>NC_089889.1:11020000-11324166 GCF_040182565.1 Anser cygnoides
TCATAACAACTTGCACCAAGACAGACACAGAACAACTTCCACCATATACATGATTTATATCCAAACTACAGACGTGAAAGACTTCTATAAAATGCAAGTATGTTTATTGCCAGGATATGCTCTACATCTATGTTGTGCAAATTATATCCAGCAGCTGAAATACAGTTTAGACTTTGCTCTGGCAACTGCCATCTGGAAGGCAGAAAAAGTAAAGCATGGAAATGAAATGTATTCAAACAAAACCCACAGAAGGAAACAATGAAACAGAAATTACTTTTAATACAACTACGTGAAAACAAGACAAGACACACACGAAAGCTAACTCTGCTAAAAAAAAAAAAAGCTTTATGGCTCTGCAAAGTGTGAGTGGAGGGGAAAAACATGTTTTTCATCCAAATATAAATTAAAGGGTGAATTTAAAAAAAAATAAAAAATTCTTCAAATTGGTTTTGAAAAAAGAACAGAAGTCTTGAATGTTAAATTACAAAAGATCAAAATTCTTTTCCATGTGTCCTACCTAAAAAGCACATCCATAAAATCAGAAGGTAGGCTGCAAAATCATAACAGAATGCTAGTGTGGCATATTGTTCCACTTACAGGATTCAAAAGAAATATTAAGAATTTCTACTGATCCAGGCCTTGGTAAGAATAAGAAAGAACATTAATCTTCAACTGAAAGCACAAACATGTGTCTTCCCTTTAAAATGTGATTAAATATTTTGGGCAGTGTCCATAACATCTGGTATAAACAGTGCCATGTTCAAAGAGCTTAAAATCTGAAGAAAGTGCTTTGTTAGACAACAAGAAATGCTAGAAAACACTACATCCTAGAATTTACCATGCATGACAGGCCTGCTGCTTTACATATGTCACTGTTAATAAGAGCTCTGTCTCCCAACACCATGCTCAGTCACTGTTTTGTTACCTGCACCATTGCTGCCAGCCAGACCGTTTGAATACTCTTCTGTTCCACTGAAGCCCAGGAAGGAAGCACTGTCACCTGGATGCCGAGAACTGGTATGTCTAGAGAAAAACAAAGCAGCCTGTATTTTAACACAAATACTTTTCCACACTCACGCCATTCCATACTTTTAATAAGAACTGACATAACAAATAACAAGTAATCAGCCTGCCATCTCAGCTGAGCCTTTGCAACCATGTTCCTAATGATAATTGCAGAGATAGGGAATATTGCTACAGCTTTTTCAGTCCTGCTTTTTGTGCCTATTACTATCTATCCATATTGTTGTGCTCTTTGCCTCTAGCAATAACCAATGCACTATATTCACAGGATGGTGGAGAACTCATACATCTCCCATGAGAAAAACAAAACTAACTTACTCAATCTGATTTCATGGTCTAGAAAACCAACATTCCAGAGCGAGCAAATTGCTTTGGGTGAGTATGTCATCAGCAGTGACCACAAAAAGACTCAGAGAATTATCAAGAACATGACAGCAGAAGACATTGGTGTTAAGACCAGAAATTTTAACACTATGATGTTCTTATGAAATAATGAGAAGGCAATCATCTTATTTACTGTAGAACTATGGAACAAAGACTTGAGGATGATATAATATCAAAATTACGCAACACACAAAGGGATTACAGTATTCTAAAGGATAACACAAAGTATAAGATAGGACAACAATTTTCCTACAAAAGAAAAATGCATGAAAAAATAATTAGACTGTGCAATTTCCTGAAGGATGGCTTGAAGACAGCAGAGGAAAAAAAAAATCCCTAAAATTTAAAAAGGCAGAAGATACCAAGAGGATCCTCACTCGCCCTGGACATCTTGAAACAACAGGTAACAAAAATTTCTACAAGCATGCAAGAAAGAAAAGGGGGAGAAATACCAAAGTTATTGATAAAAATATATGTAGGCAATTCTGAAGCTGCCTAAGGTACCAAAATGTAAACAATATTAAATAAGTATAGTGAAAAGCAAGGACAAAATGTTGTCAATAAAAGAATAATCATATAAAAAAGAGGTAAGAGAATATTTGGAGATTGGAGAACTGTGCAGCTTGAAAAATGGCCTAGATTAAGTGAGGGATCTAAGTACTCTCACTGTAAAACCAGCCTCCCCACACCCATGCTATAACCAGCAACAGTGGGATCCTTCTCACTTCTCAGAGCCAACAGTCAATATAAGCTCCCAACACCAGCAAAAGCTTGTTTTTTTTTTTTTTGTTTTTTTTTTTTTTTTTTAAGAGCAAATTAGTTTAAGAACACAGGTACTTTCACTTACAATCCACCCCTGATGTTCATCATAGCTGCATGTTTCTTAACAGCATGGGGAAGATAGGACTGAATGGACAAGACAAACTGCTCAACGGTTGCTGTGAGGCAAAGCTATGTCCTGTGCTAAAAAACATTCTATTCTAGGATGAAGGTCACAATTACTGGGATAAGAAGTCAAGAATTAAAGACATAGGCTCTTATAATGCAATTTTGAATGATCGTGAATGATTCATTGTATTGCTCATGTACTGCAAGCTGTGATAAGCCACTGCTTACCCCAAATTAGAGGTGAATGACCTCCAGCCTCCCCAAAACAGCTTTACATCTCAAAATAAAAGTACATGCTGCATATGCGGCACTGACACAATATATTATTCAACTTGCAGATCACAGCCTATAACTGCCTTACATATATAGAACTTCCTAACACACATATAACTTTAATGAAAAGGGGTGTTCATGCAAAGTCTAAACATCCTGATCCCTCCTGAGGACCTCACCTGCCAGTTGCCTCATGGTAAGCCAGCTCAAGCAGTTCAGCAGAGGAATGTGTCAAATCCTGCTGCCCGTTGCCCTGCATTTCTGCCATATTCTGACGAGTTTGATGATGGATCTGGATAGCTTCTCCTGATGGACCTAAACAATTACAGTTTGATCATTAATCATCTCATCCGTCCTGATTTCTTGTTTGTCTTCATTCACTCGTACCCCTTTTGTCAACACCACAGGTAAATAACTAATGGAAATTAAGAAAGCAAGTTTAGGAAATCTTCACAAACTTGAACCTCTGGCATCTTCCCTGAAGCCAGCAGAGTAGAATATTCTTCTAAACATTTTACAGGGCCTACTTACAAGGACTCACATCAACAGCCTCTATCTACGCTTGTTCCACTGCATCGAATGCTGCAAGTTCACCAATAGATGATAGTACTTCCAAGAGAAGAGGATCTCTGCTTTATCAAGTCTATAAATTTCAACCAGTGTTACAGTACATAGCACTTCAAGGCAAGAGTTCACACTGGTCCTCCTGCTGCTGGACAAGGAAAAATTCTTAGTTACCTAATATGCTATGAAACAGACTTACCCACAGGAAAAGTATGCATCCAGCGCCTCCTGTTAGATGTAAGTTTCATAGGCATGCGGGACGGGGCAAATGGGTTGATCAGCGCCCGCTGGGGTGTATATCCCCCAGGCCGAATGTGCAGCATGGATTCTGCACTGCCAACGTGGAACCTCCCAGGGGCGCTGGAGTCACGTTGCTGAGACTCCAGCATGTTCTCAAGGACATCTAGAAAACACAACTTGAAGTCAGTGTGAGATCATGCAGAAGCCAAGCAAAAGAGTGAATTGCTTAGGGATATGAAGACTCCCCAGAGTAATTGGGAACAAGGACAGTTGAGGAACAGGCAGGGAGATAAGCTGAAATCAATTTCAATCCAATCCGCAAGTTACAACACAAGAAAGAATCCAGACGAGAAATAAAATAATTTCACTCGCCAGTACAACATTACTCTATACTGTGCCACTTTATACTAATGAAACCATAAGGAAATCACTTGCTAAGTCAACTACGAAGAATTACTTAGAGCTTTGAGAATTCCTGAAAAATCAAAACAAAAGTCTGAGGTGACAAATGGAAACCTCGGGATGAGTACCCGAAGACATAGCAGAAAGCACAACTGAGCAACATATACATTTGTTGTAAGCTTCAGATTTGACCACTGAAATATGGGATTAATTTCAGAGGACATAGGACACAAGATCTCAGCAAGCTAGCAGTTTGTCATTACTATTCTATGTAGAACATTAGTGCAGTTATTTAGAAATAGCTGAAAGAGGGATACACCAGATGACTAAGTAGCATTTACTCTGTTCAACAAATAGAAATCCCAAAGAGAAGGAAGGGTCTCGTTTAACACTGTATACAGCTAAATCAGAACACAGGAAGAATTCCAATTACCCTGACCCTTCCCTACCCATCAGTCCTATTCCGCTTACATCCCCATCCAGTTGCACACCTTCAGCTGAGTCATAAGACTATCCTTCAAACTAAAGGAGAAACAGAAAATACCAGAATATCTATGCATTTGTTAATTGACAAGGGGGAGAATACATCAAAGATAAATGTAATGTGAAGCTCCCTGTTGGAAAGCTGTTCCATACCAGTAAGTCCAATTCCTGTAACAGGCCAAATACGATATTAAGTGTCAGACAGCAAGACATGAAAAGAGGCACAAAGAGCCTACAGGGATAGAATTCTACAGTAGATCCAGCAACTGCAGAGGAACACAATTCACCTAGAAATGAGTTGGGCTTGTGAAGATATCACATACTGTCTGAGAACAAAATTAAATTACAAGGGGAAAAAAAGGAGCCTGTCACCACTGCTAATACACCAAGATAGCTCAGCAGTACTTTGTCAAAAGAAAGGATCCAGAAAGTGACTCCTAACGACAGTAACTCCCCACGGAGAGAAGTTAAAAGCAGGGTCCCCCAAGGCTTACTAAGGCCTATTCTCATTTCACAAATTATAGGTGACCTGGATGATAAAAAGTTACCTGCATATGTCCACATTTGGAGACAGGCACAAGAGAATAGTCAAATATTAAGGAAGGCAATAGGCAAGGGAAAAGAGCAAATCACTATCAGGACACTTCTATTTAGAACAAGCCAATTTAAAAATGCAATGGAATTGGACAAGGATAAAGGGAGAATGCATACCCAGCCATAGCTGGAGCTGCAGAAAAGCTGTAGTATGAATGCTAATATGAGCACCATCTTCCCTGTGCTGGCCTGGCAGTGGCTAGCACAAACTTCCATCTTCTCTCTCCCCTCTCACCACCTAAGGTATTGTCCCATCTGCCTCAGGCTGACCTCTGGTGCTGGTATAGCCCAAAGAGCTGCTGACTTCATACTGGTGCAGATGAGGCCGTGGGATCATCAGGATGTTGGAGATCTTGCCCAGGGAGCTGTCATCGGAAGCCTGGCTCCTCACCTCCTCTGGAGGTAAAGTGCGGCTCTGGAGAGAAGGGCTGCATGAGACATCATAGGAACTAGAGCTCTTTCGGGTACGACTTTCTCTCTCCCTCACAGACCTGCTGAAAAGACACGAGTATGTGCAGTGATATGAAATCATAAAAGATCAATTCATTCCTTCATTATCAAGGGGCTTGAACAGACCCAAGTCATGTAAAAGACTCAATAGCTGAACTCAAAAAGAGGACTAACAAGAAGCTAACACCATTTTTTGACTATGTGGATATTAAATACTTTTGTGCATTATGCAGTAGAAGAACAGAACACTAAAATGCTTCCAGCACAACAGCTGTGAAAAGAGTATGCTTGACCCTTGATGCAGTTCTACAGACATCACACCAAGCTAGTAATATAAATGTGGTCTAGAAGATACTAGAACTGAGCCCATGCTGCTAGGAAAATTTAGCTAGAGGAAAGCTACATGAAATTGCTAACTACTACTAAATTGTACTGGCATCTCCAGTGTGGATTTCTACAAGCTATTCATATTAATAAAAAAGAGTCCACTTGCACAGATTCCTCAGATTTAGGCAATACCATTGAGAGAAGGCAAGCCAAAAAATACTTCACAAGTTCATCAATCCTACATCCCTGAAAAAGCACTAAAATTTACACATTTTTCAATTAATTTGGCCAGGACCTGAGGATAATAAACCTTTCTTCTCAGAGGGAAGGCCATGAATTATTTCAGAACCAGTACTTAGATTCTCTATTTCTTCTTTCATCCAGAAAAGCACCATCTTCAGGGAAGATTCCTCACCACTCTGTTCAGCACCAGTTACTAAGCAGTGCATTAAACTGATGTTATTTCTACAAGTACTATCTTACTTAGCCTGAAAAATCAACTAGAAACTTTGCCAGGGAGACTAACTTCATTCTTCTTCGTGCAAAATTAAAAATGCAACAAAAAATGCATACTTACACCTTTTCATAGATCCCACATGCTGTTTTAGAAATACAATACCAAACAACCAGCAGTAAGTACTAGCTACAGATACAACTTTTTGTTCAATTGTAAGCTTGTGGAGCTTAATTCGCCTCATTTTTCTCAAAGCACATTATGCACCAAGAAATGCACCATAACATTGCTGCTCTCGAACTAGTACATTCACAGTCCTCTTACCTGAAAGTGGTGCAGCGCTGGGCTCTGGATGGGCCTGGCAGTCTGAACACCTGGGCATCATAGCCATCATAATCAACCTGGATAGGCAGGGCATTCTCAGCATCTTTTGGAGCCCCTAATGCTGAAAAAAAATCATATAATACTGGAACCTCTTTCAAGAATGCTCAAGATCTGCAAGGCAGAAGCATCCAACTCTCACCACTAAAAAGTATCTATTGAAAAAAACTGCGTACAACAATCTGATGAACAGAACAGCTGGAGCAGACGTCAGCTCAAGTATCAAAGACCGTGCCTCTGAATCAGAGTTGCTGAGGCTCTGATATCTTTCCCCGTATAGCCATGAGATTAAATCAATGATCAATAAAGAAATCCTTGAATGGACAGATGCCTCAGATCACAGAGAGAATTGCACATTTTAAAACAACTTTACAGAAATGGACAGCTTCCCTTCTAGGACATAAACATTCTTGAAATGAGGTGGTATTAGAAGAATGCAGGCTTCTCCCACTGTAATCTGTGGGCATAACACTGACAGTATCCCAAACCAGCAAATGCCCTTCCTGTCCCATTCTCGTGAATGCTAGTGCTAGCTCACCTATTTCTCTACCCAAGTGACAAGCAGTCAGGATAGAAACTCCTGCCTCCCTCCTTATTAGTTATCTGTTGAGAAGGCAATTCATACATGCACATTAACGTCCTGGATAATGACTATGAGGTTTTCACGTTTTTCTGCAATTGTTCCTTCCAGCATTTTATTAACAGTGGTTTGCTGTTAGTGCCATTGTCTTACTACAGCTGTTTGTTAGTCTGGGAGTCAGTGGGACAGATCATTCCAGAACAAGATTACTCACAGGAATCTCGGCTATTTTTTGCTTTCTCAGTCAGTGGCTGGAGGGTCCAATAAAAGAAGTTTGAAGTTACCAGGAAAAGGAGAGAGAAAAGAGAAAAGGAGAAGGGAAACAGTCAGCATATTCTAAGGAAATACCCCCCAGCATGATAAAAGCATCAAACTTAAGAGTTTATCCAGCTCACCCTGTGAGACAGCCGTAACACGTTTTAAGTATGAAATACTGATACTCAGTCACAAACCACAGTGTAAAACACATCTTCGCCAACACTTCTCCTCCTCTCCTTAGAATTCGCCATTAAAGCACTAAGCTATTTTTATGTTGGCTAAAACATTTCTCAAATAGTTTAATCCTAGAAAAGATAGATACTTAGAAACCAGTCCCTCATTCACAATCTCTGCAAAAATCCTTTACAGATTTGTTTGCACTGTCTTTTAAACACAGAAACTTAGTGACCGTTGTTGCTACAAGGATTCTGATGCTTGGCTGAGAAAAGATCTGACAAGCTAGTATGAAGAAAAGGTAATCATAAAAACACCTACTTTTCTCCCTGCCAGCTTGATCCGCGGAGTGAAGCTGTTACATAGGAGCTGGCTTTTGGATGTGTAGAAACTGAAATGGAAAGAGAGTGGTTAAGCTGTCTTCTAGGAATTGAACACGGCTGGTTAACTACATAGCAAACAGATTATGAATTTGAGCTAGCTATTAAATGAAGAAAAGGGGATACCTCTCTTTGCATAACATGACATCTGAAGAACACTTGCAGATGATTAACTAGAGAGAATCTATGATTCCCACACAACCTCAGTCTAGACCTCCTCCTAATATGCTGATATCTGCATTCCCAACTTCATTTCCTCTTTCTACGGAAAGATATCAGCTTTCACCGTCTATACAGTACTGCACAGTTCACATGACGCTTTCCCTAATTTACATGACAGTAATGACTCACATCAACTTCTTGAAAACTAAGGACCTCCTCCCATTTGAAGTAATTTATTCTTTAACATCTGTTTCTTGTCATCTGAATCTTTAAATCCTGCCCTGCTACAAAGCCTTCAAACAACTCTTTCATCTTAGGCAAGGACCAGATGTCTTCCAGCTACTTGAAAAGATTGGGTATAAGCAACACTTGAATGGTTATTGGTCAGGACAGTCAGTCAATGCATGCATATAAAATGAGGTATTAAAAGACAGAGAAAAGTTCTACTGCAGAACAAGGACTGCAGAATTAGTTTTTATTCTGAGCCCTGATCTCTGTCGGTAGGGAGAGAGGAGAGAGTATTATGACACCGTGTTTAACAGAAAGCAGAAAGAAAACCTACTGTGCCTTGGAGTAAAGCAAAGTAAAATTAAGCGTGTTTCCTGTAACTGTTCCAACATTTACCCATGTTATTCACATTCTCTTTACCCGTAACTGTTCATTTGAGATGCATTTACTTTCACTAATAACCAACTTATCTGAAGTGACATTATTTTTTTTAAGCATCCTGACTGACTTTGAGCATAGTTAAGGCTACAGCTTAGTTGGAAAGAGCTTAAGATTAAGACCTTTTCCTCTGCAAATTGCCTATCACCTCTGACATACTGCACTGACACCCAGAGTTCTACAAGAATACTCCTAGTTATGCAAGACTACTGTAATATCTGTCTCTGCTTTGCCAGCAGAGCAGAGGAAATAAGCAATGGAAGAAGAAAGAATTCAACAGATGTACAGAAAGGAAAGCACAGCAGAAATGTTTTGAAAAGGCTGGTATCTTCTCAGAAACCTTAAGCGTTTACCTACCTATGGTTTATCCAGTGCGGAATATTGTAGTCGTCACCCAGCCTGGAATCTCCAGGTCCACAGCGATTATGGAGCTGTAAGAGGAATTCCAAGGCAAAGCAACTAGTTGTGTCTATCTAGTCACAAATTCAGTAACATTTCTTCTAGGAACAGAGAAGGGAACAGAAGGATGCATTACCTTAAAGAGTGGTACAGCATGCAGTGGTTGTTCTCCCATGCAGACCAAGTCCACACCAATCCCTGTAAACAAAGAACAGTAGAGTTCAGCTATCCACCAACCAGCACTGATATACTAATCCAAAGACTGCCAACTTGAGGTGAGCCCCCGCTTTGTATTCATACCAGATTTAAAAACATAATCATACTGAAAATGGAAATGGTAACCAGCAACCCCATGGTATAGCTGCAGACCAACAGTGCCAGTGGGGATATAAGAAGTGCTTTTTCTAAACCAGGTGCAGGATTATCCTTCAAGGGGAAGGTCTGCATGGACTGATGAAATGCTCCACTATCATAAATACAAATAAATACCTCCGACTTCCCTAAAAAATCTAGCCATTTCAATACAAAGTGTGGACACATGCCTTCCAGCTGTAACCCCTCTTTTCCAGAGTACAAAAGTTACAATAGATACTTTTTCAGAGCAAGAAAAGACTAGAGCTTTTCCAAATACAACCGTTAGCCTTCATAAAAATTACAAATAGTCTCTAGTTATTTACCATTGTCTATCATCCGCTGTTTGGTTAGAATCATAAGGAGGCGATCGACTTCAAACACCCCTACACCAGGTGTGATAACCACGGACATCTGGCCAGTCCGATCAAAGTTCCGGTTTATATAATGCTTGTCAAACACTAAAAGAAAGAGCCAGGGAATACTTTACAAGAAAAAGATGCTGGATGTAGTTTTCAGAGCAAAGGAGGTGACTACTAATACCAGAATTAAGCAAGTTTTCACAAACCCCATGCAAAAGTGAAAGTATTTGAATGTAGCATTGTCCAATCAATAAATGTCAATAAAGCTACAGGAAGGAGACAGTAGTTAGGGCAGAAGAGAAAATGAGAACTGGATACATCAAAATGAGTATTTTTCTCGTATGCTTAGCGGTTTGTTCTTTTTTTCTTTAATATAACGTCTCAAAAAAATCTTGAAAACCAAGAAAACCTACATCATAAACCAAAAAGGTAAAGTTCGTTGATAATCACTAAATAACATATTGTGCTTTGTCTCATAGAAGTAACAAGACAGCCATTAACAGGACAGAAAGATATCAGATGTAAAGAATCACAGAAAAGCAGATCTTTCGAAATCCCATCAAATCCACCTTCCTGCTAAAAAGATGGATCAACTTCATTCGCCAGTCACATTTGATCTAACCCACTTTTGAAAGGCTTACAAAATAAAAATCATTCAACTTCTGTTATAAAAAGTTTGCATACAAATACAGAGCTAGAAGAAAATGTTTCATCTGAACAAGGCTCTATAAATGGTATCTGAAGCCTGAACTACCCAATTCTTAGTTATGAGAGCCATTTCCGGAGACGCATACAAAACAATTTCTTCTGAGGCAGAAAATGATAGTTTCACCACTTAACATTTCCCTCCTTTACCTGGTGTTACGGAACATATAAGTGTTCCTTAACAAGAGAACTTAACACCCCTTTACTGAAAGCTGCTTTAATGGTCCCTCCTCTGTACATTGTTATCCATTGTTCATAACTTACCATTGAATGAAAGATTTATGGCCTCCAGGTAGTTCCCTTGTGCTGATGTAGAATTGTAACCTGGAGGAAAGCCCTCTGGACAAGTGTTCAGACAAAAAAAAAAAATCATCATCCTTGTATAAATTAGCTTTAAAAAAAAAAACTGCATTGGAAGTAAGCCCTATTACATCAACAATTTACAGGCAGAATTGGTTCATCTCACAGATGCAAAATAACTTGCTCAGGAGAGCAGTTAAGTGAAATACCAGACTCCAACTGAAACTAGAGCTTACAGATAGATTTCAAACAAATGAAACAAAAAAAAAGCAAAAGGATAAAAGCATTGTATTCTTTTACCTGCTTGCTCTAGTCGTACCAGCACAGGATACTGGATGAAAAGCTTTTTAATGGTCACAAGCAATGAGGTCCACTCTTCTCGTCTCTCATTCTGAACTACAACTCTAGAAAGGGCACAACTTAGTAAGCATCATGAAAGGAAGCTACACAGAAGCAATGAGGCAGCACTTTAGAACTACTGTGTATTTGTAGCAGACGTTAAGGAGTAGATGCACACATAAAGCTGGGCATATTCTTAACCAGAAGAGTAATCTCTTGATTATAAACAGGTAAACATTTAGAACATTACATATTAAATAATGTCACTGTTGTGCAAGGTGGTAAAATCCTTAACAAGTTTAGAATTAAATGACAGCTTCAACAGCTGCATTTATTGTGACATGGAAAAAATTGTGCTTTCAGCAACGGCACTCTTTCCATCTGTTCTCCGACTACTCAGAAATGTGAGGATCTGAAAAAAAAAAAGCCAAGCCTTACACAAAAACTACTCCCAACACTACAGAACTTTTAGGTTCACTGGCAATTCCAGTAAGATGCAAACAATACAATATTTACATGCAAGTGGAAGACTAACCTAGCAAACATGAGTGTGCACTCACAAATGGAACAATGTGCTGCCAGTTTCAGACAGATGCTTTTCACACTCCTAATTCTTAGCAAGGTCCTACAGCTAATAACATGATATTCTCCACAAGGGTTGTCCATACACTGAGAGACAAGAGATGGAAGAACTGGAAGACATACTTGTAAAAATCTTCATAAAATCTTCCCTCATGATCCTGCCGAATCGATGCACGATGTGTTTCAGGAAACTCATCTGAAATGGAGGCAGTAATAATTTTATCCTATGATCGTGTATAGAAACAGCTCGTGTCTTTTCTAATGAGGAGCTTTTTCCATTATAAAAGAGAATATCTCTGATAAATATTAGATCTCCTACACAGTATTTAAATTGGTTTTAAAACAATACGACAGCATGAGTAGGAGGAAGAAAATTTGCCACATTCTTCCACGTACAGTTTTCACGGCAGTGCTGTCAGAAGAATGGCTGTGTATCCATTGTGCTTGGTAGGACTTGGGCATAAAATAATAGCAGAAAAAAAGTTACTGCCAGCCAGTGACGACCTTTCAAGAGAGAAGGACAAAAGTTAAAAATAGTAACATGAAAATATATAATTTACTTACCTATAGATTTTGCTTCGTAAAATGTTCTAGAAAATAGAACAACTGTCACTTCATGGCTGCAATTCTTCTCCTGTACAGAAAGAATACATGAAAAAAGAAAACCTTACACATCACACTCAGCAGAAAAATGTGTACTCACGCATGGATATATCTAAATACACATATAGGAACATCCTCTTTCCCTCACACCTAGGACCTAGAAAAAAATTGGACTGCTGTATTTATACATCTGCTAAAGTACTGCATATGCCCATATGCCTCTGTGAAGTAACATAATGCTCTGTCCTGACTATTCTGTTCTACTAGGCTATATTGTATTTAATAGAAGCACCCTTAATTACTCTTTAAAGAAACTCCTCTCTGCAGTTGCCAGGATACAAGATTTTTTGTGTGTAAAAAAATGCAGTCGACTCAATTTGTTTGAATACATAAACATACTCACTTGCAGCAATTTGATATTCTTATTTGCTACTGCTCAGAGAGATGCCCCTAACAATTCCAGAGAAATAAAATGTTAAAATCTCACTGAACAGTTACAGTGCTGATGCACACAATGGAATTAATGAGCTGAAAAGAACATACTGGCCATCCCCTTGAAAGGAAAAGCTTGAAAATCCTTGATCTGAGTGAGCCCGTGGATGCTCAGGCACATACCCAAAATGGTACATGTATTAGTACCAAAAGCAAAACAGGCGTCTTACAGATATGTCACACAAGGCTCCTAGTAAATCTCCAACGGAGGAAATGAAAAAAGGGGCACAATGAAAAAGGGACAAATCTGTTGCTCTTGTTGATGCTTGGGACCATCATGAGCTGTGTCCTTTGCATAGATTGCAGATAGGTTGCAGATTTTGTATCTGCCTTGAGTACTGCTACAGTTCTCTTATTTATGTCTGCAGGAGCCTCCTGCCTAAGACATTTTCCATAGCTCTGTGGCTGAAAGGATTTCAGTCACCAATTCTGCCCTCTCCCCTAATGCAGGACTGCTAACAGCACTTGTACCTTGCTCTGAGCCAGGTCATGAGACAGGGTATGGCTCTTTGTTGTTCAACTGTAAGAGACACAGAGGCTTTGTTGTTATTATTATTTTTTTTTTTTTAAAGAGGCCTTTACTTCCAAGAAGTTTGCACACCATCAGTGGCTTATACACTACAGCCTGGAACCCCCCCCCATGCTAAACTATAGCAACACTAACCAAACTACACAATACCATGAAAGCATCCAGAACTGAATCCTGGAACAAGTAAGATTGTGTAAAACAGACTTGTGCATCACTGCACAACCACAAACAACTGTATTACACATTTAGTGACTTAAGTCCAGTCACAGACCCACCACAAAACCAAAACAATTGCATGATAACACCACAGCAGATACAACATATCAGCAGTGGAGCCACGTGGCACGTATGATTTACCTGCAGACCTGCAGTAACCACTCTTTTGATGCCCATGAGCCATCTCTCATAAACCTTAGCACTGCCTGACACAGCCTGGGTCTTCCTCAAAGTGGCAGACCAGTGGGTTCATTAAGATGGCTCTGAATTGTTCTTTCAGAACAGGATGAACAAAGCAGCTATTTACCTTCCATTTTGTGAAGAGATCAGCAAGGAAACCATTCACAGCTTTCTCAAAGTACAGGTCCCCTGCAAAGTAAACACACCCAAAGCATCAAGCAAACAGCAATTACTTCAACTATGGGGTATATTTAACACCACGATTCTAGGTAAGTTATTTTTATTAGAATCACAGCAAAGTAACTGAAAGCACACTGAATGCTAATATTACTAATGCAAAGAGAGCAAAAAAAGATTAAAAAGCAGGACTGTTTCAGATGATGTAAACAAAACTGTTGTATTGTCAAAAGGACCTGACCTTTAAATCCATTTTTCCAACACATTCGCAACACGCTGGGTAAGCATCTGTACTATCTTTTAGAAACGGTATTCGCAACCGACTCCCTGCTCAGCTTTGAATAGTTGCCTAGTTGCATATGCTTTAAGCACATGGTCAAAGGAAGGGGAAAGAGGTTTGCTAAAAATTTAAGCCAGAAAAAAAAAGGACAATGACATAGTTAAGTGGCTCATTCTCAACTCCCAAAGTTTAAATACTTCTAGCTAGCTCCACCTGGGCTAAAACAGTGTTTTTCCATCCTGGCTAAGACACAGTCAAGAGAAATTTAGAACATTGAGGCCCTCTTTGCACAGGACTTCAATTCATTTCTGGTTTCAGGATTCATACAGGCTTGCCCCCGCCCTCATCACCAAACACGTTCACATCCACAGAAAATCTTTCCAGGTTTTGTAGTCAGTTGGCCCCCATGAATTAGTCACTGAGATAAATGAACCCAGACTGCACATTAAGGACAGGAAAACTATGGAATACCGGGAGAGAGAAAGACATGGCACTGTGAGTAACGATCTAAGAGGACACCATAGCACACTTCAGAGCAATGTCTGAGCCAAAAGCAGGACAATTTAGTTTTCTAATAGTGGCAGAAATGCATCAAAATAGCAGTTTTATAATAGAGACAGAAATGATAGCTGCTGCCATTCACAATCAGGCAAGCCAGTTAACCACATACCATAGATATCAAAATCCCACATTTCACAGCTCATCTGGATAAAAATATAAACCATGGCAGAAGTGGAGCGGAAGACCACCTGCAAAGGAATTAAAGATCTTTTTTGAAACAAGGTACATTCACTGAAAGTGCCAAATGCACAATTTAACTACGAAGTAACTTATATGACTGGGCCCACTGCATCATCGGGAATTTCCCCTCCAAGGAGTTGGCATTTCAACAGCCCAAGTAATTCCTAGTGCCATCAGTGAAAACGCATTGAAATTTACTAATCATTCATTCTCCTCCTGAATGTTGCAATTTTTCAACTTGTAACACAGCCATTCAAATGATCCATACACATCCGCACACAAGATAGAATTACAAGAAACTTGGGAAGAAAATGAAGGGGAAAACAAACAAACAAACAAACAAACAAAAAAACAAACCTTCTTTCCCCTACTCCCTGAAATCTTACCCGTGTATCCTCACTGATGTATCCACAAGTGACTTTCTCACTCTTAACCCACAGTTCACCTGCTTGTGCCCTGGAAGAAAAAGAGTGCATAACATTTACTAACTAGAGTGAATGTGAAGACTACAGCATCAACATTTGAGTAAATAAGGGATGTACCAAAATTATGCATTCAAGGATGACTTGAAGGCAGTATAGAAATTTATTTGGATAAAAACTAATCTTTAATCCAAAAGATGTCGAACAGCTGTTCCCTGCTGCACCTGCACACTTGCTTGTCCCTTTGTCATCTCAACAGCAACTGAAGCAACCCTCTTCCCAGCTGTTACTAATTTTTGGGAAGTGAGGTGAAAGGAAAATTATTTGGCATCCACCAGAAACAGCAAGTGTGGTTGGCTGTCCTATTATTAGTTTCTTCCACCCCAAATCAGACAGAAACCTTTCCCAAACCCATGCTGCAGAGAGAAGCCTACAAGATTAAGAGAACAATAAACTGCAAATGACTTTTCACAGAAGATTCCCGTCATTGATCTGAAGTCATAAGTAATAGTACGCACTCAGATGAATAACAGCTGTAGATTTTCACTAACAATATATTCTTTTCATTGATTGATGGAAATGTTAAAAATACTTGAAAATACAAAGCATTTCTCTTTATACTTGCCAGTTAAGGCATAGATTTCTCTGTTACTCTATATATCTTCCTATATCCAGAAATAAATCATATATAGCACTGACCTGATACCTGCAAATTCCACCTTTTGAGTGACATATGCACACGTGCTGACCTAAGAAAGAATAGTTACAGGTGTTAAAAGAACAATAAGCTCGGAGTGAGCAGACAGATTTGCAAAAGAATGGAAAACATGCTCAAACACAAGACTTCTGCCATAAAAAACATTTAAACCAGAAACTCTTCAAGGCAGTATGGAAAATAGTTTTTAACAGATGCTAAATTTGATTGGATTCATTTCCTTAATTCACTGTCCCTAGAAAAATCAAAAAAAAATCTGCTCTTCAGAGATGCAGAAAAACAAAAAAAAAAACTGATAGTTAATTATTAAGCAATATCATCCAAGGGAGGATATGTTAGCATACTTTTACTTGAAAAACAGCTGGATTTAATTCCTTCCAAAGGTAGTAAATCACTAAAATTCAGAACATGAGAAAAAACTCTCAGCAGCATTTCAGTACCCAAGGCAGTAATTAACATTACTGCAACAGAGTAGGAAATGATGGAACTTATTTTTTTCTCTAACATTTACATTTATTTCTCCAACTGTAATGTCCTACTTAAAGCTTATGTTCCTCAGGAGTTGCTGGCACTGGTCCTGTTCTAAGTTTTTTTTTATTTTGTAAAAAGCTTATTTTCTTTTTCAGCAAGAAAAGAAAAATGTACATAACCTCCTCAACCCTGCACATGAGGACAGCGTAGGCCTTACCAAACTTTTCTTCAGTCGCCACATATCCCCACGCCCAATATACTGATCTTTAAAAGTCAGCTCCACCAAGTCCAAGGTCACCTCCTGGGAAACGAAAGAAAGGGATTAGATTTTATTGTTTGTTTCTAATACAGCACCCCTCAATCTGTTCTGCTAAGAACCCAATGCTACAGTGAGGGCTGTTCTAGAGAAAGTCAACACTCCTAACAGACACAAGACAAAAAGGAAACCCCATCAGAACAACCACCAGAGTTATGCATGTAGCTGGAACTACTGTGAGCTGCAAGACAGTGCATGAGGTGGCCCGAAAAAGCCCCAAGACTACCTGTTCTACAACTCTCAGAGCAAACTAAAAGCACAAGTGAAACAAATGAGTTCCATTGTTCAAACCATTAAGGAAACCTAGTTTCCTGCGAGTTTTTGTCTTGTACTGAAGGTAAGCTCTGACAGAAGCCCTTTAGCTAGTTGGACATCTACAAGAGATGACTCTCTTACAAGGTCCTCCAGTGTGAAATAATGCAAATCCATGCCACGCCCCACTTTTCAGTGGGGCACTTACAGTTTCCATTCTCTCTGCTTGCTTATCTTGAATTTCTGGAGTGTAAATATAGTTAAAATTTCTAAATCTATATCAAGCAGGTCCACAGGCTTCAAGAGTGTGGGGATAGTGGGGAGAGAAGAAAGAGTCCCATAACAAACACACAAATAGTGCAATTGCACAAGCCTTATTTTCTTTGGAAAGATGGGCAAAATAAATTTTGATTAAAAAAAAAAGCCTTTTTTACAACACTACTGTAAATAGAAATTCATAGAGCCCCAGTGTGAGCTAAGTGACAGGACAAATGTAAAAAAGTTTCAAAACCCCATACCTTTGGGTCAACAACATTCACATGGACATCCTGGTATGGCCGAAGCCGGAACACCTGTGCAACAGTCTGATCCACACTTATAGTTTCTGCCACAAAAATGAGAACAGACAGAGAAAAGAACTTATGGAAAAGGTTCCAGGTGATTTGCAAGTACAAAAACAATATATTAAGGTTGGTGTGATACACTTTGGGCCTTCGCAAAAGACAACTTCTTTCAACTACTGCCCAATTTAAGATTCATTAAAATCAAAGCAGGGGAGATAAGTGAAAAGTTTAGTCTGAATTAATTCCTGCAAGTAGAAAAGACACATAGCCAGTCAGAGAATACAAGAACAAAAATTTAAGGCTTTTTTTTTTTTTCCAAACTCTACCTCACATTAACTCAACCTAAAGCAAATTTAAAGTTGGCTATTCGCTTTCTGATAAAAATTATAACCCTTCCATCCCTAACTAGACAAAACACTGGTCTTCTTAAAAATTTGAAGTACATGCATTACTCAATCACAGATACAGTCCAATCACACCACCATTTGTGATTTTACTACGCATACCATGAGCCTAGAGTTTTACCTTTCTGTAAATCTTCCTTCAGTGACTTCACTTGTAGGAGCAGGGGGCTAGCATGCAAGAAAGAAAAAAGGTGGATGAGTTGAGACACCAACAGCCTACTCTGGCTAAATCACTTTCAAAACTGTTTAGTAACACAGAGCAGGAGATATGCTAAACAGAAACATTAATGTTTTCTGGAAAGCTTCAATACGCCATCCTCTCTGCCTGTCACCCTGTGATGTTCTTCATACCTATTATAACCATAAGGTACTCTTTAGGTAAAGATGATACTCTAAATGGGGAAGTAAGTCACACAAGATCTCAGAATCTCATACAGGTATACTCCTACTCTTCAGATATAGGCTGCAGTATAAACAGCTTCATAATGAAGGTTTACGTTTTTATAGCAAACAAGGAAGCTTTAATTTTGCCTAGGAGATACTATAGAATGGAAGACTAATCATTAGGTAACAGCAGCTCTACAAATAAGATAAAGACATAGATGACCTCTCCACATTCAGGTGCTATTTGCCCTATGAAAGGTCAGCAAACACCAAACACAAAAAATTGCACAAACTTGGAGGAAGAGCTCCCACTACTGTTAACCCCTTTATTTTTATTCAGAAGAAAAAAAACAAACAGACATGGCAGCCTCCTGAAGCAAAGTTATCCAAGTCTAAAAGAATTTTATCCTCTAAATTTCTAAAAGAAATTTATCCTCTAAACCTAGAATCTGCTGAACATGAACGTGCCCCTTTCAATGTTCTAACCACACTCCACTAATAAACAGCAGCAAAAAGAATTCACCTGTATTCATCATTGGGATGTGCAATTTCCACAACATCTCCCAGCTTGATTTGAAGAAATACTTTAGGATTCACCACCAGTTCATCATCTTCAAGATATAAATGAACAAAGAAAACTACAGTAAACAAATATACAGCAAACACAGATACTTGCACGTTTATACACACTCACTTGCTCAACATAAATTCACTAGCCCAGGATTAACACATTCCTAATACGCCACATTCACTACACGATACGTCCCCTGTGCAGCCACTGCAGTCTGGCCACTGCACGTTAAAACATTTAAATACGTTAAAAGACAAGTGACAAAACAAAAGGGAAAGAAATAGAATGAAGTGATTTTATTTTACAGTTCCAATTTCATTCTGTTCTGACAAATAAATGTAATTTTATTCTACCTTACTATTAGAAAAGAGCCTTCCACACTCTGACTCGTGATACTGCTACAACAAAATTCCATCTTCACTGTTTTGTTAACAATATCAGCAAATCGGTTCATTGATTTCAAATAAGTAAGAAAGTACTGGTCTCACTGTTAAGAGCCACGAGATACTGACCGCTGCCTCCAAAACCCTTCTTGTGTATGACGAGCTTGTACACCTTGTTGGTTCTCATCTTGAATTCCAGTTCTTCTCAGCTGCTTTGAGTAAAAACAGTTGAAGACATCTTGCATATCTAATATGGAAATGAAAACAAACATAGACAAACATCTTGTTATTACAAAATTATTCTTTACACTCTGTGTCAACAAAGGGAGCTCTATCACCACATAGTCAAGAACACCACACCTGAAAGGCTGACATGTTACACAGTTTAATAAATGTCAAACTAAAAGCTTAGAAATTATGTCTCTTCTGTCAGCACTGCTGTTAGAGAGCTAGCACTGCTCTCTAAAGATCTACCTTTTGTATTTCAAGAATAAATTCCTAACCTTGCGTTAAATGCAGTAAAGTGAACACCCAGACTTACACCCACTGCCAACTATATCTTGTTTTCGTCCCTCTACTGCGCGCTCTTGTGCCACAAGGGAGTTCCCCCACTTCCTCGCGTCTTTTTCCACGTCTTTCGCAGACGCTGGATTCCACACCTGGCTCATTCCACATCGGTGCCGCGCAGCTCCGGCCAGCAGAGGGCAGCTGTTCGCCCAGATGAGGCCAAGCAAACATTTGCTGTTTTGGCACTTTGTATTAAACATTCCAATTGCATCAACGACCGCGTTTTTTCTTCCTGCTACTTGAAATGGAAGCAGAGCATATTTCGACGGAGAACCTTTACTGCTACATTGTACTTTTTTTAGAAGGGTACTTAAACCGAAAACTATCAGTAACGAGATCCTCTTCGATAACAACTACAGACGCATAATTACAAGTTTTTCTACTTCTAACGCATGTTTGCTATAACTGTGTTCTTACAGGGTGCGCAGAGGCTCTTATATCAAACCGAGGCGCGCAGAGCAACCTGGAAGCAGCCCTCCCGAACAGCGGAGCGGGGGCTGCACGCTGCCAGCCCCGTTACGAGGCACACACGCAGGGCAGGAACAAGCCGTGCGCCCGGACCGCTCCAACAAACTCCGTAGGACCGAGGAGCTCTACACAAGCGCCGCCGGGCCGCAGCACTGCGCTCCCCGGCCGGGCGTGCAGCGAGCAGGGCCGGTGCCGGCCAGCCCGTCCCGGAGCGCTCAGGGCCCCGCTACGGGAGCGCGCAGGCCGGCGGCCCAGCTCCTCAGCCGGCCCGGCGGCAGGCGCGGCCGTCCCAACGCCGCCCGGCGGCCGCTACGGGACGGGGGAGACGTCCACCGAGCCGCCCCCCCGGTGGCGGGGCGCTGACCTGCCGCTGCCGAGCCCCCGCCGGGCGCCGCCGCCCCCAGCCCCCCGGGCACCGCAGGGCCGCTTCCGCATCCGGGGCCCGGCGCGCGTCAGGTACCGGCCGCTACCGAGCCGGGCTGGAGGCGGGGCCGTAGCAACGGCTGCGTGCCCGGCCGCGCGGCCCGGATGGGGAAGTGAGGTCAGAGGGGGGGGCGGGAGGAGCGGAGCGGGGCCGCCGCAGGTAACGGGAGCGGGGGGCGGCGGCGGGTGGTCCCCCGAAGGGGGGGGGCGGCCCGGCTGGGACGGGCTGGGGGTGTCCGGGCCGCCTTGGCCAGGGTCGCTGTGACCGGGGCCCCTCGCCTCGCCCCGCCTGCCCCCTGCACGGGGCCGGGGCCGGGGCCCTGGAGGGGCTCGGAGCTGCCCGAGGCTCCGGGGGGTGCCCAGGGGCCGGTAGGGAACAAGCGAGGCGCCTGCAGGAGCCGGCCCCGGGTCCCGCGGGCGGCTGCGGAGCGCGTTGGTTGTAGTGCAGGAGGAGGGAGAGGAGGGGTGATGCCAGCCCCAAGGTGTGCGAAAAGACCCCTCAGCAATCCCTACCTGCCCGTGTGCGCTGCTTTTGTTGGTGAAGCCTTTGCCTGGATGCTCAAACGTTTCTCAGCTCCTCTTTTAAGAAAAATAGCTGGACGTATCATCGTTAAACACACATTTGAATCCTGAACAATGAGCCCTTTCTCTTAGTCTCAGGGTTATTCCTTTCTGTGTTGAGTTAATGTTGCTTTCATGTTCAGGGTAAGCCGTAAAAAGCTCCAGACAACGGACCTCCCGCTGCCCCGATGCTATCAGCTGGGGTGGAATGTCGCCTTGATTCTGCCGCCAGTGGTGTAACAGAGGAGTTCTATGCGGGACTGCCAGCCAGCATCTCCACGGAGCTGATGGCTGTATCGGAACCTACCGTTGGATTAGATGCAAAGGCTGACGTATCGACACCTGTGCCCGCACGCAGCAGCAGCCTGTCATCTGAGCATCACGGGACTTCTGAGGTAGAAGACTTTTGCCAGAAGACGGAGGAGCCGGATGATATGGTCAGAGCGATTTCTCATGGGCCAGCAGAATCCCGTCCTGAAGAGTTACCGACGGACAGAGGCCTTGGAGAGGATGAAAAAAACAAAAGACAAAACTTTAGGGAACTAGACTGCTCTGGTGGTAGATACCAGCAAGAAGATAAAGGGGCGCAAGATACAGAGGAGAACTGTGCTGAATGCTGTGCTTTAACACCGGGGGATTGGTCAAAACAAGTAAGCAAACAGCAAAAGTCATCCCGGTGTGATATTTTGCCTTTAAGGTTATAATGACAAGGCAGAGGACTTTTTGGTTTCCTATTATTTATGTTTTCCGTCACGCGTGTCATTACTTAGGTTATCACAGGCCCCGTGAAAAATGAGAGTATATTTTAGTAGACCAACAGTATTTTAAAATACCAGGCTTTGCTAAATCCTGATGGAGTGTTAGGAGGCAGGTATGTAACAATGAAGAACAAAACTGGTGACTAAAGCATCCTTACCCAGTGCCCATGTTCTGTGGGTACCGTGTATTTCACATGTACCATCCTTGGTCAAGGTACTAATCACTGACTAATAGTTATTTCAGTCTGGTCATAGTGATTTCATGATGCAGTCTAGCATTTAAGTTTTCTGTCTAAAAATAAAGATTCCTCTTCATTTTTAGAATTATCATTTGTAATGAGGCAAGAGTTCACTGTTAATGTTCTCAAAACAAGAATCTCTCATGGTCATGGTTTGTTTTTTTCTCCCCTCTGGCAAAGACTGATGATAAAAATAGTACTTATAGGCAAAGACTTGCTGGAAAATGTGCCAAATACTCTATTAAAAATTCAAGAGTCGCAAAACTCTTTATTAAAAATTGAAATTTTTAGTGACTCTTGGTCAGTTTTCTTTAACTTGTAAAAAGTTTTCACAAACACAAAAAGAACATGGAGGAGAAAAAAGGTATTGTGACTGAACGTATACCAGCCAGGAAATAAGGTGCACAGTTTACAATTATTACTGGATGTTGCATAATACCAAAATACTTTCTGGTTTTAACTCTTATTTTTTGATTACCGTTTGATTTATTTGAAGAGTTATGAAAATAAAAATCATTAAATGTTCCATAGTCAGTTTTCCTAGATGACCTTTCACATATTTCAAAGTGCAGGTAGCTTGGTGGTGAGGTTTTTGATGATTTGCTTCTTTGTTTTTTTCCAAAGCAGGCCTAGGTTGCATGTTCCTGGGTTTATGTGTTTTTGAGCCAAGAAAAGGAATGGTACAAGGCAAGTTCTACTAAATAAAAGAAAAAGTGTGCATCTTACCAGAGGCGTACAGGACTGGTTTGGGGATGTGAGATAGACTTGGAGACTGGATTATTCTTCTGACACTCACATTTGCGACAATTTCCATTTAAGCCACTTATATTTTAGTTGCTTGCATGGGAGGACTTTACTGCTTCTAAACACAAATCTGTTCTGGATGCATCACTGTGTAACGGTGAGGTGCTGTTGGTTGATAGGACCAGAAAGGAATGGCAAGTGCTTGTGTGAACTAGTTGCAAAGCAAGTCTGCCCCTGTGCAAGGGCTGAGGTTTCAATGTGCTCTGAGGCTTCAGGGTGTTTGTCCTATTGACAGAACCTACCTAGATAAGCAGGTACGGTCCCTGAAATGTGCAAAATGTTTCAGCAAATTGATTCAACTCCACTAACACTTTTGTCCTGTTTCAGGAGGATCCTCACCTAAACCAGCATAAGTCTAAGTCTTCAAGAAGCTGTTGCGCTGAAATAGCAGGATCTCTGAAGAACAAAGGTGCATTTTTAGTTCTACATCCCTATCTGCTCCCTGCTTCTCTCACAGATGCCTTTTTGTTGATTTAAAATTGAGGAGCGATTGTAAGAGAGCTCATTTACTTTGTTCTATAGTAGAAGCTATTATCCTGTGTAGTTTGAACAGTATCAAAACTTAATCCATTGCTTTTTCAGAACAGCATATGCACTTTCCTAAAGACCCATTATGTAAAAGACGTTTTAGTTACTTCACTGGAGTACTTATTTACCCCAAAGCAGAAGCTCTTTTTGTTAATAGCAGATGTTTTGCATTTCCTTATGCTTCATAGCTGGACTATATACATCTTTGTTATTACTACACTTACACCTCAATGTGCCTAGTTTGATATTAGAGGAATCTGAAAAATACAGGTCTTTGGATGTCTCCTGCTCATGTGGAATGTGTGTATTGAAAAGGATTGAGTTTTTTATATTAGTTTATGGTGGGGTTGTTTGTTTGCTTTTTTTAAGGCTCGTATTAGAATTGCTAGCATCAATTCTCAATTGACTAAGTTTTGATAACCAAGGCTACACACAATATTGTGTATAATGCTAAGAGAAACATAGTAAGCTGAATGCCTTCTCCATACAGTGTATGGTGCTGATTTGTGTTATTTTTCTTATGCAGAAGAAAACCAAGCAAATGTTCAGGTGACAGCTGAAACTCTGCCAAAGCCCACTGAAGACGTACAAGGTATGAAGACTGATGGGACTAGGATATTTAGTAAAGCAGAATACCAGAATGACAGTGTGAGTCGAGGTCTTCCACCTGATAGCAATGAATGTCCAGATGTAAACACAGTCATGGCCAGAGCTGGGGTTTCAGAAACCAGCTTGTTAGATTTTTCAGAGCCTTTAAAAGTCATGGACATTGAAACAACCACAGAACCACAACAAATAAGTGAATATAATGGGTTGAAAGCCCATACTGACATGTCATTGAGAACAGGTGGCAATGTTGTATCTATTTTGGAGACTAGAAAAGATAAGTTACCCAGACAAAGTCCTGTTAATGAATTTAGTACATCACTTGCTAATTGCCAGACTTATCAGCAGGATGAAGAAAACAATGCTCATGACTTCTGTACTGTTCCTCTACCTAAACAGAATGAAGTTGGTAGATTATCATCAGTAGAAAGTGGTAGAATGCTCTCCATAGAAAGTTCTGAAGGTTTATGTTCAGTTCTGAAAAGCATCTGTTATCTGGACTCTAGAAATATGTTGCTAGAAAACAATAGTACTGCAATGCATAAAATTATCAATGAAACCCCAAAAAAGTATCTTCCTGAAAACATGGAAAGTCAGACTAATTATGATCATGGAACTGGGTTTGTAGAAAATTGGACGTATGCATCCATGCCATTAGAGCATCTCTCAGTGGTAAGGAACAAAGGATTATCTAGTGCTCAAACTGATTGTAGGGAAGAAAATGATAATATAGGTAAATATTACAGCTTTGAATTCGAAGAAGCTGCTGAAACCCAAAGGAAAATTGCTGTGGGAGGTAACATTGAAGCTGGTAGCTTGCCTGAAGCTCCAGAGGGTGCTAACTCTGAGCATGGTCATTCTTCAGTTTTTAGTTCTATTCCTTCATCTTCTGAGGATTTCTCAAAAGAAAAAATAAAAGTGGTCCCATCAGAAGTTGATAAGTGGAAAAAGGGCCACTGGCAATTCTCTATCAGTGACTTATGCAAGGATGGTGCAAAAGAAAATAGACTATTGAAGGAAATGAACAGCATTACTTCCCATGAAATTAGACAGACAGATGTATGCATTTATAATGCCTACAGTAAAATTTCTCCTCCCAGAAGCGATAGCTGTCTGGACCATACTACCAAGCTAGAAAAAGGGTCACCTGAGGTACAATTGTTTGAAAAGGAATCTGAGAGTAATACGAAGTCGGAAGAGTTAGCTGGCAGTTTAGCTGACACTACAGAAGCCAATAGTAATGACACTTTGTCCACTGGCAAAGAAACTAATTCGATTTATACACTAAATGTAACGCTACCTCCTGTTGCACAAAAATCAAGAGAACCTCACTGTAATGAGTGTCTTCCTTGTACTACTTATGAAGTTGCAAACAGGGACAAGGCTCAGGATAGTCTATCTGGAAAAGAATCAGTTGGTGCTTCTGGGACAACAGAGGAACAAGTTGCTGAATTTGTACTTCATAGAGACAGTTTCGAGTCTTCAATAAATCCCAAGACTTTTGACGCACCTAATGTGACAAGAAAAAATTCCCAAAAGTCTTTAGCAGGGAATATAGAAAGTGTGGACACTGGTTTAGAAAATGAACATAGTGACACATGGCATTGTAATAATCATAGCGTAAAAGACCAGCATACAGTTGCCAATACTTCCTGTACTTTATCAGGGAGTACACATATAGACGATGCTCTCCCAAGCAGTTGTTCTTTTAAGGCTGACGTTGAGATGAAGATTGAAGAAAATGATAGTTTGGAAGGAGAAGCTTCACCTGGATGTAATGGTAAAAAGACTATCGTCTTTCTGGAAGAACGCTTCCCTTTGACATGTGGATCTCTTCCTTCTGAAGATTACTTGGGCAACAGAGATGTAGCTCTGCATGGGATAAATGACATTTCCACAGCAAAAAACATGTTTTGCTCAACTTATACTGCAGAGGAACCTACTGCTACCTTGGTAGGAGATGAGGTTTCAAATAAGAATATGAAGGTTGGAAATGTGAAACAATTTGATCTTTATAAAGTAACAGATGTCAGTGAAATGATTTGTGGCAAAGATGAGGCAAAAGAACAAATTAGCATGTGTGCTCTCCAGACAGATGAATTTGATAAAATAAAAACTGTGAGCTCTCCAAAGGCTCCTGAATGCAATTGGAGAAGTAAGACTAGTGAACAGCTATTAGTCAGATATTTGAACAAAAAAAAATGTGTTCATAATTTTGGATTTTGCAACTCTCCATTAGGCCCGAAGATGAAAGAACTAGGCACATATGAGAAGAAAGAAGTGTCATCACTCACAGCTAACCCTTCTGAGTATAGCACTTCAATCTGTGATTGTCCGTTACTCAGCAATGTGAATATTCAAACAAGACATGCTACCAAAACAGAAAAGACCCTGTGTCCAATGGAAAATCAGATTCTTGCACGTCAAAGTGAGTTTAATGGCCCAGTTCCAGGCAGCAAGCATCTAGAAAGTTTAAACAAACCACCAAACACAGGTTTACAATCTATGGCTACTTCTGTGGAAGAAACTAAAATATCAGTTGTCTCTAGTCAAAGTGAAGAGAAACTGTTAAAAAAAGGCGATGACCTGCCTCCCTTGGTTCATAAATATGTAAGGGAAGATGATTTTCAAGGAACTGTAAAAGAGAAGGTAGTGGATTTTGACTCTTTAAATGGTATAAGAAATGCAGAGTCTTCAGGATGCATGGGCTTCATCAGTGATCTAATTCAGGTGAAGACAACAGAACTAAAAGAACAAGAAAACAGATGTGGAAGAGAAGGTAAAGAAACTCTTGAAGAAAGCCTTTCTGACAGCAAATCACGACGTGTTCTAGCTGTGAAAGACATGGATGTGACCCTACCAGAAGGTGGTGACTGTGGACAGAAGTTTAAGAATGCATGTGTAGAAGAGAAGATTGAAAGAGAAATAGCTCCTAGAAAAAAGTTGCCCATACATTCTTTCCTTGATGGAGATTTCCGATGGGCTTTGTTAGAAGGTTCAAAAGAATCTGGTAGCAAAATAGTCCCTGTCAGTACTGAGAATTGTGAAAATGTTTTCGAAGAAATCCCAAGATCTAACCTAAATTTTTCAAAAGAAAGAAAAAATACTACAAAGCTTGCACACTTAGCAGGTATCAGTCTGTGTTCAGAAACTGTGCAAGACTGTCAAACTGAAGATGCACCTGACACAGAAATTTCACCAGGGTTCCAATATAATACAACACCCCCATTTTATCCATCTATGAATATACTATCAAACAGTTGCAAAGAATCATCACCAAATTGTGATTGCCATGAAGTATGTGTGCCTTACAAATTAAATGCACAGAGCAAATATAATGTAAAGAAAATTACAGGATGTCAAGACACTATACCAGTTTATTCAGTTTGCAAGGAAAATAAGGCTTTAGGTTCAGAGAAACTTGATCAAGTAGAGAAATGTCAGGCACTTAAACGAAAGAAAAAGTATGAGGAGATGGAAGTACATTTGTCAGACAAGGCACAACAAGAAAAGAAGTCGGAATACCGAGTGAAATCGAAAGTCACACTGCAACCAAGCATATTGAACAGTTCTGAACTTTTATGCAGTACTTCAACTGAGTTGGTGATGGCAAGAAATACAAAGTTTGAAGGTCCTTCAGAGGAGATTTTTGCTTTTAAAAGCAACGAAAATAAACTACATAGCACTTTACAAGAACTCAAAAGGCCAAAGATTACCCCTGATAAAATTAGTTCACAGTTTTTGAAGACTCAGGATTCAGAAATGGAAAACCTGAACCTTAATTTAAGCTATAATAGAATTCCTGGTGCCTTTGGAACTACAAATAAATTAAGAGGACCTCTTCCATTAAAAAGACAGCCTAGAAGGACGTGCAAAAAAGTTCCCACTTCGTATCAAGTAGAAACTGTAAGAAAAATGAAAAAAATTAAAAGTTCAACTTTTTTGGATGCTCCCTCAGAAATGCCCCCTAACCAGGAAAACACACTCCTCAAATCTTTATACTTTAAACCACCAACAGTGGAAAAGGAAATAGCCATGAGATTCGTACGTATGCCAAGGCCCTCTGCCAAGAGGTGCAATTTGTTGAACAGCTTGAAATGTAGAAAATGTACCAAAGAACCAGCATTGTTGAGCAAGCTGTCTGCAATGGCTAGCAAACTACTGGCACCTGCCAAAAGCATCCATAACATAGAACCACTGCCATGTTCTTCTGAAATCCTTCCAGTGGCTCTGCGGTACAGCCAACGTAGATCTAAAAATCTATTGGAAGCTTTGTCTTGCATTAACAGGAACTTACACTCACGCTGGGCTGACAGTTGGTGTACCAAGATGTTCAGCTTTCAGTCTTTGGCACTTTATCCTGTAGGATCTACCAAAATATCTTTTTTAGACTTGGGCAACAACTCTCCATCCTCTTTCTTGGATACCCCGGTTTTACCAATTTCTTTTCACATAAAATTGGACTCCAGTCCTGTGACAGACCTAACAGGGATTACATCTCGGCACTCAGGACATCACAGACCAGTTTTGGGAGAAATGCCGGCACCGCCTTCGAAGTGGACATTCTCTTTTCTCCTGTCTCAGAGCGGTTTGGATGCAGCAGCTTTCAAGGAAGATTCCAGTCTAGATAATGAGCTGCCTTCCCCTCGCTCTGTAACAACCCCAGGGGCTGTTGCCCTTCATCCCGACCACAGAAGAAATGCCGTAGCTGAAAGAACGGGAAGTTGCTCCATGCTTGGCCTTCACACAGTGTTAGCACTTTCTTCCCCAGGATGTTACAGGATTTGGACGAGAAGAAGAAACTTAACCAGTCGTATTCCTACTGTCCAGAGACTATTTATATCCCAACTCACACAGGGTTTGAAAGGGGCAAGGTATCGAACTAATGTATCAGATGACCTCGTCTCTTCCTTGCCATACTCCTTGGGCAGGGCCCTATCCTTATGGAGTCAGCATGGTCCTTCTGCCTGTCCCTCCGAAATCACTCCTCTTCATTCCAATCACTGCAAGTGGCAGCCAAGTGTGGGCATCGAGAACAGGTAAAACCCATCAACTTATTTCTGAGAATAAATATGTATAGGGTATGTTCTTGCTCCTTTTTGGGGGGAGAGGGTAATCGGAGCTTGTGTTGGAGGGTCAGTGTCCCCCATTCCAAATCTACACATTCTGCTCCAAAAATGGCTCAGCGTGGAAGATTCATCCCTATGGAACAGTCTGTTAGCTGAATTTAAATATATTTGCCTTCGCTTCTTTAATACTATCCTCTTTGGGCAGAATGACTAACTCTATTTTCTTCTCTTATGCCAAATATACACACGAGAATATATAATGCAGAAAGGTGAGCTACTAAATTAGTTCTATTCAGAGTGACTGCAGAGCAACTGGATTTCTGAGGTAGGAGAGCTTTTTTCAGAGGTCTGAGCCACAAGTGTCACTTGAACGACTGTAAAGTATTTAATATCAGGTTAGGGAGAATCCTAATGGGGGTGAGAATTCAGTTAAATTTTTAATTGTATTCCATAACTGTTCTATGCTAATTGAAACCTCTTTACGTGTGCTATGCCTTTTGATAGTATGTGCTAGATGTATTGTTGGCACGAGCAAGCATAGCTCCATTTCAGGTCGGTGATAAATTGTTGTGATTTCTGTCCTTCTCAATATGAGTGGGAAGAGGACTGAAGTCTAGTTTGCATATCTCGCTTAACATTGTTATCTGCATTTGAGATCTGTTTGCTGAGAAACAGAATAAGAGAAGAGGTTCCTAGTTCTGGTAGGAGATTTTTTGCTTGCACTTGAGCAAACATTTTGCCTTTTATGTATCGGTTCTGCTACCTGAGACACCACAGGACAGTTTAGTCCCTGATCTCGCAGTCTTAAGATTCCTAGACAGAGTTACAGGTTCATGAGTGCTGCATAAAAACCAATTCGGTCAACTCTTGTTTAAAATTGCAGTGTCTAGAGAACTGTTGAATTTGGCTTATCTTAGTTATATATAATTCATGCTGTCTTTTGCTTTGTGTAAATGGAGAACGTATCTAAAAGTTTAAGTATACTGATTGCTAGTATAATTCTTGCGTCTACTGAAAAGGTTTGAGTGAGCATATGAAAGAGCTACTCCATTCTGGGAGTTTTCTGCACTAAAAGATTGAAGTTGAATAATAGCATACAGACAACTTTGCAGCATATTCTACTGGACTGAGTTTTGTAGTGTATAAATTAGTACCCTGGAAGTAAATATAGCAGTAAACTACAGTTTGAGCACTCAGCTTAAAATAAGACTTTGTTGCACTTTTTAAAAACAAAACAAAACCCCTACTTTTTAAAACTTCCATCCGAGTATGGGGTAAAATTATTATTTTGTATTGTTGAGGCATGATATCCTTGCATTGTGAGATTTGAGCTGAATTATGCTCATGTTTTCTCCTATAATTAAGTCTACAGCGTGCTACAGCATATCCATGTAACTAAAACGTAAGAGGACTTAATTCCTTGACATAAAGGATAATTTTAAAAAACAAATGTTTTGCTATTAGTGATCTTTATTCAAAAGGGAGAGAAGCCAAATCAAATCTTATCACCTTAAGTGAAAAATGCCCAAAGTTAAAATACCCTAAAACTCAGTTGGTATTTTCTTCTTAAATACCTTTCAAATATATCCCTATATGTACAGATGCGTACTAGGTAGGCTTAATTTTTGCATTGTCCCACTCGGATTTTCTTTAAAGTGAAGTTACTGTACTGCGTTTAAGGCAGTAAGTTTAAAAGAATGTTCCCAGAAGTTTGAAGTGCAGTAAGTAAATCCTATTCTTAAAATAAATAGACAAAAAGCAAAATTGAAGGATTTGGATGTAAAACAATTGAAAGAATAAAGCCTAGCCTTTAAAATATTTAACACCAATTTAGATTCCATTTTTTTAGAGATTGATAGCCTGTTCTCATCAACTAATAAGTCTTATTTTTCTTAACATATTAACAGGAACAGTGACAAAAGGATAATTCGGTATATCTCTCTTAAATTTGTGTGTATTCAAAAAATATATATATAATCTCCTATGAAAGAAATGTCTGGCATGTAAATGTAAGAATACAAGAAATAGGTGTGCAGTATAAAAGTATTTTCAGCTCCCAGTATGATAAATCTCTGCTTGTTTTAAGATGGTTAAAAATCAGAAAAACTAAAAAGTGGCTCCCAAATTTCTGCAGGCCATTTTCTTCTGGAAGAGAGTTTGTCCTCTTTAAATGGTTTCATTCACTGTCGGTTTTAAATAACCAGGAAAACAAGGAACTAGGATAGTTCTGCCTAATATCTTGTGCTGTTACTTCCACTGCCAGTAATAAAATATTCTTTAATTGAAATCCTTTTTTTAATTAATGCTTATTTGGATTCAAAATTTCTAAAGTGTGTTTTCCTCTCTTCTTGTAAATTATTTTTTTTTGAATTGCACAAGGCAGTTAGCTCAGCCTGTAGCAAAGAGCACTCTGATGCATTGTTGGTGCAGATTACAGTGTTGTTGGGATAGTGAGTAAGAACACTGAGAGAAATGAAATGTTACAGTTCTGATATTAAATGACAAATACAAGAAATGGGTCTTTCCAGCCTCCTTATATACCATCTTATCCGTGCTGCCAGCATGGTTGATTTTGATCTATTTTTTAGCATTCCAGTCTGTCTGTAACAGTGAAGTACATTGAGCTGCTAGTTTGGGAGAGCAGCAAGTGGAAGATTTGCTATTTGATGTAATAAAAGCTGTTCCAACTGACTCATTTTTCTTGCTGTTAACAGTATGGACACAAAGTAAAGCTTAATGTTAAAAGATCCAGAGCTGCTGTGCTGATTTTTATTTCATAGAATTATGGTAATTACCAACCCTTACAGAAAGGCTTTTTGTTATTCCAGTCAATTAAGAGTTTTCCACTAAAATTATGGGAGTTAGAGACGGCAGAGATTGGGTCTTAAGGAAATCATTCTTTGCACTTGCTGCTGTTTCACAATAGGCTTTTTGATTTAGTGGACAAAACCTTTATGGTTTTTGTTTAATCTGAAAAGCTAGGGTTTTTGAATGAGGAATTTAGATTTACATGGTATTAGTCCAAAAGTTGTAATTACTTGTCTCCCTCTCTGTGCTTTTATTTCCTTATCACTACCATTTTTAAGTGAAAGTAGGATTATTTCCCTAACAAGCTGTCAGTGAAATTTTGTTGTTAGTGGACTAAATGGCAGATGTGGCTTACTCTTGTATGGTTTTAGTCTTTCTTCCCCTTGCCATTCCCAATATTAGCTTTTTTTTGTGTCTTACAATCCGGTTTATATTAAGGTATTTTTCCTTCATCTTTTTTTATAATGTAGATCTAACTTCTGGTTTTTTTTTGTTGTTGGTTTTTTCTTATTCTTTTGAACCAGCTATGCCATGTTACCGCACTTACCTGTACAGAGTATGGAAGCACTACAGACTGTGGGTGGTGAGATAATGTGAGTGTCTTGACTTTTTATATTTATTCCGAGTAGTGCGATCATAAGTTTTCTTAGAAAGAGACATCATTTATGTCAGTTTGGCTTTCAGTTTTTGGCAGTTCAAGAATAGCTTTCTGATTAAAGTTCTAGAGAAATACACTGACTGGATCATGTCATGGGGGAGCGTAGAGGAGCATTCACACGAACACCATGTAGATCACTGTACAGAACAATGCCGTTACTTTCAAACATGTTGTGTCACTTACTATGAAATATGCATGTAAAACTACAGAAGCTTTTTTTCTTACTTGGATATATGTTCTTTCTGCTTGAGGAACTGGAGGTTAGGTGCTGATAATTCCTTCTACTCTTTTTCAGTGTTGGGATGGCAGAGATAAAAGCTATCTTTTAAATTTATCTGTGAACAAAAAGTACTAAATTAATAGCTGTGCCAAAGAAATTTGGTGACAGAAAAGGAGAATTAATCATTTTCTATCTGTAATGACCAAATAGAGCTATAAACTGTTTAACTATATGGAAAGGAAGTGTGGTTTTAAAATTAGATGTTCAAATATACTCGCAATTTAGTTTTGGTATACTTGCAACCTGCAGGAAGTTTTTGGCTGTATTTATGTAGTGGAGAAAGTGTTTACTTAAGTAATTTCTATGAACTGCATTGCTTTTTGTGCCCATATTGTAATTTAAGAACATCATATGAGAGCATGGGATGATGTTGCAGCATAAATTAGGTATTAATCTACATATATTCCTTTCTCCCTCTGTTACAGTCTGGAACCTTCATTCCTTCTTCCATTACCAAAGTCTCGCTCACTTCCAGAAGCATTGCAATCTACCCCCAGGCTTCCAGCATCTGAACTCCAGGTCCCTGCCCTTGATGAAGCTAATACTTCCATTCCGGCCTGTTTTAGATCTCAAGATAACACAGAACTGAAAAAAGTGAGTTCATTTTAGATTTGTAAGTATCTCAGACTCTGGTTCCCTAGGACTTGAAGTTGCTGCTGCTGAATGTTACCTAGTAAATGTTAAACGAGGGGGAGAAAATAGGCCCCTACTCCTAGTCTGTGCTGCTTTCTTGTTTTCAAGCAGAAAGAAGGTGGCCAAACAGAGAGGAATAGAAAATTTTTATTCTATAGATAATGTATACTTAACATAAAAGGGAATTTGGTTAACTAGCATGGTAATTCCTTAATCTTAATTTTTTTTTCTCCCTTCCCCCCCACCCCCACCCCAAGACTGAGCCAGAAAAGAGGCCAAAGAAAGTCTCACAGATCCGAATCAGGAAAACTGTTCCTAAGCCAGATCCTAACCTTACTCCAATGGGACTACCCAAACCAAAAAGGTAAGTTGTATGTTTTAAATAGACTTATACTAGCTTCTGTTGTTTACATTTCCTGCATAGTAATGTAAATATTTCAATAAATGCTTCTCTTACCACAGCTATTTTGTACACTCCCAGCTGAGTAACACCTGATGATTACTTCTGGTATAACATAAAAGTATAGGTCTTTAAACATAACCTTTTTCAAGTGAGAAAGGATGAATAAAGGGCTATTGGATATGAACGAATGTCTAGTTTTTAGGCAAAACTTGAAACTCTAACCTGTGGTGGAATGATTTTCTAAAGAAGTTCATACTGATAAACAAGCATTGAAAATAAATCTTCCTACAGTGCACAGTGAGACAAAGACTTATCAGGAAGTTCTGCTGATGCAAATTATGTTGGAGTTCTTCACTGTCCTTTCTTTTCCTATGGTATATGACCTTAGGAAAGCATTAGTACGTTGTAAATGTGGGTAGTCACAGTGCCAAATATTTATAAAGCTTTTCCAATTGGTCATCTATTATTTCGTTCATTTCTGTCTTAAACAGAAGTGCCAGCTTAGACAAAGAAATGCATTTCTTCACATATCAGGTTGATAATTAAATGTTTATCACTAAGTTTTAAAATCAGTCTCAAGAGATGAAACATTAATGTGCTAAACTTTCTTTTCTTAGCTTCCACAAAAAAGTGAGGTGTGAATGGATTTCCCTTTCTTGTTTTGAGCACCATTATTTCAAAACATCATAGTGTGCTAGAAGGAGCACCAATCTCTGCAGAAATGACAAGTCTTGACCCGGATGTTTTAAAAACACTGTATGAAATGAGGTACTTTGGGACCTCATTTTTCATTCCTCTCTGTACCCAGTTAATCTAAAATTATATTTTAAGTTGAAACGTAGGTATCATTTAAGCATAGAAGGCAAACAGGTTTTGTTTCTAGTAAATCTGCTTGTTGCAAAGAGATGCTTTTTTAAATTCTTGATTTGATTTGTTCATTACTTTTTCAGGCTTAAGAAAAAAGAATTTAGTTTAGAAGAAATTTACACAAACAAGAACTACAAGTCCCCTCCTCCAGCCAGGTTGGTTCTGCTTCCTAATGAGAACACTAAGATGAATGTCGGTTGCTGGTGAGGAGATTAAACGTGTCTGATAATCTAAGGGGGAGTTACATTTGAAAAATTGCTCTATTTCACAAAGATAAGGAAACTTAATTAAAAATTAGTATCTTTTTTTATTTGGATGGAAAGCAGTGAAAGAGAATATGAACTAAGAATTTGCAGTTATATGAGTTTGTGTATTTTTTCATCTATTCTTTCATTCCAGTCTCCATCCAAGTACAGTTCTTATTTTTTCAGAATTAAAAGGCAACTAATTATTCTTTAGAATCACAAGAATAACTCCTTAAGTATAGCATGACTATCAAGACTGGTATGTCTTTTAATGTTCAAATCTATTTATTCTGTAAAATCAAGGGTCTACGATTGTGTTTTTGAACTGAAATACAAAGAGATTCAACCCAGATGTCTATGCAACAATAACAAATTATATAGCAAGCAGTATAAATGTGCGGTTTTCTGAAGTGTAAGCTGCAGATAAATATAGATTAGAAGGGATGTGGAGGGGCTGTAAAAATGTAAAAGTTAAAAGTGTGTTTACTTGGGTTACGGAATGAATCAGTCTCCCTGTCTTTGTAAGGTGGTTAACTGCTTCCGAAGTGTTCATGAGCTCTGTCTTTTGCTTTTACCAGGGGCTTGGAAACAATCTTTGAAGAGCCCAAGGATAAAAATGGACACTTGATCTCTGTCAGCCAGCAGAAGAGAAAGCGGATTCTAGAGTTTCAGGACTTCACTCTTCCTCGGAAGAGGAAGGCACGAGGCAAAATCAAAGCAGTGGGTAGTTTCACCCGAGCAAAAAAAGCTGCAGTACAAAGTGCAGAGTTAGATGCCCTTCTGAGTCAAAAGCTAATGGACCTTGAAGCCTTTTTTGCAAAGGAGGCTGAGCAGGAGCAGGCCTCTGTCATCCAAGGGAGCCATTCAGCTGAATGTGGTCCAAATCAGCTACTTTAGTATTTTAGTCCTTTGGGGAGAAATCTACTGACTTCTTCATACCTTACTCTACCACTCTCTTCTAATACCTGATGATAAGTTATTGGCTGTGTCCCTCTTTAAGGTGCTATTTTTTATTTTTTTAATGCTACTGGAGGGATTCTCTTAGGGTCCCTGTGTGAGTGTAACACAGCCATGTTAAGACTTACCTTCCTTCCCCACCCTCTGGAAGTTATGGCGAATGTTTAATGATGTTTAACAACCTTTTGAGGGTAGAGTAGGAGTATAAAAGACAAAGTAGTGTATCTTCAGTGATGCTAGGACTCTGTACTCCAAAACATTTGCACATTTGAATCTGCTGTTACTACTGTAATGGCTATTTTGAACAACCTGACAGAAGAGATACGGTGTTTGGTAAAGATAAGTTTTAACACACATGTTCTTGATATACCACTAACTTTTTAATAATTAAAAGTAGCAGTCTGGGCTTGCTTTCAATTATTTCTTCCTTCTGTTTACTTAGAAGGTTCCTTCTGACTTCCTGTGCCCTTTCTGGCTTCAGGCAGCAGAAGCCCCACATAACTAGAATTTAAATAACTTGCACTTTGTATATATTTGTTTATTTGCAGTATGAGGACACCTTTTAACATGATCTGAGATTTTTTAAAGAATAATATTTTCAGAAAAGAAGGTGCCCAGTGCTAATTTTTCCCCAATAGCAGAGTAAGTTTTTACCTAATTGGCTGATGCTTTATACCTCATCTCCAGAGGCAAAGCCCATGAGGATGTTAAGTCACAGGATATGCAAGCAGAGCTTTTAATTTAACTGAGCTGAGCTGCTGCATAGTGGAAACACCAGCAAAATCTTTGGTTCTCATTTTTAAGGGATTTTAATTTCAGTAAAAATATCAGCTTCATTTTAACACCAACAGGAAAAAAAATCTTTTGATTTTTTAAAAACATTTTAGTTTTACAATCCATATAGCTCAACATTAGATGTCCTTTGTACAGCACCGTTGTACATAATAGCTGGTGCTGTACAAAGAGCCTCCTAGCATGTCAAATTTTTTTTCATTATGTGAGGCCATTTGTAATTATCTGATGCAGCACTGGGCAATTTCTCAGCCATGGCTTTTAAAGGAAGAGAGCTCCCTTCTGGAATAACTTCTGTTAAACCTACTTGAAGCATGATTCAAAATGAATGCTAGCTGCAGTACAGGTAATTTCTGTCCTTTAGTGCCTATAGAAGTTATTCATGCAAAGCTGTCATTGCTGGGATGCTCGAATTTAATTAGTCTATTCTTTTATTTGTCACTTAAAACTTGCACTTTCTTGTTTACCTGCCCATATAATGAAATTTCTATTCACCTTCAGAATGAGCAAATATCTAGTGGGTAGGTATTTTAATCAAGTCCCAGTAAATGTAGGACTGAAGTACCATCATTATCTTCTGCTGCTCTGCCATTTCTGTTACTGGCCTAACAGGAAACTCAAAATTAACACGCAATCTGTTGAATTCCAGAGCTTTGAAAGTAGAGAGATGAAAGAGGAATATTACATTCTCTGTGCCTGAGTCTTGAGAGAAATGTATTCTGGGTTTGTTTTGCTCTCAGCTTACATGCTGGGATTCCTGGAAGTTTACATTCTTGTTTTGGAGGCTAATTATGTTTAATTAGGAAGACTGAAGAAAAGAGAAAAGTGCAGATTTAGTGCTGTTTGGGTTTTGGGGATAAAATAACAAGGTAGGCGAACTTTGAACATATTAACATACTATTTCAGCAGCAAGGTCTGGTTAACCTATTTGAGCTGCTGTAGAACATGTTAATTGATCCTCTTTATTTTTATAAAAAGAAATACCTAAAAAAAATAAAGGTCAACCACCTTTGCAAAAAATATTCGAAACTTTCCCTATGTTGGTTTATTGCCCAAATATTGACTGGCTGGAAGCTGTAGCAAGAGTGATGTGTGGGTGTGTGTGTGTATGTATATGTGTGTATATATATATGTATGTGTGTATATACATATATATAACTTTTTATGGTTTTAATGCTGTAGAATGGGATTGTGGCACAGTGTTAATTTACCTTCTATTAATATGGCAGTCTTCTAGTGCTGTGACACAATTGAGCTGTAACCTCACTGGGGCTTTTAAAAAAACAAGGATATGGGTGAGGAGGGAGGAAACTTGGGTCCAAGCACAGTTCATACCTCTAGTGTGCTTCAAAACATGGAATTTGTTGTTTTTTCCTTAGTGTGTGGGTTGTTTTGTTGTATTTTTGTCTGCTTCCTTGCTCTGCCTTATTTCCGATTGCTTTGAAATAACATGATAGCTTTTTAACAGTTACAGGAGAGAGAGCAGAGGAAAGAAAATGCCAGATTCCCTTTTATTTACAAAAACTGAAGGAGTTAGAAAATGATGTAGCAGTTTCCTAGCTTGTCCCACACCTTAGAGTTTGTGGAAACCCAGATACACAGCATTATTCTGTTTTGGTTTAGTATTTGTATGATAGAGATGCAAACTAACAGAGACAAAGCATCTTTTTCTTCCTCCCCACACACCCTTCAGACACAGATGTCAGTCATTCTTGTGCACTTTTCCTTTTTTCCCCCTCCCACTTCTTTCCTTATTTACAACACTCACGGAACAGTCTTGTTCCTTGTGGCTGCTGCTTGTAACTGGGAGTGAGGATGGTGCAAAGGTAGGTATTTGCCACTCTGAGCTGCTTCTGTCTCAGGTAATTGAAGGAAAAAAATATAGAGGAGGCATATTTTGGGGTCTTAAATACTTCCTTAGCTGAAAGATGTGTACACTTGCCTTTTCGTAGAGAGAACCCACTCCAGTGAGGATTTTTTTTTTGTATCATCATGAAAAGACATTGTATATATTGCTCACAGAATGCTGACTAGAGCAGCATGAGAATTGCAAATTGCCACGTACCATCACATAGCAGTATGTTTTTCAGAGCCAGGCAGCTTTTTGCTAAATTTGCTGATTATGGGAGGTAGAAGGATCACTTTCCTTAAAACAAAATCTTACTTTCATCATGCTACAATTGGAGCACCTAAGGCTACTTTATATGTGTTGCAAGGTTTGCCTGACTGTCCTTGTGGCTGCATACATTTGAGTTCTGATGCTTGCTGATTTTCTGCAAGCAGTTTTCGTTTATTGTATTTCATTTGAGATGGGCCTTTGGTATATAATGTTTCAGGTGCTCTTCTAGAATATGGATGCTAACTGTGGATTAAATGTCTATATGATGCTATCATGTCAACAAATAGCTCAATGAGAATTTGTACACCTGTGCCATTAGCCTCCATCATGCTCTTGGCATTTTATTTCTGTTCAATATTGTGTGAATCTAAAATTTTATTGTTTCTTTTGTGTGTTTTTAATTTATGGAAATAAATTTTTCTGAGGAAGTTTCAGCCTTGTATTAGTAACTATGCATGATACTACTGTCTTACAAACGTGGTGGGAAGAGGTTGACACCATTAAGTAATGGGGTGGGCTGTTAGGGAGCCATGCAGCAGCAATTCAACACTGCAATGTTCAGCTGTAGCCATATTTTACCAGGACAGACATGGGGCATTGTAAACACACTCCTAACTACTATTTACATTGCTGAGACAGGATCCATTTCTTAAGGCAGTAGAGTAGTACCATCCAGACAGCACAGACAGTACCCACTAGGCTTCAAAGCTGGAAGAGGTCCGTGGTTCACACACTGCAAGTCTGTGCAAGACATCAACCTACTGCTTTTAAACCAAAGCAGAAGCATAGGAACACCAAACAGGACTATTCAAGCCTCTGTAATATATAACAGAAAATAACTCCCACCTCTCACAGCCCATAAAATCTTGCATATAACCCCTGTTTTCAACTCGCTGCACATTCAGCTGCATTCTGTTCTTGACAAAGCTAAAAACTGGCTGTTGCACTTCACCCTATTCTCGTCTTTCTAAAAGTGCAGCGTTACCTGAGTCCTGCAGATGGCATGTAAGCTCCAGTAAAGAAAGGGAGTAAGCACCTCAAGACAAACTAGGCCCCTGCTCTTCCCCCACTTCAAGGCTACAGCTTGCTGTCAGCAACGCTGTAGGTGAAGATTTTGCTCTGCTACCATAGTGGGACTTGCCTACACTCTTCTTCTCAACTTTCTTCCTGAAAGGTAGATAGATGAGTTTGGATTTGCATCCACTCTCTGCTATTGGCTCAATCAATGCCAAATGATGTGACAAATAAGGTAAATAAACAGTCTAGATTCTGTGCATCTTAGCACAGAATCAAAAACCCTTACTGGTGCTGAGAGTGCAATTAATTTTTTCATAGGGAAGTGAAAAGAGGAATGAGAGAAACTAGTGTAAATAGAATAAGGGAAAGACAACATTGGCACAAAACTAACTGTTTAAAAGAAGGTAGTTTTAGCAGTAAATTTTACGTCTGAGTAGTTTTGGTTCCTGGTGATTAGTTTTGGTGTGTTGAGGAGTTTTATTGTTTTTCTGTTGCTGCTGTTGTGCTTTAAACTTTGTAAGGCAAATACATTTACCTTCTCTACTGCAGCTGACCTGTCTTCACTATTTCCATTCCATTTATTGGTAGCTGTGGTTAATGCAACTGCATTATGTAACAAGGATGGGAGTGTTTGGGGTGAAAGTTGTGTTTCTGATGGGTTTTGGTGTTGTTTTTCATTTTATTTATTTTAATTAAAATCACTTGGCAGCATGAAAATAGAAGCTAATAACGCTGTTGTTACAAACTAAAATGAGCCCTGCCCCAGAGTAGCCATCCACACAAAATCTTTTATCCAGGCAAAACAAAAACATGGTGCACTGTGGTCAAAAGACTTCATATGTTACATATGTTACAAGCAGAAACTATGTTTGGTTTAATTAATAGTTCATGTTTAGACACTTAAGTGTCAAAATACAATGTATTTGTTGATGCTTCTGAGAAGGATGTACATCCATTGTTTTCCTTCACCTTAAGGCTGCAAGAATCCAGTTCTGCTGGCTCTTAGATGTCTGAATACATTAATTTGAGAGACAAATATTTTGATTTAGCAGTATAAACCCATGGTTAAAAAAGCAAATACAGTCTTCCCAATTAAAAGTAGAAAAGACTACTGCTTCTGATAATAATTGTATACATAATGCATGATACATATGCATATTCAACACAGACTGCAAACAAAATCACAAATATAGGTTAATGTTGCAACTACCAAAATATCAGTTGTTTTTTTTCATTAAAACAGTTTTTAAAAGATATAATAGGAAAAGCAATGCAAACTGCTACCCACTAACCTGTGCCCTTCATGACAGCTTGTATTTTAGTCCATTGCATTGACCCTCTCTTCCCACAAAAATGCTGAATCCTCTATAGTAGTTGCTCAGAATTGCTGATCCCAGTTCTGTGCTGTGGGTTAGGCAGACTGGTGTGTGCTGTTCCACATGATGCCATGCTCCAAACAAGAAAAGGATGACATGATGACATATGAGTAGTATTACATGATCATAAAGATAAAATATGCTTTTTTTAAAAAAATAAAGATGATAACAAAACGGTATTCAGCTTATGTTTCTAGAAGTGACAGTTTCCTTACTGATTGCTTTGGATAGGCTGGACTTCTGTATTTCCTTGTTTTCAGCATTGGTGGTGGTAGGTGCCTTGCAAAGTCTTCTTATTAGCCATCAATTTGATGAGGATGTACAGATGTCCTGTTTGCAAAAGTCTAAAATGCCTACAAACCAGTAAGACAATACATACTTAAAGATGCTGTCAGCTGTGAAAATTACAAGTTCTCCAGCTACTATTCACTGGAACAGAACAGATGTCAAATTCCCTTTTTGAATTTCAGTTCTTTAACAACTTCTAGACTTGCAGACGTCTAATTCACTGCATAATCTTTATTTACTTCTGTACAGATTTTCAGATCCCAAAACAGCTTGACCCTGACTTACAGGTAGGGTCAGTTTTAATGACAGCTAAATGTACACTTCATACAAGAAAATAATGAAAAAGCTGTCAGTAAGCATATAAAGGTTTTGATATTGAGTTCTTTAGAGTGCTTTTTAGTGCACTCTTTAAAACTGAAATTATTTGGCTTGCTTTGAGGTTAATTTAAGAGTTAAATATAAGAATTCTTATCTTTTTCCCCAAGCTTGTCATACCCTAATGAACATTATATTCCCTTATCCCAAAGCTGATCATTGGAGTAGAAGGGAAAAAAAAAAAATCAGTGGGAGTAAAGCAATCTTACAGCAGTAACCTTGTATTTGCTCTAACCTGTACTGTTTATTCCACTCCTGCAGAGCTCCAGTTTCAGCGCTTAGGAATGGGGGTTGTAAGAGGCTCTAAAGGAGCTCCAAACACTGTACTCCTTTTACTAACAGGCTTATGTGGAATGTACCTCTCTGTTCAAAGTAAACAAAAGGGCGATATCTATGCACAGAAGATCTCCTGCTTTGCATTTTTGTCTCAGAACGAAGAACTAGACTTTACCTGCAGGTGTACAATTAAACACTGATTCTGCCAGCTGAAAGAAAGGCACTCCAAGAATTTCCTGATAGCTCATGTGACTTGCACGAACAAGGTACTGAGTAGTATCTTTGAAAAGCAGATCACTTTCACCATACTTCTGTGACTGAAAAAGATGGAATTCAGAATCCAGCTTGGTTCCCAAAAATTCCTAAACAGAAAAGAAATAAGTTCTGCAAATTGGATTATAAATAACAAGGTTAAGGTAGTGGCCATCAGTTTTATAGCAGAATCCAGAGAAAAAAAAATGTACTTTCACCTAGCACTATTCATTATTACTTCAAAAAGATGCAGTTCTATAGTGGCTTATTTCTCAGCAAAAGTATGATTATTTCAGAATGGCAACCGGTGCCCTTTAGAGAATCCAAATAATTATTTTCTCAACCTTCTATGAAAATTTTTAATTATTTCATATCAGACCTGAAGACACTATACAGTATATAAAGCTCTTGATCTTGAAAAGGTTTTCAGAAGTTGCACATAAAAAGTGATAACATACTAACCTTTTCCCCATTATCTGCCTTACCTGGGATTTCATTAGGAAGTCATAGATTTTAGTGACAGTGACTGGCCGAGTCATGACCGTGCTGGGGGGAATAGGGCCAAGGTTGCAGCCTGCCCATTCTGTGACTGCAGCACGCGTTCCATCCGGACACAAGAGTTCAAAGTCAATAGGCGTATAACCTTTAGCCCAACCAGAGCTATCCAGATCTGAAAAGAAGATGAAGTGAAAGAAAATCATTTTGAAAAACAAAAGCAGGAGACAGCGTGACTCTCATGCAGTTTTAAAAATTTAGAGGAAGAAATTGAGTGAATATGTTCACAAATATGCAGCATCCTACACGTTCATTTATTGAGAGTGCATAAGGAGCAGCTCAGTGTTTTCACTGAGGAAACAGGTTAGTGAACTGAAGCTGCACCTATCTTATAAAAACTAGAGTAAAATCAAGGCATACAAACAGCTCATCATGCTTCATTTTCATCTGTAATCAGATCACTTCCTGAAAACAAAGCAATTTGGCCTGCGTGTCTTTGCTTCCCAAAATAAACTGTTAATTGCTGCATGAACTCCTGTGCATTTCCAGGTTCTTATTCCTCTACTTGATTTTAGAGAGATTTCTCTCCTAAAAGGATCTCTTCTCCCGCTACTGAGACTGCTTAAAGTTGAATTTCAGTGTATTTTATCAGACTGAATAAAATGGGGATTCCCTTTATTCTCATCTCTATGAAAAGGTAGCACATTGGCTGTTAGACCAGTAGGAGTAATTTAAGAGATTGGTAGGATTTCAGCTACTGTAACCAAAACCACTTTGATCAACAAAATCCAGTAGCTTGACTGTTGCAAAGATCAGTATTTCCCAGAAGAAATTAACCATTTCACACTATAGTAACAATATTGTTTTAGAAACTGAAAGACAAAACAGTTTGCTGTATTTTTACCTACTAAGCTATCTGGACTGTTTATTCCATAAGTGCTTGTGAAACAACATGAGGAAGTTACTGTGTCACAATGAAGTTGTAGAACATCTCCCAGCACAAATAGCCCATGGTGTCTCTCTATTTGCTATTTTCATTCTTGAGAATGACTACAGATAATGGGTACATGCACTGTAGATGCCTATGGATGAAGATCTGGTGGGAACAGTTGCTTACTTTTCAAAGCTTTGAGTTTTCCAAAAACTAGTGCAGACTCCAAAGATGATTTCCTCTCCCACCCCCAACACACACCTTGATCTCTGCACTCAATGATTCCTCCTCCTTCCTCTCTGAAACAGAACACTATCTGAATTTTGAGCTTTACTGCAACATGTACAGGCAGGAAAGTTCTTGCAGTTTTCCAGTCACAAACACAACTTCATGGACCTAGATTAAACCTGTAAAAGCTGATCAGGAGTCATAGTCACAGTGTGGGAAGTAACTAACGCTAACAAACGTTCTCAAATGACATGAGAATATCCGCATCTCACTCTCTATGTTCCGGAGTAGGTTTGAATGCTCCAGAAAAGCTACATCTCCAAAGCTTCTTCCACTGGGATTGCCAACTAAGCACCTAGTGCAGGGAAAAGAAAAAAAAAAAAGTTATCAGAGACAGCCATTACAAGATACCTTACATCTTTGGAAGCAGTGTCTTGCTCTGGAAATGGTGTCATGACTGTTTTAAAATCACAAGCCATAGAAACTGCAGCCAAAACAAAATATACGCTAGCCATACTAATACAGACATTTGCTAATAAAAAAAAAATAAAAATAAAAAAATCCTAAGAAAACCACCAGCAAAATAATAAGCCATTTCTGGCTATTGCTCTGCCTTTCTTATTCAGAAGAAGAGAGTTACCTGAGAGCTCCCATATTGCCATAGTAACGTTCGTTGTGACTTGCAGTGCATCTGCTAGATACTCGAGCTCCTTCCACCTCACTGTCTCCAACACATACTTTGCACAGGTTTCCATCTGCTCCTGGCATGCAGCCCTTCCAAAAGTAATTCTGGTAAACTGAATAGAGAAAACTTAGGTGAGATTAGGGCAAGGTATTCCAACGCCTCTTCTTCCATGGAGAAAAAGAAAAAAAAAAAAAGGAATTGGATTCCAATCTAATAACGGGTAAGAAGAGGCCTAAATAGTATGAAGAATCACACACATAACAGGAACTGCTTCAACACCTTCTGAGAGTGCAATCATCACTTGCTGGCCAAATCCCTAATTAACTTTTTCTTGGGTAAAGTAGCAAAATATTAGAACTAAGCAACCCAAGAAAGCAAAAGAAGCTGCAGAGTAAGAGGCTGTTAACTAGATCGTAATGGAGGTGGCAACATCCCTATTCATACTTAACTCTTGGAAGCATTAATTAGCAACTTGAAGAACAGCACATTTTTCCTGAAGCTTGAAGGACAGAGAGAGGAGACCATTATCCTGCAGGTTTTGGAGCACCCACACAGATAATCAAAGCTGAGCACAAGACAGCAGGATCAAGACACAAGGCAGTGTGTTAAAAGCACAAGGGGAAGAAGAGTTTCTATTACAACAGCATTCAATACCATTAAGATAAACCTAACCCATAACTTTTTACATCCAAAACACAGACAAACCGACTTGAGTTAGTCAACCAGATGATTTAATCAAAAGAGACAAAGAAACTGACTGACTTTCATCAGACAGACACACCGAGCTCTAGGGGTGTCTGTTGATTATCCTCCCTTTTTGCATGTAGACATTGATACAACTATTGTTTATGGTGCATCACTTACTAAGGAATATCACGTAGTCTAAGAGAAATCCACTACTAAAGAGCTCTGTACAAGAACACTTCAGAGCAAAGATGATTATCTTCAGTGATATGCAAGAACAAAGTCCTTCTTCTCTGTCCTCATGGACCCATTTCCTTTTTACTCCCAAATTTTGGGTTTCAGACTTCCCTGGTCTACTCAACAGATACACCAGAGCAGCCCTTACCAGACCCAATGTCACAGCTCTCAGTAACATTCTCCAGAGCTCCCACTGTGTATCTGGACAGAAGTAACCATCCTCCAGGACTATACACGTGGCTGTGGCATGATCGCCTTCCTCGAAGGTTATGGATGTTAATCTGTTTGGCATTTTTCTTAGCTAGGGCTACAGCATAAACAGGTGACAGTGCTGTAAAACAATGACAGCAACAAGTTATATGAAGGCAACGAAGTATTCCAGACACGTAGACACCCCCTCACCCCCATCCTCCCTCCCTCATTGTGTCATGTTACTTTCACTTAATGGTAGATCATCTGCATTCTTTGCTAAGCCACAGAGCTCTTGCCCTGCTAGCCCTGCGTTGTATGTAAAGCTCCTACTGAACGTGCAAAACAATTTATTTCTGAAATGAACATGCAAATACATTCCAACATAATTCCTACAGGGAGCCTCAGGAAAATTGAAACCTTTCATCTTCCTAAAGTTCTCGCATTACCTTTGGGCTTCCGATGAAATTTCCTCATTTCCTCTGTGCTCTCAGCAGCTGGGCCACACCTCTGCTCTAGAGAGGGGAGACAACCATTAAGGATCTTGTGACTGGTGACATTCCTATTACATGACAGCACACCACCAAAAAGCTTTATAACCTTGCAATCTTCTTGAACCACATCAGCACCTCTGCCCCTTTTATAGAAGAGATATAAAACCAGACAAAATGCTACAGCCAGTTAGTGGAAGAGCTGGGTAAAGTCCTTGGACATGTGTATTGATTCCTGCTTTCATCATAAACCATCACAAATTGTTGAAATTTAACTATATTTTTATGGTGCTTTTTTGATTTGCTCCCTTCTTGCTAAGGTCACACAAGAACTTACCATAACATTCTGCAGCTACAGGCACCAGTCCACATCTCCCTGCAATGTAGACATGTGTCGCATCCAGGGTAACTGCATCAGCCTCACTACTCTGCCAACAGCATTACAGAAAATAACACAAACAGGACTTGCATGAATTGTGTAACCAAGCAGCTGCACTTCCCCACTGGCTGGAAATTCCCCTGCATAAATTCCCTCTCCTTCCCACTGGTGCCTCTAGTGTACAAGCATTCTTTCCTCTTGTTCAGATTAAACAAGGACATACGTACCCTGTATGGCCTTATCACATACTCTGACCAGAGGATCTCTCCTACCTTGATCATTTCAATGCAGTTGGTCATAGAAGTTGCCTGGACACAGACTAACGGGTCAGATTTGATGCTCAGTGCCCACTCCTCACATTTGCGAAGCTCAGCATTGCTGATGCAGCACCAGCGCACAACACTGTTGTCCAAAGAGCTCCCTGCATTAGAAGGAAGGAGCACAACGAGATCATGTCAACCATACACCAATCTGATCTTCATTGAGGGGATGTTTTAGTCTATTCACTTGTGCCTGGCAGGGAAGAATAACATGGAAAGATAACTTTTTCTTCCCTTTCTTTAGGTACAATCCTCCAGAAGGTTTCTTACCTTCATGGCCTAGTCCCTTAAGGAGAGCTACATAATCCAGGCCAAGGACATAGGCAATCTCTAGCTGCTCCTCGAGAAGTTGTAGGTGCTGAGTGTCATCTCGAAAGAGCAGGTTCCTTCCCCCAAACGCTGATGAATTGAAGAGTTCAAATCTGGCTCTTTCTTTTCCTTTTTGACCAAAGAGGCGCTAGGACAAGAACAACACTTAATTGCAGAAAATAAATTCATCCTTTCAGTGACAGGCAGCCTCATCCTCCTGTCCCTTCATACCAATGGTTTGTAACATAGCACTCAGGGTTCTAATATCCATCACACTGGGACAAAGCCCACAGGTTACCACAGCGGGTAGACAGCTACAGTCCTTAAAAGCATTATATGGCCTGCAACTCACTTCTTTTCAAGAATTTTGTCTTTCCCATATTACTTATTCAAATTTATTGGGCTGTGCTCAATGTCTTCTTCCCTAGAAGGACAACTAAGGCAGTGTGGCTGAGTGGAAAATCTTTCTGATAGATACGTGCAGTAATGGGGTGCAATATACCTTGTGTTTTATGGTCAGAAAGTACTATATGCAAAGTAGATTTGTTCAGATTGATGGTACTGGAAGAGAAGAATGCACTGAGAAGTATACTGGGAACATTGCTGCACAGCTACTGTTACATATGGGGAACACAGCTAAGATGTGTGTTAATAAGTCCACTGAAAAAAGATATATGAAGATCACTAAACAAACAAGATTTTGTACTCCAACTATCTGCTAGAGTTTGCATGACAGCACAAATCAGCCCCCTGGGTTGAATTATTCACTGTCTGTTGGACCATTTTAAGTGCATTTTAAATACTTTAAATAGTACACATTTCAAGTTCAAGTCCAAATATGTGAAAGAGAGAGAGAAAGAAATAAAGGTGAACCCTGCTTGAACTTGTGTTTCTCCCTCTGCTGCATAATTCACCTAAGTTCCAGAGCAGTATGAAAATCATTAGCTATTTTCCATTTTGTCTGTTAAGGCATCTTCCCCTTTTTTACTTATTTATTCAAAGCCTTCTACAGAAGAGCACTTTAGAGAGAAGTAAGACATCACTCCAGAAGCCAGTACAGGATCCTTCCCCAGAACAACCAATTTTGAATGCTTTGTTCACGCTAACTATAAATTTCTTGAGAAAGATGGCAAACTGGGCAGTGATCTCCACACAAAGCTGGAATAAAATCCTGAGTACAGAGATATATAGCTTATAATATCTACTCACTTGGATCATGCTAAGAAATTTGTTGGTGATCTTCTGGAAGTTGCGGCGAGTGATGATGCCACGGCCAGGCCCCCTGCCCAAGTTACAGGTGCTGTATTCGCTCAGCTCAGCAGTAGTCCCATCAGGACATAGGAGTTCATATTCCTGGTGTTCTGACTCTAAAACGACAGGACATTCGTGAATCTATGAAGTGAGACATGGCTTTTCAGCAGCCACAGAGATGAAAGGTAAAAGTTTTTTCAGAGGAGTTTGCTCAAATATTACGCTAGCAGCAGTGTACCAAGCACACCTGGAAAGATGTCTTTGACATGCTCTTCTCTAACCAAAGAGAACAACCTCAGCTAGAGTTACTCCAAAATACTCTTAAAACTGTAGCTCTCTAAACATGTTTGTTTAAAAATACTCTTCTGCAACTACAACAGCCAATCACCTTCCAAAATGTTGATACAGAGCTTGACTAAGTTTGAGTATATGGGAACTGTCCATTCTAGCAGCTCAATACACCAAAAGTTAAAAGGAATCTTAGCAGTCAGTAAAATCAACCAGCAGCTGCATCAGAGACTTTAGGCTAAAGAAATCACCTGCATAATAATGTCTGTTCCTATTCTATGTCTGCTCCCATTCTACGAATCTTCTGTGAGCAGTCATTGCTTGCTCACTTTGACTCCTTTTCCATTTCCCTCTCGAAATACCACTGAACTGCTTGCAGGGACTGAATTTTCCCAGAAACAATACAAATATAGGCACATCCCCCAAACCCCCATGCAGGAAAGAGCACAGCCAGAGGTTAAAAGGAATCTGATTTTTTAAGATTACCTGTAGCTCTCATAATTGTTAGATGATCTAAAAAGGCAACATCTGCTACTCCGTTCTTCAAGCACCTGCAGGAAGACAAATGCCACCCTATTAATATGTCACCTCACTTTTTCCCCCCCTAACCAGTACTTTTTCCCCAAAGGTAAATTCAGTGTAAGTGACAGAAAGCTTACCTGAAGGCTCCCTCAGAGTCATAGAAGGGTTCATTGCTGCTTGTCTCACAGAAGTGGTTCTTGTCTCTGACAAAGGATTTTTGACCTTGGCAGAGAGCACACAGTTGAGGAGCAGCAACACCAACCCCAGGGATGCAACTTGCATTGAAATACTCGCTGATTACTGCAGATGTAGGGGGAAAAAAATCAAATAAGAAAAAAAAAAACACAGAAGAAAAGGGGCCAAACATATCATGGATGTAATTAAAACTGTGCTGCTTTAAAATAAATTTCTCTTCAGGAAATGTGGCTTCATTGCCTAAACTTCAAATTTTAAACATTTGCTGGAAACAGTGATCAAATTTTGCTCGTTTGAAACCATCTTTGTGCCAGCTAGGTATTGCAAAGCGTTGTTCCCTGTTGTAAACAGAACAAAGATTTCCTGTTTTGGTAACATTCTCTGCCATTCTGAGAGATTACTAGAAAGAGTTCTGAAGGAAGCTAAGAGCCAGTTTCACAAACACTCCAAGAGTTTATCTCGTCAACAAAACCCTGAAGTTTCCACATAGCTCAGTTCATGCCACATCTGCCTCCATTTCAGTCACTCTTGCTGAGGGCAGGGACAAAGCTATGGCTCCTGTCACCCACCTTGGCTCAGAGGTTGTGCCTCATTCCAGGAAAGATCATTTCTTGCAAGTAGAAAGCCAAGTGGAATATTCCAGCCTGATGTCCATCTGGCTCCATTGTGGCAGCTGCGCACACCTCGTAGCCTCTGGATATCCAAAGTTCCTCGCTTGGCAACGGCCACAGCAAAAACACAATTTCCTGTGTTAGGACAAAATATGTAACAGGAATAACTAAAATCCCAATTCTGCTTCCATCTGTGCACAGATGTTCGGTTACCTCTCCAAACATGGCAAAGGAAAAAAAAAATCTTAAGCATATGAAATACAGAAACTCATACCAGGAACTTGGCTGCATACTGGCTAGATGGCACTTTGACAAACTCAGCAATAACAGTGATGTGCAAAGCAAGAATGTAAAAATCTGGATGAAAAGGTTCACAAGATCATCCAGCTCCACGATCCAATGAAAGTGCAAAGTTGCTTCTCAGGAATTTTGAATGTTTGTATCACACAGTTTTAGGTATTGTAACAGAAAGAACTCCTGTCTTCTCCTCAGAATGTGCTTACCAGACTGAAATATATCATTTCCACTATGATTTCATGGTTCTTCAGCCAAAATAAAACTCATTTCAGTTCTCATACTGTGTCCTTCTTAGTCTCTTCCTACATCCATCTGTAATTTGGTTTCTCTCTTAGTCATGTCCCTCAAGTATTTTCTCCTGTATGCTTGATTTTGGCTCTCACTTATTTATCCTCGCCTTATAAATCTGTCAATGCACGGAACGCTCAGCTGTACAAGGAATGAAGAGGAATCAATATGACAAGACTCACCACCTTGTCTCTTTATGGTGAGGAGGTGAGAATGAATTAATGACAGAAAGTGGTCTCTTAAAGAACCACTAATAAACATTCAGTCACACAAACAAAGAGAATGGTGTAAGAGCTAACGTGGATGGAATAAAACCCTTCTTATTCCCTATGAGATGTAGAATTCCAGAATACCAGTGCTGTGAGCGGGGTAGATACAGACAGTTTGTTGTTGACACAATGGTACCACAGGCAGAAAGGCTACTAGATACGAAGCACCACTGATATTTCATTCATCATTATGTGTTTTACATATACTAATCTAAGGTATATGTCATTAGTCACCTTCTTACTCCCATAAGTAAACAAAACATATAGACTTTTTTTTTCCAATAATTCTTGAGAAGCTTTGCCTTTCACTGCACAGCAATTCATTAGCCAAATCAGAAGTACAGCTTATTTTTCTGCTTTGTGAACCTACCTTGGTCATAGATCTCCTTTGCCACCACTGTCAAATCATATAGCTTTACAGCAGAGTAAACATCTCCTGCATCCAAGGTGGCAGCATCTGCTTTATTCACCTTAAAAACAAGAGCAAAGCCCCCAGAACTAGTGTGTTTACAGGGAAACAAACAGAGCAGCTTTTCAGGCAGGAACTCTGCTCTTGAAGACATTGACATATACAAGCATTTGCTTTGTTTTTAATTGAATCCCTGCTATTAAGCATAATGAAATGTTGGCAATTAAGGCTGTTACCTTCAAAAAAAACCTGTTGTTTTCCAGTAACTTCCTTTGTTGACTCGTCTTTGATCTTTCCATTCATAAATAAATAAATAAATAAACTAAAAACAAGCAAGCAAGCAAGCAAGCAAACAAGAAACACAATCCTGATGCCAACTGAAGAAAAAGGCAATCCCTTTTTCCTCCTACAGTTCCCCCAGAACCTCAAAACCTTCTCAGATTTCTCCTGGCTGTAATAACCATCTGAAAATAGAACTGAAGCCTATTAACAAGGGTCACAGGACTGAATGAAAACATGAACTAAATGATTCCCTGAACAAAGCTTTTCTGCGTTTTGTTTTCCAGGTCAGATATGGACTCCATTGAAACAACTAAAATTGAATGAAAAGAGAAACTGAAATTCTCTATCCCAATTAAATTTTAGATACACTAACGGAATTATTCTACAGCAAATGCTTGTCTTTCTTTTCCATCAGTGATTTTTTTTTCAAAGCATATAGCATTATGGAAATGTCATTTCAGTATTAATATAGAGCTTACACCTACAAATGGCCTGATGTCTAATTTTATTCAAATTAAGGATTTTCATATGAAAAAAACCTTTTGCCCTTTACTACAGGAAAGATATACTTGGAGTTAAAAACAGCAGGAAAGGAAAGGAAGAGAAAATATTAATTATAGTCAGAGTAGAACCAAAACCTGCAAGCAAGAATGCTCTGAGTAGGTTTTAATTTACTAGTTTGGGTTTGTCCATTTATTTTCAAGCAGCTTTCTACTTATTTCCTGAAAAACGCAAGGACATTAGCTGAGGTAAAACAGTATGTCTAGTAGAAAGCTCATGGATTTGATTTCTTACCTCACAAGCTACCTTGTACTTTTTCATATGTGAGATACCATCATTTCAGTAGCATTTCACTCTCCCATTAACTGTTTTCCAGTTTCTTCTTCAAAAGAGGATCTGACTCAAGTTTTAAAAATCTCTGTGAACTTACCCTGATTTTATCAATGCAGTCGTATGTATTCTGGGCTCTGATGCAAGAAATCCTAGCAAACGAGTTGATGGTAGCAACGGGCAGCACAGCTGTAAGTGCTTTGGACAGTTCAGCACACTTTCTCTGTTCTAGGTCAGAGAGGGTGCACCATCGAAATTTCTTCCCTGTAGGATAAAAAAAAGTCAATATCTGTAGGACCTAAACGTTTCCTCAGCAATGACAATGAATTTGCTGGACTTCCCTCAAAAGAGAGGTTTAGCTTCCTTAACACCCACCACAAAAGTTAGAAATTAAGGAAAATTTGGTTATTGAGAAGGAAGAATCATGTACTATGCTGAACAGAGTACTGAATAAACGTTAACAACGAAATTGTCACAATCCTACCTCTTCCAAGCAGGAAGTTAGTAAGAATTATCTTCATTTCTGGATGTCAAAGAGGTTAAATGACCAGCACAGGAACGCTCTGTAAATTTGTAGCAGAACTGGACTATTCAGTTGTCTGATCTTTTTTCAGGTGAAAACTAAGTAACCAAACAACCAAAAAGGTAGTGATAGCAGAAATAAGGGGTTAGAAAGGTGCAATTAGAAGTGGAGGAGAAGGTGAAACCTCCTTTTCCAGGGGAAGCTGGGTGCTTGCTTGGTGTAAACTGAAGATGAAGCTACATTTTAAGGGAGTGCAGACATTTCAACAAAACTTATTTTACTTTAGGCTCTGTAGTTTTTCCATCTCAGATGTGCTATGACTTATTTTATATTCTTCCTATTAAATGCCTTCTACTCTAAAATATATTCATATACATCTCAAGAAGACACTATGCATTTAAGTAGGAAAAAGTTATTACATATGAAAACAGCCTGCAGTTATGTAACTTGACAGAATCCCATACCACACACTTAAAACCAGGACTGAATGCATAGAAGAGACTGCTACTTCTCTAACATTGTCATTTCCAGATGTTTAAGCATTTGGTTTTCTAATAGTCTGTTAATATATATAAAAAAGGCTTGGAATAAATAAAATTGAATTGAAAAAATAAAATTGATCATTGAAGTTTTTATTCCTTCAAGCATAACGTCTGACAGTAATTCAGAGTGATTCCATAAAGAACCCATGGTAGTTAAAGAGAGGAGAAGCTTAAAATACACTGATTGATTTTGACAGCTCTAACGAGTACGCAGATGTCACCTACTCAAAGGAAACAAATCTTCACTGCATTGCAAAGAAACTAGTGTATCAAACTGAGACTAACAGAGTCACCATCTGCCAACAATCAAACAGTAAAAATACAGTCAAATGGAAATCACAGGCACAGTTGTAGCTGCAACTTCTTTGCACAGCAGAAAACAAAACCAAAGCTTATTTTAGAGTTTGTCTCCTAGTAACTCATCCAGAGGTCACCTTTCTCTTTCCTTCTCTGCATCAACCTTACCTGAAGACAGCAAAGTGAAGATGATTAGGACAATTACGAGAACTGCCTTCATGATTACAGCAATGCTGCAAGGATCCACTCTCTACCCGACGCTCTGCCTTCTCATACCAGGAATTCCACAGTGGTGACCAGTGCTTCTGGAAGATAACAAAGAGGCTTTAGGCATCAACAGGGATAAAATGATTTTTTTTAAAAAAATAACAACAACAAAATCACACAAACCTGTCAGAGATGGGATATCCTTGTATGAAAAGAATAAAGGGACAGTGTCCTATCCGTAACCACAGATGGAAAATATCAGTGCATTTTCTGCTTTATTATGAACAGACATAGGATGAAATGCAAGCCTCTGCTTCTGAAGTAAATTGTGCTTTTCCTGTTTCAACAGTCACCAATATGCCTTCGGGAGATAAGCAAGAATTACATCTACCTTACAAAAAGGGTATCTAAAGTTAAGTGAATTGTCCAAACAACCAAACTTCCCTCTCTACAGAATATTGAAGGGTTCTTCTTACTTTATTCTTTTTTATCTGATAAAGGTTTATCTACAGAGAAATGTTAAACAAAAAGTAAGCCTAAGCCCCCATAAGAATTCAGAACAGAACTGTGATTTTCTCAATTTTCTTGACTCTCTTCATTTCCGTTCTAGCACAACAGTTTCACACAAAATGTTTTATTTCTGTTTCCTAACACTTAGGCTAGAGTATTACCTCTTAATTACCCTAAAGCAGCCATGATTAACACAACTAGTTCTATAGCAGGAGAAATATATGTATATATGTTTAAGCAGGAGGGTGCATACTGAATTGATCTGATGAAAATATATATATATATATTGCTAATATGCTTTCATCTTTCCTTTTCAGGAGAGAATTAATCATTCCCAGAGTTCTGGAGAAAGAAAGCCTTTTTCCTAGTTTTGTTTTCCTTCTTCATCTTGTGGACCTCCTTAGTACTTTCACGGCTTTGTGTATTTTTGCCAATACTTTACCCAGATTTCTGTTGTTGCCTTAGTACTGTTCCCTGAGTGATTCACAGTCCTTATTCCCCACCTGCTTCTTCTGTGCTCATGTACATGGACTCCATTGCTCACCTCTGCTGTTTTGTAAGTTCCCTCACCAGATCTCCAGCATTTGTGATGTTCTTTCCCCTTAATCTGATCACAGAAGAAGTTCACATTTCTCACTCCTCCCTGCACTCCCTGAACAAATGTTCTCAAGCCCAAAGACCTCTGTTCTCTCACTTGCTAAAGGAACTCTTTTATTGTCCCACCCTTCAACATGGCACACTTGCACAGGTCTAGCTCAGCTCACAACCCTCTGAGAAGTATGTTTTATTCCTCAGTGAGTACAGTCTATATCATCTTTTGATATAATATATTAATAGATGTAAACATAACAAAAAAATCACTATAGAAAAGATCACACAATAGAAGTGATTCTAAAATAGTTATAGGTCCACGTATTTACTTATAATGCCAGGAAGAAGGATTAGATCAGGCCAGATCACTAATCAGTTAAGTCCATGTCAATTAAAATACACTATAAACAAGCGTGTTTTATTTAACTATACCTCAACCTCTGAATCACTCCTGAATCACCTCTGGGGAAACTTGTCTGTCAGGCCCACCTGCAGGGTACAGTTAGACATCAAAGCCAGTGGCTTTTGCAATGACTGTAACAAAACATCTGACAAGATCTATCCCACCTTTTTTGCGGTTGTACTTCCTGCCAATCCTACCATTATGTTAGCTCAGGATATACGTATATCCCAACAACTAAGTCAGCTAATATTATTAGTATCACGTGAAGGGTGCATCTGCATCTCTGTTTAACCTATACATCTTTTAAAATAACAGGCTTTTCTCTATATGTCTAAGGTACAAGATACACAAAGAGCAAGCTTCAGCTTATATATGTACTTATATATTGTTCAGTTTATAAAGATGCTGCTGTTTGTGGTGACATGAAAAAGGAAAAAGCAGTGACATGAAGATTTTGTAGACTTCACAGAGTCCTGGTCAGGAAAACAAACAATCATTAATCACAAATGTAATCAGGTCAGCTGAGAGGACCATGTCCTAAAGCACCGAGGATGTGGAAACACAATAGCAAGACTCTGGAATTCTTTTCCTACTGATTCACTGTGAAACTACCCACCTACTACCACGGTCAGAAAAAGATAATTACCAACTTCCCAGTAATGTTGCACATATGCATCTATCTAGAGATGCATCTAAGGGTGCGGAACCCAGATAATCTTCACAAAATCCCCTCTGTGGTGTTACGATACAGGCAAGCAACACCCAAGTTTGCACTACCCTGCCCAACATCTCCTCACCTGCAGGAGCAGCGCTGCCTCCCCTCGCCGATTAAACCCCATGTCCTGACACCTCCGGTGCTCCCATGTTCGGGCTCAAGCCCTCCCTTATCCCCCAGCAGCAACCCTGAGGCAGCTGAGCCCCCACAGCCTCACACTCAGCTCCCCCTGGCACAGCGCCATGCTCAAGCCATGCCTTCCCTTGGGGAACACCCTTGTCGCCCCCCCCCCAGTTCCCCTCAGGGACCAGCCTTATCCCCAAGCCCCCTTCCCCTCAGGGACCAGCCGTACACCCGCCCCCGCCACCCCCTCAGGGCAGGGCCCGCTCCCCTCACGCCGCCGCTCTCCCCTCAGCCCCGCCCCTCCCGCCTCCTTCCCTCCCTCTCTCCCTCTCCCCCTCCCTCCCGCCCGGGACGCCGCAGAGGACGCGGCGGCGGCGCGAGAAGATGGCGGCGGCCTTGGTACGGCGCGGCGCGGCCGCGCTGCAGCGGAGCAGGTACGGGCACGGCACGGCACGGCGCGGCGCAGAGGGGCCGGAGGTGAAGCTGAGGCAGCGGCAGCTGCTGGCAGCCGGGACGCTGGGGGCGTGAACGGGAGGGGGCTGCCCGTTCGCTACCGTTGCCCCGCCGGTGCGAGGGGGCTCCGGGCTGCCGAGGAGGAGGAAGAGGAGGAGGCAGGCTTGGCAGGAGCAGAACGGAGCTGCGCGCCCGTGCGTCCTGGTTTCGGAGCTCTCGGCTTGCAGACTCCTTGGCTGGCCTTCCCCCGACAGCCTCCGCTCCCCTGCCTCCATGCCCTGGCCTCCTGCCGGGCACCGAAACCGGCCCCGGGGAGAGCCCCTGCCCTGAGCCCGGGGTGCCCGGCCCCGAGCTGTCAGCACGTCTCGGGACACACCGGTGTTGCAGGCTGGAGCTGGTTTTCATATTTTTATACCCTGCTTTTTAGCGTTCTACAAGCTTTCTGGTGAATTTAAGTCTGGTGCCACCTGGATTAGCTTTGTGTAGTTTTGTGAATCCATTATTTGCAGCCCGCAGGCTCCTAGCTTGCTGACAGGCAACCACTCCTTCTCTTCCATGTGTCAAAATATGCTGTAGAGCAGGCCCTGTATTACAGCAAATTAGTGTAGTCTACATTAGGTGACTTTGTTATTCCTGTTCAAGTTGCATCACGTTGCTGTGTAAAACATACAGGTTCTGCAGCAGCATGGGACGCCTCTGGGTTTGTAAGGAAATAATGTCCTGGGTGATGATGCAACCATGTGGCACGTTTGGCACCTGGTTACAGGAATCTGTGTTTCGGGAAGGACTGTGCTGTTGTATTTGGGTTAAAGTAATGGTTTTAAGAAGCTGCAGCATAGAGTGAAATACTACTAACATTGCGTTATAGGGAAAATTGAAAATTATAGCTAGTTATCCTTGACGAGCACACTAAAACATTGCTAGCAAGTGCCCACTACTATCCTTACGTGACTTCTGGACAACAAATATACTATTTATAACTCTTTTCATAACTGAAGAGAGAAAGTCTGTAGGTGACTCAGTAGCCATCTGAAATTCATTCTTAAAAATCTGGGAGAATTATAATCACTTCCTGGAACTGAATCATCCTAATGATGCAGTAGCTTTTAAGCTAATGAAGTAATTCTTTACTCAGCATGTTTCTGATCAAGAGCAGATGAAAGGTCTGAGTGCCAAATGAAGACATCCCAGTTGTCACATTTGCATCTCGGGAATGAGTGCCTGGCAGTCACTTTACTTTTCCAGCTATACCAGTTTGTCTAATAATCTAAATTACTTCTCAGAATCCATAACTCTTCTGTGTTCTCCCTTTCCTCACCATCATGGTGAGGAAGGAGATGCATGAACCCAATTTACGATTGTCTCTTAAAATAGTTGCTGTTCATTTGTAAGTTCCTAAATGACACCTGTGTAGCAGGCCAGTGGAGATATAGTGAGATCGTTTAGCACTTGGGATTATTCCAAAATTTCACCAATACTTTTACAAGCAGAGTGTAGTTTGATCAGCGTGACTGAACTCACCTTCATCCATTATAAGTATTACCTTTGGATGGAGTTAAATACTTCTTAGCCTTATTGTTGCAGAAGATGATGTTGATGCTTGTGCTGTGTACCTTCCCTGCAAATAGACAAATGTTTTAAACATTCTTGTTTTCTCCAGCAAAACACAAGTCATTTATTGAGCTTAAAGTAGTCGTTTGCATGCTGTTGGATAATATTGGTTTATATTAGACTGGAAGCAGATCTAGAGAGGAGTAGCTCCCACCAATTTTAGTCTTTTTTTTTTTTTAAATAACAAATAGATTGTTGATCATGTAGGCCAGGATGGTACATAAAAGATGACATTAGACAATATTAGCTTGCTCTTTTAAAGACCCAGGTTGTAGTCACTATCAAATATATTAGAACTCCAAACAGCCCAAGATATGGTACACGACACCATAACCAGTTGCCCAAGAAGCGCTATTGCTAAGATCAGCAAACACAGTACTCAGAAGAACATCACCATTATGATAGAATTTAGTTAAAAATACATGTCAGTGTTCTGATAGGAAAAAATGGAAATATAGGAATAAGAAGAATCAAGTAGATGCAGCACTAAACAATGAGGTATCCGCAGAAGCAGTTGGATTTCTCATGGAGATGAGGATGTTCTCCTGAAGGAGGGAATAGGATTTGGTAGCAATTTTATAATACTTGAGAGTTTTTCCCTCTTCGTTGTTCAGCTTCTGAATACTCTGTTTACGTTTGCATTGTAAAACATCTGTACTTAAGCAACTGTTTCTTGTGTGTTGTTTTACAGTTTGCTGACTAGCTGTAACTTCCTTATACATGAGAACCTGTGCATTAGAACTCGAGTCCTGTGGAAGCAGCCACCTTCTAGGACATTTTTCAGTGGTAAGTGCATCCTTTATCTAACCCAGTGTTAAAAACGGGATTACTCAGGATCAGGCAAATTCTGCTCACATAATAATGAGTATGAAGTTCTTGAGGTTAAAGCAGATGGAGTCTGCTTTAAGCAGATGCAAGTCCAGAGTCAGAGAGTTACTTGATTCACCAACTTTCCATAGACACATGCTTGCAAACGGTGCTTTATATCTTTTGGTGGTTTGTTTTACAGGCAGTAAAAGAAGGATGTTTATCTATTCCATAAGATTTCTTTATGAGAGATTATTCATTGTTTCTCAACTATTTTGGAATACTTGGGTAGCAAATGTTGTAACAATATAATAAAAAAAAAAATACAGAAATCATTTGCTTTAACAAAGAGGAATATTTTAGACAAATATTCCTTAGCCGTGGTTGAAAGCTTCTCCCTTCTAAAGAAGTGCCATCTGTTCCACAGTGATTTTATAGATATGAAGAACCTTGCAGAGAAGCAGATTTAGGCAGCGGTTTAGGTGCTGTCATTATCCAGAGCAGTGCTTGGCTAAAACTGGAATTTGGAGGAATGTCAGCCCCCAAATTAGGAATACCGATGTTGGAGCTTAATAGCCATGTAACTGTGTATTTTCTGTTGTTTTATTTTTTCCCCTCATTATCTTTGTCCATTCTTATACTGCGTCATTCCTGTGTGTGTTTTTTATCGAGAAATTGCCTTGTCATTGTGACACCAGCTGCGCTAACGGTCTCTTTTAGTGTATCCCCTTTTTTAGTGTATTTGCCTTTTTTAAGCTTCTTTGATACTTTAGCACTCATCCTTTTCATTGCACCTATCACTTCTGAAGAAACCTGTCTAACAGGGCTAGCAGAAGAGAAGCAAAGATGTTAAAGTGAATGGCAGCTTCCCTCCCCCCCCTTTTTTCCGAAGGGAAATGTATAAATATAAATTTATATCGGGATCTGTTTCTGTTGTCTTCCTTGGTAATGTTTTTTGCCAAGTTTGCTATTTAATTAACACATGCAAGCATTGCAATAGTCAGGCAGCTCTGCATCCTTCATCAGATTCCTCTTTGTGTGTAAATAAAATTCAAATTTCAAAAAATTCATCTTTATTGTATTATTTTCACATTGGAGCACTAATGAAGCAATTTTTCCCTTTTAGGCATTTTTGTACAGCTCTTAACATATAGTAAACTTGAGGTTAATCATGTAACATTGGTGTCAATTTCTTGGCTTCATCATGTCATCTGTATGGAAAATGAGTGCTTTCATGCTTCCCTATACTCGCTAGTTTCAACACCTGGAGGGAAGTAGAATATTTTGTAACCCAGATATAATCAGCCCGTGATCTGAGTGCTTAGAGCAATGCTGATAACCTGCTAGAGGAAGGAGGTCTCTGAGGAAGAGCATATACGATGGAACCTCATTACCTGCAGTTTTAAAACTTTTCTGAACATCTAAAATTTTCCTAGTGAAGATGATCATAGCAAATTAAAACCAATTGACCACAGGTTTATTTTTCTTAATTACCTTCTGCAGATTACTTAGTTTTCTGAGGAGTCTACAGCTGAAAAATGTGTTTTTAAGAGACACAGTACAATTTAACAGAGAGATTCATGGTAGTACAGCATTTGTATATATTTTTTTAAAAAAAGCTTTAGTAGTATCAGTATTTAGTAGGAGCCAGTATTTCCTGTACTTTACATACCTACGTTGTATCAATCACCCTCATTTAGAAACTTTTTAACATCAGTTTAATTGCTTACCATGTCCTGCAACATTTCCAAGTGTTTTGTTGCTGTTGAGTGTTTCTAGCAGGACCGCACAGCGGAGTGCCAGGCCAGGCACTGTGTCCATCTCTTACGGGGTGGTGTCAGAAGGGGATGCGAAGGCATCTGCGTAGATGCTGGCTGAGGGATCTTTGCAACATAGTCAAGAAATGAGCTTGACAGCTAAAACAGCATCTGTTAGCAACATGAAATGCAGAGAAATAATGTTAGACCATGAAGTGACCAACTTTGAAGGGAGGCATCAAGCTTAATCTGTAATGGTTAATAAGAAAGTACCAGCACGTACCAGGTGGGAATTTGCTGAAAGCTGTTCAGTTGTGTTACCCTCTTTGTGGTGTAATGCACCTTGAGATGCCTGTGGAAATCAGACTCCAGCAGTTTAACGGGCATGGAAGAAAGAAAAGGCCTAAATATCCTTTTACATTTATATCTGTACTTGTAATTTTAATAAATCAGGAAATTGAAGTAGGATTACATTAAATGTTTAAAGCCTGATTAAAATGAGATGCTTATGCTTGGAATTACTCTAGCTGGACAAGGCTGTGAAGAGCAAATGCTGATTTTTTTTTTTACCAACAATTTGTAAACTGTGTGTTGTCATGGTAACGTAACAATTGCATATAATCTTCAGGTTTTGTTTCCTTGTCAGCTCAGGTATTGATCCCGTTTTCTATAGCCACTTCTTTAACTTGCCTGTCCAAACCCTTTGTCCGTTTTATCATTTATAGCTACTTCATTATTGAAAAATGTGCTTACACAGCTTAATAGAAATGACAGCTTTTTGTTGTCTAGAAATCCACGTTAGACCTTGCAGGAAAAAAAAAAAAAGCTGAAATGCATAATGCAAAATTGTTGCTCACATGAAAGAAAGGGTCTTTTGAAGTTAATTTTTATTTTTTTGGAAGAAATTAACTTTTTAGCAAACCATTTTCTAATCCATACATATTTCAGATTCTGATTTGGATTTAAAACTAGGTGCCTTGCAAATGATGTCATTAGGAAGAGAAGATAACTCTTCTTTATTTCTACCCCTTATAATAGCCTCAGTGAAGGAGTTGTATCTTTTCCTAGAAGAAATTCTTAGTTGTAACAAAACAGTATTTATATCATTGCATCTGACAGTGTAGACTAGAACGTGCCTCTGATTATGCAGTTTGCTTTATCATTCTGTGGTTTTTAATGTTTCTGAGGAAATGAGTCTTTATTCATTCCATAGAAGGAACCTTATACTTTCTTTTTATTCTGGTTTGCTGAATATACTCAATGGTAAAAAGAAATCTAAAACAGGTTAGTCTTATCTGAAAGGAGTTCAGACTTAGGGATGGTTTGAAGCATGGAAAGGTAAGTTAATGGTATGTTAAGTCCTAAACTTTTTCCTCCTGTCCTGGACTTGTTTCTGTTGGCTGATTTGCCAAGACATGAGCTTTCCTCACGTTCTCTTGCTGCTTGCCAGATAGCTGCTGCGATGCTGGTACTGTTAGAGAACATGATGTTCAGCTGAAACCTCTAAACAGCACCAACTGCTTGAATATGGTATTGTTGTCAGAATCAGCAACGAATCTTTTTGTCTTGGAATTTGTGAACTTGTGTGAATTTCATTTATATGTGAAAGGTAGGGAATTTTATTTTGTCGGGGGGAAAAAAATAAGTTTAACAATGGCATGTTGAATGTCTCTGCCAATGCTGATGATTTGGATAGCAATCATGGAAGCACTTTTTATTAATGGTGGAGATGGGAACAAACAGCTCTTCAAATATTTCATCAGCAAAGTAGATTGTTTGCTGCGGCTTGTGAAACACGAAGTGGTGTCTCGCAGAGGAAGAGGAATGTTCACATAGGTCTGTCAGTGGAGGCTCTTGAAGTGGAAACAGCCTCCGGATACAAACCAGAAAAAGCTGCTCCCGCCAAGGGGTTTTGCTATTTGCTAGCTGTGGTGAAATTGCTGAGCAGCTTTGCCTACTTAGAACCCAAGATGTGGTGGGAAGGCAATTAAAGGCTTTAGGGCTAAAGAGCATCATTGGTCTTTGTACAGATATTTCTGTTGAAATGGTGCTGCAGCTGTCTAGGCAGACCAAAGTTGAAAGGTTGTAGTCTTTGCAAACTTAAATGTCTATGAAGAAAGACTTTTACTTAGGTGCTCTACCTGATCCATGTCCTTTATTGAGCATTTTCTTTAGGACAGAGTGTTTTCTAGAATCTAACTAACTGTAGTTGCTTACTTGTTTTGTTTTTCAAATATATGCATATATATTTTTTTCAGTAAGAATAAAGCTGTTTTCATATTATGATGTATTTTCAGACATATAATTCCTACATACGTGATTTAAAATATTGTTTGAAAAAAGTGAGCAAAAATATTTTGGTAAAACAAAATATGATAAAGAATTACTTCTATTGGGCATGTTCTTGCAGCATCATAGCTGAAAAACAGATGAATGCACCTGATCCTTGCTTTGTGTCTATGCATGCCTAGAAATAGAGCTGGTGTTACTGATCATTTATTATTATTTTTTAGTTGTTAATTTGTTCTTTCAGAGTCAAGCCCTAAGCCTGACAAGGATGGAACAAGATATAGTCCATTGTTTTTGCTTCCTGCTCATCCAGGTTAAGGATTGTTGTGGAAATGACACCAATTGATGCCTGAGAATGAATTCCTTTGGGCAGCATTTTCTCTGCCTGGCAGTGACTTGTGCTTATTGCTGGGAACCTTCAGACTAATACTGACAGGAGAATTTGCTTAGCTCAGGACAGGAGAACTTACTTAGCCCATTATGCCTGGAGGACTGTAAGGATTTGGGAAGGGAAATGCTTTCCCCCTCCTGTGATGGCTCTGTTGCTTAGTGACTGTGCAGCCTACATGTCTCACACAGCGGCGTAAGGCTTGGGTTATGCAAGAGAAGCTTGATAGTTCTCGGTAATAACCTCGGAATAGATGTAATACTAGATGTCACTTTTTCCATGTATTACAGCAGAAATGTGCCTGTTATCCTGTTTACCAAACCTACACTAAAGCAGGTGGTCATTTCCTTCCCTATTCCAGCTGGGGAATTCCTGAATCGTGCGGCTATCTATAATGAAAGCTGTAATGACTGAGAAGCAAGAGGCTCTACAGTGCTACATGTTGTTCCCCAGTCACTGATTTTTCTATATGGTAACAACACAGAAAATCTCATAGTTGGGAAGTTTCATAGAAATCCAGAAGCGAAGTCACGAGAACTGAATCCTGGCTCCTGGCGCTTTCAGGCAGCTCATTTGATATACTTTTTGGGAAGAATGTTGGAGAGATGCAGGGAGAGAGGGGAAGAAGTTAAAAACACTGATGACCAGTTAGTGCTAATCAGCTGAGTGTCAGTAACTTGGTAAGGTGCAGTAACTGAAGTGCTTAGGACTGTTTATACTTTGTGTCATAGATATCTGATGACATTTACATCATCTGAGCTGATGTCCCTTGCTGCACGTTAGCTTTGTTTGCTTTTTAAACAGTGTAATTGTTCTCTTTCCTTAAAGTCTGCTTTTCTTTGTTACAGACAGGAAGAAGTTTCATACTGCTCCGGTAGGACAAGCCTTCCGCCTGCGCCCCTTCCATGTTTTGGTGGCTACAGGTGGGGGATATGCAGGATACAGAAAATACGAGGATTACAAGTTGGAACAGCTAGAGAAGAAGGGCATAGAGCTGCCTGTGAAGCTTGCAAGCGAGTGGGAGGTAAGAGACTTGTCACAATTGTTTCTTATGTTTGATGCAAAGCTCTTTCTCTCTTTCCAACAAGGAAACATGTAGTTTGTTCTCTGTGGTTGATGCATTTCATGGAATTAAAGTTTCTGTCAATTAAATAGATATCATTTGTGCTACAGTCGATATAATAATGGGAACTGCTGGCATCTCCTCCATCCTTTAGTATGGCCAGTGCTTTTTAAACACCTCGAATCAGAATTACAGGAGGTAGTTAATCAGGTGATTGTATTATGTATTTTGGGGAAAAAAAAAAAGCTTGGTAAGTACTGAATCATTCAGAATGGAAGTCAAGTAGTCTAACCTCCTGCTAAAAGTGGGGCTGATGCTGAATTCAGAGCAGATTACTCATGGCTTTGTCCACTTGGGTCTTGAACATTTCCAGGGACAGAGATTCCCCAGCCTCTTTGGGCAGCCTGTTCCAATGCTTAAGTATCCTCATAATAAAAAATATTTTCCTTATATCCAGTTGGAACCTTCCCTGTGTCAATTTATAGCTCTCGTCTCTCCATCTCCCTTAGTAAAGAGCCGGTTCCGTCTTCTCAGTAAACTTTTCTTAGATGTTGGAAGGCTGCTGCTAGGTCCCTCCTAAGCCTTCTCCAGGCTGAGAAAGTCCTTAACCTGTCCTCACAAGCCGTGCGCTGCAACCCTCTGACCGTCCTGGTGGCCTTTACTGGACATGCTCAAGTCTATCAGCATCTTTTTTAATTCTAAGAAAACTGGATACAGTATTCCAGATGTGGTTTAACACACACAAAGTAAAAGGGAATGACCTTCCCTTGGCTTCTGCTGCTATATGCTGTTGGCCTTTCTCACTGCCACGGCATGTTGCAGACTGGTCTTCAACCTACTGCCCACCTGCACTCCTGAGAGAGCATCAGGCATGCATCTGCAGCAACTCTGCAGGAGCTGTTGGCTCTGTGCAGTGCAGTGTCTCACTTTTCCCACCTTGAATTGCAAGGTAGCAAATTACACACATTTTATAATTTACAGAATTAAATGCAGAAATCAAAATCGACAAGACTGAAATTACACATAATAGGATTCAAAAAACATTTAGTGCTGAGTATGTCCTAGTAGTTTTAGCTAAGGGTACAGCGTGTGCTGTATTCGTGGGGTTTTTTAATCTTCTCACTGACTGCTCAATCTGTGCTACTTTTGGCACTTTGCTAACTTCCTATGTGCCTTTGTGCCATATTTACTTTACAAGAAAGCTGAGACTGAATTAATACTTAATTAAAAATCTACCTGTTTTCTTTGTGAATATGTAGCAAGACCTTTTTTTCCTTAGGTAACACCTAGATGTATAATGACACTTGCTGATCCTGAGGAATTTTTTACCTTTTTCTGGATTCCAAGGAGTTTAGAAATTTTTGTGGAATTGCAGTGTGCATATCTGATTCATAGGTCAAATAGCCACTGCAGCATTGAAGTAAGAAATATTTCATAACTTGATGTAACTGCTGTATCTCCATCAAACTATTAAGGAGATATTGTATTAACACAGTGTTAGGCAGAGTTTAAAGTACATGTGGTATTCCAAAAAGTGAGGTGAGTGTGTCAGTGCTGTTTTTGAAGTCAAGGAGTTAAAAATTCTAGGACTGTAGGATTGTGTAGGAGATGCTTCAGTGTGACCTTTAGCATCCCCTTTCTTTGCATTCCTAAGCACGCTGCAAGTCTGTGAGTGCTTTTGGCCACGTGCCTTTAGGGGACAAGGCTGGAATTCTTAAATTCATTTTCGCTAGTGACCCAAATCAGATATGATCCAGACAGGCCAGGTGCTAACAGCTTAGGCTCATAGTTCCCAAGGAATTTGTCTGTAAATCTGTCTTCTGTATATTCTTGTCCTGCTGAAGTGTGTCTCAAACAGGTTTTATGTTTTGATTAAAGGAGAAATTGCTAAGTGTCCATGAAGTACTTTTTAAAAAGGCACTGTCAATTCAGTTGTGATACTTGAAAACAAATTCAATTTTACACCTAAAAGTATGAATGATATTTTTTTAAAATGTCCTTTATTAAATTTGCTTTATTTCATTATGCTGCTGTGCTGGTTTGTTATTACTGGTGGTTATTTGGTGAAGCTGCAAGTATTGCTTTTGATGAAGAGGCTACAAAGAAATCACACAAAACGTTTCAAACCAGTAAGGGCTCCAAATGCAGCAGATACTAGTGGGAGACACTAACAAATTTTTCTGGTCATTCGTTATATGCTTAGGTTTTGCTGCCTGCTTCTGTGGGAGGGAAAGGAAGCTTGACAGTTAAGAGGAAAAAGAAACTGTTCAGACATTGAAAGAAGTATTCTAAACAATGAAGGATTCAAGAAAAATAGGAGCTGCATTGTTCTTCTTTATTGGAAAGTGGAAGGGTCTTTTTTGCTGAGCTATCACTTTCCATTATTCTTCTTTTTCCATTATTGCATCCGCAGAAGCACACTTAGGAGTGGGGAAAAGAGGGGCATTGTCTTGTTTTTAGAGCAGAGGCATGAGCCTTTGCATAGGTAAAAAGAGACCAAGTGTGATTGACAGGGCTTTGAAAGTGGTACAGAACAAGAAATTGCTGCACGTTCCCTTGCTGCTGTGGACATTCAGTTCACCCGTACCAACCTTGCGTTGATGGGAGAATACACCACCTTCCACCTGACACTCTGCGTGTAAGGCAGATTCCCTTGCTTCTGAGCAAAAGACAGATGTGAAATAGGTAATTATCATCATGTTACGCAGGCAGGGAATGTCTCCCCGTTGCACACATACACAGCAGATATCACTACGGAAGTGTGTATAGTTTCTGATTGAATTAAAGAGTATATTCTTATACGGTTTTGTTTCTTCTAACTTAATAAAAGAGTATAAAAAATAAATTTGTTTAAACCAAGCATCTCTTCAGTTTTTCCACAGGGAAAAATAGAACGGTTGTTTCTTCAGCACAGACCTTTTCTTCCCATAATTTTCTTAGAGACATTATGTTGCTAATAGCTTGAGCTGATTAACGCCTTAGTGTGTCTCTTACTGTGAATACCAGTGAGGATCAGCTTTCATTTAATTAGATGAGGTAAAGCAGAGGGCTTGGAGGGAGACAGGTATCTATTTATCAGATAGATTGAAGCTTATTGCTTCAAATCCTTGCTGTGACAGAACATTTCCTGGCCGGGATCTCCATGCATAGCATGCCATACATATGCTAACTAAGGCCTCTTGCATCTTTTCCCCTAGGCAGTGTTGCTATAGGGTGGCTGAATTATTCAGGAAAACCTTGGCCAAAGAGTGAGTTAGGATGAACAGAGTGACCAGAGTTTCTTTCTGGAAAGATGAATTTCCTGTAGCTGTCCCTTGTTTCCATAGTTTGTTCTGGTCTCATAAAGTGACATAAAATACTGGGTTTGTGTAAGGGTCTCTGACAGCATGAGGAAAAAACACCGTGAACCTTTTACAGCTCGGTTCCCTTATTGACATCTGGTAAGTCAGATGACAGATAATACACACATTAAAAATGGCTTGATACAGTGGAGAAGTGCTTGAGTATAGATCTAACATCTTGATTCTCGAAGGTAAGAACCCACTTTTTCCTATTGATGTTAGAAATTCCTGGTATTTGTGTAACGGGATACAGGATGATGTTTTGGCAGTACAACACAGAAAGCGCTTTTCTTGGCCCAGAGGAGACATTCAGGGTGAAGTTGAGAGGTGTGTATCCAGTTCAGGAAAGAACTAATAATGGAAAAAAGCCTTTTTCTTTTTTGTATCCAACTTCTTCTGTTTTGGAAGAGTGAAACACAATGGGTGGTGAATTGTTTTCTTATTCTTCATTCTTCCCATGTTCTGATGTTTTAAATTGTATTTGAGAAAACATGTGATTACCAAGTATTTCTTGTAGAGCTGCCACATGGTCATGATGAAGATGGTCAGAAATGTGAAAGGGGGGCGATATTTCAACATCAGAATGAGGAGGGTGTGGTGATGTGTGTTTTTTTTCTCTGCTCTCTGGAAAACTTAGCTGAGTAAAATTATGTTTTTCTATGCAACCGGTGGGACGGATTTTTGAATCCGTGCCTGCCTGGTCTCAGACGGCTTCCTGAGCATCCTGCTGGGATTACGGGACTAGTCATGAGTGTTTCAGGAGTGCTTTGAGGCTGCAGTGCACCTTCCTGAAACCGCGTGTTGGCTTCAGGGGCGGCCCCAAGGAGGAAAGCGTGCGGGGCCGGGACCCGTGCCTTGTCCCGGGGAGGTCAGACGACGTTGTGGCCGCGTTCCGGGCCCCTCCGGTTTCTCTTCCTCTTCGTTTCTCCTGCCCTGGCTCCTCCTCCTCCCGGGGCTGCGGGAAGGCGGCCGCTTCGGCGCGCCACTGGCTGGGGGCGAGGCGGGGCCGTGCCGCTTCCTTAAGGCGGGGAGCGCCGAGCCGAGCCGTGCTGAGCCGTGCCGAGCCGGGAGGTAGGTAGGAGCCGGCCGGGAGAGCCGCTAGCCCGGGGCCGGCTTTGTTCGCGTGTCCGGGAGCTGCCTCGGGAGGGCGGAGGGGCCGGGAGGAGGAGAGCCGGCTCGGCCCGGAGGTGCTGCTGCCGCTGCCGGCCGCGGGGCAGGGCTGCGGGCTCCGGGGGGCGCAGGGCAGCCGCTCGGCGGTACGGAGGTTTCGGGGGCGGCGTTGCCGAGTCAGGAGTCCTTCGTGAGTAAGCCCGGAGGCGGGGAGGGACAAAGGCGGCCGGCTGGAGCCGGCTCGGAGGGCAGAGTCTCGGCGGCAGGTGGGGCCGGGGCCGGGGTGGCTCCGGGGGGCTTCGGGACGCGGGGTGCGAAACGTCCCCGAGGAAACGGGCGGCAGGGGGCCCGGCTGTGTCAGGTTTTGTGCTTCTGTGGTTTTTCATCTCGCTGCAAAAGTAAATACCGCTTTTTTCCTGTTTCAGAGAAGAGCTCTTTGAGACTATTTAACAGGTTTTTTTTGCATGGATTTAAGTTCAGAATAACAACAGCAAAAACCAAGCCTACCTTATAGCTTAATATACCGCTCTTTTCCCCTCCTATTTATAGGATGTAACTAAAACTGCAGTGTAAAAAATTTGTAAAAACAATCAAAAGGTTTTTCTTAATAAATTAAGAAATATTGGAAAGCCTTTCTGCATTTTTAAAAGCCGAGAATTTCAGAAGCGGGTAAAGATGGGTAAAGCAGAGCAGGGTGCATCTCGTTACCCAGCACCTCCACGGAGCACGGCACGCTTGGCCAACTCATCCCCAGCCAAGCTGGAAGAAGTGAGCGCACTACTCAAAAATCACGTGGCTGTGGCGAGCTCGAAGCCTGCTCCTGGGCTCCCCCGGCAGCAGGAAAGCAGGCAGCTGTGTCACAGGCACCGAGTTCAGCAGCTCCCGGCTGGGTGTGCAGCACCTTGCACTCCTCTCGCCGGGCTGACTCCGGAGAAGCGGCTGGGAGCTGTGTCTGAAATTAGACTGCTGAGGAAGGAGTGGAACCGTTAACAAACCGTGCTGTGTCACTGCGTACCTCTCCCTTGACAGCAAGACCTTGTTTTTGCTGGCAGTTAGGCAGAATGCAGCGCTGGGAGTGGCTTTGCAGCAAACTTGGTGGGATGTCCCCAGTGCATTTTTTAAATGGCAATTCTGTTACCAAATGTAGAAAGTGTGACCAGAGGGCTCGAGCCCTCCGACGGGTGCATTCCAAGCCTAATGATTCATGCTTAGGATTTAAAACTGAGACCGCAGGTTTGAAGTACAGTTGTATATTAGTCTTCCTTGCAACTGCCTTTGCTTGCTGTTTATAAAAACTTGAGGGTAAGGCTTGAGGCAGTAATGAGAAGACAAGTAATTAAACGGGGTCACTAGATTTGATGCTTATTTGAGCTGACAGAGCAGAATGGTGTTGCATAGCTGGCAGATTAGCAGTTCACTATTAGATAATAATTCTCCAGGGATTTGTACCTCATGGTCACCGCTTCTTTTATTTACTTAAGATGCATTCTGGATAAGTTTAGGCAGGTGAGAGAGTTTGGCACAGATGTCCAGGCTCCTAGAAACCAGCAATCCTAAGATTCTTTTCCAAGCTAGTAACACAGGTTTTTGGCATTGCCTGGATCTCACGAAGTCCAGCCGTTTTGAAGCTACTCTGCGAGTTCCTCCACCAGTTCTTGTGCCTTTCCCCATGGAAAACAGGTAAACTCAGGGTGGATTTTTCACTTTCAGCCTCCTCACACCGGAGGAATATTAATTGCTGCTGAGGCAGCCACAGTAGGAATGGCAACTTGCCATGTAAGTCAGCAGTTAAGCAGGACTCACAGATTTGCATCTTGGTGCATGTAATGAGGTCAGTAGAACAGAACGTAAGAGAAACGTAAGTTGTCATACTCATCTGAACTGAGCTTTTTGAATAAGTGGATGAAAAAAAACTTATAATGCCAATATTTGCCCCGTCCTGGAGAGGAATCTCTTCAACCACACTGTTTTGGATTTTTTTGATTTGAACTGAAGGGTGCTAGTCCCCATTGCATTGGGCAGGAGAACATTTCAATGTCCGTTCATTTTTAGGGAGCAGAAGAGATACGTAACTTGTTCCACGGTATCACAGAATCAGGCTTGCTCAATCTAGAATATAATTCCTTGAAAGCATTTGGGAGGATGAAACTGAACTTCTGCTGAAAGAGGTCATGGATTTACCTCCCTAATCCTTGAGAGAAAGGTATACAATGTAGGTAAGGTGGTTTTTGTGCTGTTGGCCTTCTGCAAAGCCGTGCACAGGTGAAAGAGGCAGTTAAGGGGGAGGTGGAATGGGGGAGCAGGGCGCAGCCAGGACACACAAGCTGCTCAGACAAGGAGCCATCTGCCTGCGCCTGCCTGGCCTCACCAGTGCCAAACAAAGTATCTTGCTTCACGGTTTTGCTAAGATTCATGCTCCGTATGAAAATGATTTTCATCTGATCTGATGAAGTGCCTTTTGAAAAAACGTTTTTGATTTTTCCTTTTTTTCTGTTCAAAATTTATTTTGTTATTCCCAACATTCCTGGCAAATCAAGAGAAATAATTCCCTGTGCTCCTTGTTGCCTTTCTTTGAATTTTGATTGGATTTTGGGTAACAGCTTGCATCGTTTTACTGTACATACGGCTTTTTTTTTTTTTTTTTGAGCGTAGGTGTTTTTCTGGTGCCAGCCAGAGAAAGATTGAATAGTATTTTCAAAATGAAAACAAAAAAGCTGATGCAGGGCTTGGGGAGGAAGGAGTATGTTTTTGAGTACTTTCAACTGATCTTAAATTTGCCATCTTTCAATTAACTGTTGTTGTTTTTTTTTTATAAATGCAGTTGTTAAAATTCAGCTTGAACAACAAAATAAACACAGGTTTTGGAACTTCCTGTGATTTAGGATGTGATGTAACTGTTTTATTTTTGAAAAAAAATACTTTCATACAGGCATTTCAGAGGTGTTTCTTGGGAATATCTGTAATATTCAGAGTTGAAGGCCAATCATAATACATGATTCTTGCTGGAATATTTTCCTTTCAAGGCCTGGGTGGGAAGCCTTTAGCTAGTTATTTCTAGATTTTCATGCTGTCCCTCCCATTCCTCCTGCCTTATCCCTAATAAAATATATCCCTTTCCCTTATATTAGAGCATCAGTGTTCATTTTGATCTACTCTATACGGCATACAGCTTTCACTGTGTTTAGAAAACTTTGGAAAGAAGGATATAACAATGTTTATATATTTCTTTTTTAAACCCAGCCTTTAACAGGAGAAAAAAAAAAAAGAGAAATGGATAGCCACTACAGAGTTAGCCTCTAAACTATTCTGGGTATTTGGTTTAATCTTGAGGTGAGACATAGCTAGCTCACTTCCCCTTTCTAAACTGGGGTCCTGTTTCAATCTGCTTTAACAGTCCAAATCCAGACAAGAGGAGATACAGATAGGTTTGAGATGCAGTCTGCAGGGTCAAAGAGGGAAACTTCTCTGCTTGTTCAGAATGCTGAGATAGAAATACTGTAGTCCTTTGTCTTTAAAAAACAAAACAAACAACAACAGCAACAAAAGAACTTCCTTTACACACGTTTTGCATTTTAGTTCTACCGGATGTAAAAACTGTGACAGTACACATAAAAGACATGTTAACGCCTCTTTTATAACTCATTCACAAACTGGCCCTAGAGCTGGCTTATTTAATTCACTAAGTATATGTGTATTATTAGAAGAATGTCCTTTACCTGTTCCCTAAGTGAGTCTTTTGAGATGGGAAGAGGTTCCAGGAGATGGATGTTGGTGTCTGGCAAGAGTTTGTGAAATGGAAAGATGTTCCTTTCCTCTCTGTTTGCTTCCCAAGCTGGACATTAAGAGCAGGAAAGGATTTTTGGTGTCCAGTAGTCTGGAACTGCCTAAGCTGCAGCTGCTGCACTGCAGAATCGAAGCTGGGAATTATCTCCTCCTCTTCTCCGCCCCTCTCCTCCTCCCAGCCTCAGATTCAGACTGGCTCTGGGGTTAGCTGCGTGAGGCCGGCTGGCTGCTCGTCTGACTGGGGCATCAGTGCTCAGCAGCCTGAGACTGCAGGGAGTTCTTTGGAGAACTGAGTTTCGATGGCGACCAGGACTAGGGAGAAGCAAGGACTGCTTATACGGAGAGCTTGTTTTTGTCTTGTGCAGAGTCATCTGTGTAGTGGGATGTTGAAATATGACACAATGCCTGTTTGTTTGCAATAGCTGCAAGCCTCGTAGCAGAGATTCAAGTGGGAAACAGAGGGGGAATCCAGAGAGAGACCAGCGGGGGAATTAGAAACTGTGACGTCGTGTCCTCCCTCCTGTGCCGGAGCAAGCAAAGAAAGGAGAGGTAGAGGAAAAAAAGACTGAGCCTTGCAACCAACCATCACCTTGGCGATGTGTCAGTCAAACACCCTGCAGGGACCAGATCTGCATACAGGGAAATGGTGAGATGCTATAAAGCTTTATCTAACCCTCCGCCCTCGTGCTACAACCTCCGCAAAGTTAAAATTCATGTCCGGAGGCTGCGTTCAGGGAACGGTGGCAGCAGCAGCTGTGCCAGGGACCAGCACTCACAACTGGACAGTCCAGGCCTGGCTGGCTCTGCCGGTGGTACACCAAATAGGAGAACTCGTTTCAGGTACTGTTCAGTGTTTTCCACTTTGCGAGAATGGTGACTGAAGGGAGAAACGAGGGAGGGAGGACGGGAGGGTTTCTGGGCAATGGAGCGACAGCCATCTGCAAAGCTTTTGTTTGGCCTAATTACTATAAAGCTCCTTATGCGTTGAAGTGGCAGAGAAGGGCATGCTGTTATATGACAAGGGGAACGAGGAGGGGTTCTTTTTCTTTGCTTTAGCCTATTCTCCATCACTAGGAGAATAGAAAAAATAGCGAAGGGACTGCTCTGAAACCAGGCCAAGGCAGCGCGAAGCCTGAGGGCTCTGGAGCGAGCTGCCGGGATGCAGCTCTGCCGGGATTGGTCCACGAGCGACTGCAGTGAAGGGGGGGAGAACAGCGGCAGGGGGAGCGGTACCTCGGCGTGGTGCTGGCAACCGGGGTCTGGCCCTGCCAGCCCTCGAGCAGACCGCGGGCTCACGGGTGGTGAGGACGGGAGGAAGAACATGAAGTGCCCCTTCCTATTCCCATGTTGAGTCAGCCCCACCTCCTGCTGAGAAAGCCGGCTTTACCTCTGCTGAGACAGCACTTCATCTCCTTAGGTGGTGTTTTTTTTTTTTCCTTCTTGCATTGCGATGCATAGGTAATTCTTTGGTTTTTACGTATTAATTTTTTTGGGAGAAAAAAGTTGTATTTGCTGCAGAGAGAATCCCTGAGCCAAAAGCACCATCTTGTATCCCAAAGTGGTGACAGTTGTACCTGGCTGTGTGTTTTTTAATTCTGATCCAAATTTTGAAAAGAACATGTTGGCAAGAAAATTTCCCTTTTAGTTTCCCGGAAGACTTGAATATTTTGCCCTCAGGTAGGCAGTGGGGTCCTGGAGAGCCTCTCATGCAGATCTCCTACAAGGATCTGAACTGAGACACACAATTACCTCTGCTAATAAGAGAAGCAGCTTTTTTTTTCCCTTGGAGAGTTACAAGTTCAAATACTGCCTACAGCCATTAGTACAAAATGAGTTTGCTTTCAGTCAGGACATCCACATAACCAACTGCACCGATGATTTTTTTTTTTTTTTTTTTTTTTTTTTGTAATGAGGCAAAGGAATGATTGGGCTACAGAGACTAGATAATCTTGCAGCACTAGCAATATCAGCTTTGTTCCACATGTTCTGTGTTCAGCACCAAGGGTACCCAGTAAAAGATTTAAGACCTGGAAAGACGTCTTTTGGAATCAGTTGTTTAAGCATTGTATTAATTAACACAGGAGTGCCACTCCTGTTGTTTCCCAAGTAAGTGCTTGTTTCCTCAAGTCAGTTAATGGCCAACAGGTCCATGTAAATTTGACTCCAGTATTTTTTGTGTTACAAAATACAACCTAAGATACAATCTAGTCAAGATGCCTTCAACACAACGAACCCTCCAAGGGACGTCAATTTCTTAGATTTTCAAGGACTTCTTTAATCAGAGTATCTGCTCGTTCCTTAATGTTGCTCATCCATAAACTTCTGGAATTTAATGTCCCAGCATCACAAGAGTCCTGGCCTTCAGGGTACTGTTTGCTGTCCGCTTTGACTATCCAAGAACCAGAACAGTCAGAAGCAACATTTTCTGTGTAATCTTCCGACATTTGGAAGAAGAATCTATGCTGTTATTTGTATTGTAAACTATCATGTTGTGTTGTTAGTTGGATGAAGGATACTGTTGGTTGGGTTTGTTTTTGAGGTAAGCCGGTTTTCTATTTTAGGAAGGGGAAGAACTTGCCAAAATAAAGGAGTAAGGACTTGCAGAATTGATCTTTACTGAAGGATGAGCAGGATTAAATCATCCCCAGCTATCAGAAGCTGGCAGTTCTGAGGCTGAGATGGCTGACCCTCTTACGTTGTGTATGTAATCTTTCAGGTTGCAATTTCCCCAGCTGGCCCTGAGGCGAAGGTTGGGCCAGCTAAGCTGTATGTCTAGGCCTGCTCTGAAACTCCGTTCTTGGCCTCTGACTATTCTCTATTACCTTCTGCCTTTCGGTGCTCTTAAGCCCTTGACCAGAGTGGGATGGAGGCCTGTGAGCAGGGTAAGTGTGAGCAGATCTCTTCTGCTTCATGTATGTTAGCTGTATGATACTGAAAGGAGCTGGCAGCAGCTGGGTAGAAAGATATTTAATATAGAACAGGCTGATGATCACTAGCATGAAAGCAGAGAGGTGCAATTCACGTTTCGCTTTAGTTTTTACTGTTTATAATTGTTGTGACTAATTGCTTCACAGACAAGTGATTTTTCGGTAGTGGAAAATTTTTGTCCTGTAATGGCCATGGTTTACCCTGAAAAAATGACAGAAAAATTTTAGTTTATTCAGTCACCTCAAAGTGTCAGGGCTACGATAAGACAGACCAAACCGCTTGTCCAGTTCCCTTTCCTGGCCACACTGAAACGGTCTCTTGCCTCTTTTGTAAAGAGAGGGTTTGTTCCTCAAGTTCTTTGAGCATTCAATCCAGGCTGTCCACATAATAGATTAATGCAAATCTCCGCTCTGACACTGTTGAGTAGTGTGTAGGAAATTGTGCAAGTGGATATTCTCTTTAACTATCATGTGATTGCAGAATGCAACAACCACATTAACATTTTGATTGAAAACTGTAACAGAATCACAGTTCTCAAGATTATTTCCTTTAAATAGCTGTTCTGTTTGATCCCGCCAACTTGAAAACCAGATGCTTTTCAAGAGGAGGTTTACTATGAAATACTGACAATTTTTGTGACATTACAATTGTACCTGTATATTCTCAGTGTTTGTGGAAAACTGTGCAAAACTGATTTTAGAAATTAACACTGTATGAGGCACGTCAAATAAAATGGCAAAGCATTTTTTCTTCAGTACTTCAGATTATATAACCAAAGGCACTGTTGATTTAGAAGTTTTTATCTGAATTAAGATTAGGTTGATCATTTCTTCCTGAAATATCACTGTATTTTAATGCAGGATGGTGATTTCTGAGTAAAATCTTAATTCACTGTGTTTGTTAGGATAGACAATCTTTCAGCCAGCATGCGCTTGTTTGTGTTTATGGCTATATTCTGCAAGACCTAACAATAAAGGATAAGATTAACACTGAGAATAAATGATGAGCCTTGCTAAGGAAAAAAGACAAACACTTTTATACACACACACACACACACACACACACATATATATATATATATATATAAAAGAATTTGGAAGTTAAATGTAGCTGAGTTGCACTGTTTGAAAGATTGTACTAGATTCAGCAGATTACTACTTATTCAAAACTGGTCTCAGAAGGTTCAGTTCCACTGCTACCTCCCACATGATCGTGCAAGGTTTTGGGCTGATACTAAGTACCACAGACCTCAGAAATGCTACCTGCTGGAATTACCAACAGGAAAAGGCTGTCATCTGTCCAATTACATCAGTATTATGTATACCTCTTACCAACATTGTTTCATTTGTTTATTCTTATTACTAAAACATATGCTTTGATGTAAGTCCAAAGGTAAACATATTTTTGCAGGAATAAACTTTATTCTTGCAATTAGCAACTCCCATTGTTGCAAAAGAATCAGTAAGGCTGGCAAAAATTTATACCAGGTTAGGTGCATACACACGGGTTGGGTATGTTTCTTCAATTATACAAGTATCATTAGAGATACCGGGATGTAGAAAATACCTTCATTAGTAGATGTATCTGAGAATTGTGTTATCAAATACTGAGAAATTATTTTTCAGTCAGTTTTCATTTGGTGGTTCACAGAGGAATATTGGTAATGTTATGCTCTTCTGATAAGTATTCTACTAGCACATGTATTTTTCTGTAAGCCTCACATTGGGCAGTTTCCAGTAATTTGAATCAGAAGCTTCTGGCTTCAATATAAGGTTATAGTAAATTTAATCTTATCCCTTATTTGCTCTCATCACAGCGCAGGGAGTGAGGATATAAGTGCGATGTTGATTTTTTGCTGACTTAAAAGCTACTTCACGTGTGCTAAGGTAGTGTTTAGCAGAACAGCTTGATCCTTTTCATTTTATGTGAAGAAGTGAGAGAAAACCATCAATGGGAAGAACTGAAGGACATCGTGTTAATTCTTTCTTCAGGTTGCTCTGTACAAATCGGTACCAACTCGACTGCTCTCACGAGCATGGGGTCGCCTGAACCAGGTGGAGCTGCCTACATGGCTTCGGAAGCCTGTTTACAGCCTGTACATTTGGACATTTGGAGTAAACATGAAGGAGGCAGCTGTTGAAGATCTGCATCACTATAGAAACCTCAGTGAATTCTTTCGCAGGAAGCTGAAACCACAAGCACGGCCAGTCTGCTGTTTGCACAGTGTGGTGAGTAAAGGGAAATGAAGGCTTAACACTACGCTACCAGCTTCCCTGCTTCCACCAAAGAAACATGTCTGCCTGCTCTGATGCATGGAAGGATGAGGAATGCATGAATTCCTAATCCATTTCATTTTTTTCTTCTTTTCTGTAGATTAGTCCCTCTGACGGAAAGATCCTTAACTTTGGACAAGTAAAGAACTGTGAAGTGGAGCAAGTAAAAGGGGTTACTTATTCACTGGAATCTTTCTTGGGACCTCGCATCAGCACAGAGGACTTGCATTTTAGTGAGGGTAAGTTTTGATCAGTTGCACCTGTTCTGCTCTGTCCATTACAGTGTTCTCAGAGATCAAGAAAAAATACTTTTTTTTTTCCTCTCACATTTCCTTGAACAAAAGCAGTTCTCATTTTTGTTCTATTTGGGGATAAACGTCACTGTTACAGTTCTGTTTGTGCATCGGTAGCGTTATACTGTCTGTTTTGTTCTGATTCATCCAGTTAGATTGCTTAGTTAATTCTATGTGGTTATATTAACAATTACAACTGATTCCAAGGTCTGCCACTGTAACAATGCTACAGGTTTCCTCATGATAGACTGAAATGTGCCTGAGCACCTGGTTAGCAAAGATCGTACAAGCTGCTCTGTAACAAGTTTTGTGCACGAGCACTATACTCTGTTGACTTGTGTTGTCACCGCTTCTGCTGCACCTTGAGCAAGGCTGAAGGCTTTGAGTTTTGATGAGAGCAACATATTTGCTAAACTGGAGGGGGGACTAGGAAGACCAGGTTCTGCAAACAGTTATTTTCAACATGAGCACAAAAGCAACTACTTTGTTTTATAAACCTATACCTTTTCACAAATTCTGTTCTCAAAAGGGTGGCTTTAAGAAAAGTTTGGTGTTAACTGGATTTCAGTTTCTGATGCCCTGTATTTAGGGAAAAGTAAACTCCAAACCAAATGAATATCCAAAATGATTGAAACAGTACAGGCTTCCCTTATTTATAAAGGGAAAAGAATACTTTGAAATAATGGATTCCTGGGCTTAAGGGTATCTTTTTCTAGTCTTACTGAAGTATGTAGACTGCATTTAGTCCTCTGTTATTAGCACAGTTTCTAATGTAGAGTGCTCAGCTATGGTAAATAATGGCCATAGAGTATCTTTAACCCCGTTCTTTCCGTGGTTTCTTTGCAGCCTCACCTGGTAACTCCTTTCAGCAACAGCTAGTCACAAAGGAGGGAAATGAGCTCTATCATTGTGTAATCTACCTTGCACCAGGGGACTACCACTGCTTCCACTCGCCCACTGACTGGAGAGTGTCACACCGACGTCATTTTCCAGGTTGGTTTCTGTTCCTAGAAAACAAATGGATGGAAGCAATGCTGTAAGCCACTGCTGAATGAGACCTGCTAGCGGAACACTTGTACCTGATGGATAATGGGAGCATAGTGATTTGTCATATGTGTTTATGAATAGGTAATATAGTTTACCAGAACAAGTCACATGTGAATGGTGAAAGAAGTAATATTCTATTCAGGCTGTCCTAATTCCTTCAAATAATGGTCAGTGGAGGCTGACCTGACTTGTTCCCAGAAAAAAAAATGTTCAGTTTGCATCTGAAATATAGTTCTGCAAGTCAGGGCAAACAGTAGACTTTAATATGATCTCTATTCCTGAGCTTTGAAGTTCTTCCTGTAATAACTTTTATTTTTCATCTGATTGATGTTATTAGTATTTCCTGGTCAGCTCTAGCTAGCTAATAGGCTTTCTTCTACAGTTTTAGTAACTACTTTTATGCATTTACCAAAGAGAACTGGAAGGGCCTGCTCTCAGGCACTGGATAGTTAACCAGTGAAAACACATTCCTAAGCTGTAAGAAGTCATTTAGCTTCCTTTTAGTAGCCTGTAACCTTTAATGTGACATGTTAGATGTATCTTAAGTGGTTACTTGAAGGCTTCTTTCAATTCTGTCTATTAGGGCTGAGATTAGAGACTCGTTCTTAAGGTTCTGACCCTGATCTCTCTTTATCAGATGACAATTAACAGTAGTCATCATTTGTGAATTAATAGATGAAACTGAGGTGAAGTTGGCTGGATCTTTGGTAGAGGAATAACATCAGATAGTGAGTCCCTGCACTTCCTTTTGGTAACAGAGGAGTAGGTATGCCTGATGCTGGAATAAGCCTCAACAGCGGCAGATACTTTGAAAGGGACTCTTAAGTGCAGCTTTCGTTCCTTACTTTAAAGGCAGGCCTTCACTGTTTGGAATCAGTCAAAGTGGAAGCTGTAGAAGGGAATAAGTGAAAGCCAGGGAGCAGAGGGAACAGGTCAGCCTGAAAAGAACAATTTCTGGTTATGAAAATTTAAACCCTTTTTTCCCTAATAGGGAAAATTGTCAGTAGTGCTCCAGATTGCATTCGAGCCCTACAGTGAAGGAAGAGAATGGTCTTTGGTTTCCCTGTGACTCTGCTAGGAGAAATATAAAGTAATACGAGGCGTTCCGGAGCAGTGTTGATCTTTCTGCAACCCTTTTATTTTCACTATAGCCTTGTTTTTTAATTGCTATGCCTGAATTTTTCTCTTCCCACAAATACGTGACAGAATTGCTTACTGGATCAGCTACAGTTATACTGAAAATACCATTCAGATAGCATTACAGTACTGCTACAAGACAAACAATTGAGTTTGAATGTTTTCTTGCTATTGCAGGTTCTCTGATGTCTGTGAATCCTGGAGTTGCTCGCTGGATCAAGGAACTATTCTGCCACAATGAACGGGTTGTCCTTACAGGTGACTGGAAACATGGCTTTTTCTCTTTAACGGCTGTAGGAGCAACAAACGTGGGCTCTATCCGCATCTACTTTGACCAGGTGAGTAAGACAGTAGTAGACAGCTTTCTGGTTTTGATGTTTGAGGTTCGTAAAGCAGAATGGAAAAATAATAATAATCTTGTGAGCCTGAAATTAAAATGTTTCACAGCCATTGATGTTCCATGGTGATGATATGTTTTAAGACTGATTCTCAGGGAATCACCTGCAGTATAGACTTTTTTAAAATATTACTCTTGCACTTCTTGAACTGTAAGGTCCTGCACTGAAAATGCCTGGATACCCAGAGTCTGCAGTTGTGCTGATGAACATAGAGTACTGAAATCCTCAATTAACAGTTTCTTCCTTCTCTGTACAGGACCTGCATACCAACAGTCCCTGTTACTCAAAAGGTTCCTACAATGACTTCAGCTTCGTATCCAACAACAACAAGGAGGGAATACCCATGAGGAAAGGAGAACATTTAGGGGAATTTAATCTAGGCTCTACTATTGTACTCATCTTTGAGGCACCTAAGGACTTCAAATTCCACCTCAAAGCTGGACAGAAAATCCGCTTTGGAGAAGCCCTGGGCTCTCTATAGAAACTCACGCAGCAGGAAGGTTTTATATACAAGGGGACTTTTATCACATCACAGCGAGTTTCACTTAACAAGCGTATATCACTCAGCAGGACCTGGGTGAGGAAAATGGAAGATGTCATTGCTATGTTCAACTTTGAGAGTATTTGGCCTATATTTACATATTGCTGCTGAATGCAGAAAGAGAATTGAATGAACGTGTATGTATCAGGTACAGCTGCCTTTAAAGATGTTGACTATGGAGGTTTCTGTCCTACCCTGTGCCTGTAGTCTTTAATGTTCTCCCCCTCAATGTGCCACAGGATATCTATGTTCACAGAGCTTAAAAATCCCTTTTAAGCCTTCCTAGACCATGCAGGTGCAATGGGGAAGGGTGGAAATAGAGATTAGGTTTATTTAAAGGGACATTAAGAAGTTGAGTCAGACCTTATACCTTAGATCTGCTGTATTTCTTTTTCAGACCTTGAGTAACAAATGTATTCTCATCTTTATTCTAAAACACTTCTCTGAAGTCCTTGTATAAAATACATGGAGAGCCATTAACTAGTCCAGTTAAATGGACTGTTATGGCTTCACAGTCCAAACTAAGCAGAATGCACAGACTGCATGAGTAAAGTAAGTTATACATCCAGTTTATTTCGTAATGTTAGACAACTTTAATTCTTTTACCTAACAACGTCCCTTGAAAAATGGACTTTGCACTGTATTTTAAACCTGGAACCACTGTGTCTACATTCCATACAATGAAACTGGTCATCGTGGATTTTTTTTAATATTAGCAGACAGATCCATATGTCCAATTCCTAATCCATGCTTTTAATTTGCTATTCCAGGCCTTAAAGATCTTGTTTGTATTTAAGAGAGAGTTCACCTCTTGAATTAAGGGTTAGAAGACAAAGAGGATGTTTCTCATGTGATGCTATGTATCTTCAGTGTTGCTTTGTCATTAAGTTATTGAAGAATAGTTCCTCTATTTACAGGGCAGTTTCAGATACTTCAGGACCAATTTTTATCATATGGAGTGCAATGCCATATGTACTGACAGTACATTAAAACAACAGCTCTTGGAAGCAATCCCAGGTTGCCTCCCAGGTGCCAACTAGGCCATCCTATAATGCACTGGCACCTATTTTGTCTTATCTAAAATATAAAAAGCCACACCTGCTCTGACTTCTGCCCTCAGACGAAATTTGCTAGGAATGTTCTGGGGCCTGAAAGCTTTATGCTGGAGTTTCATCCTACAGCAAAACCTCAGAGCCTCATTGTAACTTAACGTCAAGAAGAGTTAACAAAACACCTTGGATCTCTTGAGCACGGCACCAAAAGCCCTGACACTGGTGCCAAAGTAAAGAAGAAGAACTGTGTTTTAAAGCAATGTATCAATTATTTTTAGCAAATAAACTGTTTCAAGTCCAGCCGCTCAAACATTTTGAGTTGACATTGCTGTCCAGCGCTTGTGGGAGTGGACATGCTTATGAAACTTGCCTTTCTGATCTCTGAAAGATTTCTCATACTACTTCCTTGCTTGAGCCTTGGGTGTTTTTTCTGCTACTTCAAGGAGATGATAGGCTTTGATCTGCTGTGACGACTTCTTTAAGAAAAACTTACCTTCTTTATATGCACTGCAGAAAATAGAATATAATTTTATTGTACAAATGTCCAGTTTGCCAAGTCCTGTATGCTTAGCTTGTCATCAGGAATGAAAGGATGATGAACTGTATGTAGCAATGTAGTCCAGCCATGACTCTTAAGATGATGGTGGCTGTTCAGGTGACAAGCAGGAGAAAATTCATTTGGCTCTGAGAGTCAATGTTTCCTCACTTTACATGGGGAGGAGTTTGAAAGCTTGAAGTGGCTGTTCGCCACCTATCTTGTTAAACTTCTTGGCAGTAGCAAGTTTACTCCTGCAGCAGTACATTACCACATATAGGTTTCTAGAAATGTGCACTTTTAAACCACCGAGAGTAAGAAATACTAAGGCAAATATCAGCCACAGAGGATTGAACTGTGACTAGCCTCAACTTCAAAGACATGTTTATAGCAGACAACAACTTAGTTCCAGTGGATGAGAGAAGAGATAATCTCTTCTCCCTTCTCCACTGGGGCCTGTGGCATCCCGATGTAGCCAAAGCAACTTTAAGCTTTAATTTCTTGCTACTCCACATCATCATCTGCAGGATCTGAAGGTTACTGTTATTCAGTAATGGAGGATGTATTAAAGCAAACATCTGGTAACCTAAGTCTAAAAAGTGGGAGAGGATTCAGCAATGCAAGTAGCTGGTTTTGTGAAGGTCTTAATACTGTGCAGAGCTAGCTGATTAACAAACATTACTTGTGCAGCGGTCAGCAATTGCTCTGAAGCTGGAAGCAAAGTTCATAGAGGGTACTGATAATGCTGTGAATTTCTCCTGCATGGAGAATCCATTGAATTCTTCAACTGTATCAGTAGCACGGTATTTTTGTATGTCAAAGTGTATGACTTAATGACATTAACTCATTTAATTGCAAACATTTTGAAATAAAGAGTCTTATCTGTGTTGCTTATCTTTCTGAAATGTCAGGGTAACCTAAACTAGGTATTGTGAGTGCAGCATGAGGTATGTTTAGCTCCTGAGTTGTTTGTGTTTTTTTTTTTTAAGCACCTATGGTCAAAATAAAACAAGCAAGAGTATTTAAGTTAATTTATAAAATAAAAATACCATACATGGACTAAGAGAATGTACACATCTCTTCCATACCCCCCTGCTATGAAAGGGGCAAGAACTGAAGACATTCCTACCCATCAGTTGGAAGATTGGTTCACGTCAATTACATATCCAGAGCAATCCGAATGTCATGCAGGCGGGCAACCAGGTTCTGCACGTGATGTCTCTCTTCTTGTTGTGCTTTGGTGAGAGTGTTGATCCTCACCTCCAACTGGATGTAAAGAAGACTGCATAAGGTGTTTGTACAAGATACTGTTTAGTCTCTTTGACTGAGGAAGCCTTTATGTTATTGTTATTAAAAACCACGAAATAACAGGATTGCATCACTCATAACCAGTTAAGTACAGTCACTTTAGAGGTCTAAGTGCAGTACACACACACAGATAGCTGTATGAACTTAGGAACTGACAGCAGTACAGATGCAGTCAGTGTAGTTTCGTTACACTTATCTGAGAGCCCACAGAAAGTTTTAAGACAAATTAATTAAGCCGCTTATGTAGCTTGAAGTGAATCTTACATCTACTGGAGCTACAGCTATGTATCTGAACAAGTAGGAAGATGCATCTACACAGCAGTCTTTGTTCCACTCAACAGCTCACTTCTGATTACAAGTTTCTCTTCTCTTGATTTTACTAATACCTTACCGCTGATTCCCCACAACTAGCGCTACACTTTAGGCTAAGCACATAGCATAGTGATAATCACTTAAGTAACTTGAATTTGTTCACTGTTTACCCACCTGATCCAATTCTTCCCGAACTTTTTGTACGCTGTCTTGGTCCTCTAGTTGTGTGCTCATTTCTAGCCACTTACATAGAATCTGTGCCTGCTGTTGACAGGACCTGATAAAAGGGATTAGAAGGATTCTTATCACAATTAGGAGCCAACAGTGTAAGCCAATTTAGACATGCAATTAATGCTTGCAATAAGACTTTTTTTGTTTGTTTCAAACCAGTGAGTCAAGTCTAAAAAGGGGGGAAAAGGATGCTGAAAAGTATAAAAATCTGTATGAAAGCTCCTGTCTTCACATCCTACTCTTGACAGTTAGAACCTTTCAAGCCCCATTCTCTTTCAAACATTTTTGTAAATTTGTTCTGCTGGAGAAGTAATCTGTTATCAAACCCTAGCTACATTATTATTATTATTGGAACTGACAGTTAAAAAAAGTTAAGTCTTTACCCCTCATGGTAAAAGAGTTGAAAGGTAAATTTCAGCTGCTCTGCCAAATTCATTTGCATTGCCTTCAGACTATGCCCAGTGACACTCCTGTCAAGGTTTCTCCAGTAGCTGCCAAAGGTATAATTAAACCAGTTGCTGATTACACAAGTTCTTCACGTACCCTCTCTCTCACCTCGAGTGAACTATTAAAAGGACAGAATTCTTCTCCATTTAATTCACAGTTCTGCTGTGAAAAAGAACGGTTTTCAAAGTACAAAGAATTCACACAAAGAACGCAATATTGTGTGGACAGCATGAAGAAAGGCTGGCTATAGGGACTTTGTAACATACTTGAGTTCCTGCTTCCTGGTGAAGTAGTACTGCATTTGCTGTTGGATGTGTCGGAGCTCTGCTTCCAGCTTTCTCTGGAACGTTTCTTCTTTGGAACTGTGCTCCCTCCTTTCTTCCCATTCAGCTGAACAGAAGATAAACAGCACAAGCAAGGAAAGTAAACTTACTCTGTTTCTTCTTATTAGGGAAAGTCAGGTTAGTAGGCAGGAAATATGGAACCCTCTTGAGTTATTTTCCCATTCTGTCACCATGTGATACCTACCTGTTCACCCAACAGATCAGGTACAGTGAGAAAGAAGGAGTCCTGACAGCATTGCAGGCTTTCAAGACTCCAGTTTCAACACACCAAAGATGAGAAATGATCTAGTCAATGGATTAGAACTGCAAATGCTGTTTACAATGTAGTGTTTCACATCTACTCTATAAGTCTGGCCTCATGAAAAACGTTCATGCCCTTCACATCCTGAAAGATGCAGCATAGAGGGATGCTTAGACATCATCCATCCCCTGTAGGTTTTCCCAGCAATTACAGTACTGGGTGAATTTTTCCCTCCCCAAGAAAGTTCAGCTCCATATTCTTGCCTTATGTACATGAATGCCCCAGCACTAGAACACAGTGTTGTTAAAAACCTGACCCCTACTAGTTCCCACCCTTCAATCACCAAAACAGGACTTTAGTCCCCTGCCTCAACAGAGTCCACACAACTGTATTGCCAATCCAAAATAAACGACTGATTCTTCACCTACTGATGTTGGCATACAAGAATTCCTTGTCTCCCCTGTGTTTTGGGGAGTTGACTTGCACTCTTGCAAGGCATATATTGGAGGAGGACATGTAACTGCTGCATCTTACAGCTGAGGACCTACCTGCATTTTGGTGACTCTGTTTTCCAACTAAGTTTTCAGGTGACAGCAACTGTGACTTTAAGTTTGGTCGCAACTTCTCCAACTCTTCTCTCTGTTGACAGCCTTGGGAATGGGCTCCTGTGTGACCATGCACAGGCTGACCTCCTCTCTGCAAGATCAGAATGATATTTTGATCCTCAAAGGAGCACCTGACCCAAGCTACTAAGCCCTGCTCACACCAAGACATCACCTGTAGTTGCTGAGCCTCTCTCAGAAGCACTGCTGCTCCTGTGATATTTCAAGAAATGCGCTCTTTCCTTTCTAGCAGGAAGAAATTTCATATAGAATAACACCTCCCTTTCCGCATGAAACAGAGGAGTTTAAAATGCAAGCACCTACGTGCAGGTAAAGTGAATTTCAGTTTTTGAGACTCTGAGCTATAGCCAGTGCTCCTAAACTGAGTTACTCTTAAATCCCTATAATCTGGTTGACAAACTGTAACTGCTCTGAACTTGTAGAAGGAGCTGCACTCTCAAGTCATTTTCTAGGAGGAGCATCCTACTGTGAAGAACACAGGACCATTAAAAAGGCATGAATTACAGTACAAAACATACGGGTTGGCCAGCAAGTGAAATGTTGCTTTGGACATTTGGAAAAAAAATTCTTGAGCATGCAGAGACAGTTCATTTAATCAATTTCTAAGATGACAACTAGTACAAGAAAAAAAATAACAACTGGATGAGCAGTTCTGTGGAGTCATAGGAAGAAACAGCAATAAGCAGCATGTGGGCTGACAGGAGCCCAGTAAACACACTAGTTTTTCCTTCAGCAATATGCTCACCATTTCTGATCCAGCCTTCTCTTGGGGCATAAAAAATGAAGGAGACCGTAGCTCTGGCTTCTGCACAGCACGGTGCACATCACGTGTCCACAATGGTACAGATGGGAGAGCAGTGTGTGTCAGAGATGAGTTGGAATGAGTGGTACTGCCCATCTGAGAAAGCCATTTACTGGTGCTTTCTTCCATTTCAGTTGTTGGCATTAAGTTCCCAGTCTGAGAAGAACATTTGTTCCCATCTGTTTGCTGAAAAGGTGTCCCTGATCTGTTAGGGGAGAAGGAAGGCACCTGTACATTTGAACTTACTAGTTTTATACTTCACAGTCGGTGAGGGAAAAAAAAGTAAAAAAGGAAGAATCTTGCTGTTCCCTTGCACACTGAAATAAGGTCCTGTCTTGTGGGGTGTCAGCTGGCTTCCTAAACCACCAGCAGTACTAATAAAAACAGATTCTCTACCTCAAAAAAGGAGTTCCCAGCAGTTCCTTTCTTTCTAGAGATTCCAGAAGGAAGTCAGGTGTTTGTGGTGGTAATCTTGCTTGTCGCACAGCCTTCCTGAAAAGAACAAACAGAACCAGTAATAACATAGATTCATAATTATTTTAAATTGGTATAAGCTGGCACTGCAGCTAAAGAAGCACTTTTATTCTGTCATTCTACCCCACCCTGCAACCTTGCTCTTGCATGCAATAACTTTTAAAGATTAGATTTCAACCTGTATCAATACTGCCAGCTGGTTCACTGTATGCATGACTGTGCGTACACAAGGATGGGTGGAAGGGGCTGAACTACTTTTGGCAGCATATGCTGACTTAAAGAAATGTGTAATTTCTACCTTATAGCCCATAAGGCTCCTGTCCTGGGCTCTCAAGATTCATGGAAGATTCTTCCTTGCATTTGCCCCATGATCAAGGAGAATTTTTTTCTTTTTAAGGAATAGTTTTCCCAGGGAAAAGAAGAGGTCAAGAACAAAGCCTTGTTTCTACATTGCCAGAATCTTGATCTTTATCATTTCATCATTACTTTGGTGAAAAAAGAAGAGTTTCACTGACAGCTCTAAGTCACTTGGGCAAGATAAGCTCTCATAATGGTACAAAATCCCACCACTCCACATCTTTCAAATGTTTCTCTGTGTAACAGATCCCATGACAAATGACCAATATTCTACAAATTCAGAGTTGCATATTGAGAAACTCCTAGAGGAAAGTATAGAGCTGAGCTGATTCTACTCATCACCAGTATGGAAGTGAAAGTCACAAATTCTTTCATTATTCGATGGCCAATGTATACATTATGTGGCAGCTCTTGCATAACTCAGCAAAGCCAGCCATTTGGTAAAGCATCAGAGAAAGGGAATTTGCATGGAACTAACGATCATCACTGTGAAAACTTGGAAATATAAAAATGAGCCTGAGGTCTATATCTACCAATATATAGTCTCAGCTGAACTAAAGGACAGGGTGTTTTTCTTTGAACCATAAACAAAAGCATATGTCAGATCCAAACAGGAGCTGAGACGCAGGGCTCCAAGATATGGATATAGACATGTAAATATATAGATAGATGGATACAAAGCGTATGCTACGGACTACACATATATACACCAGAGTAATGCAGGAGAGACTGAAATTTTACACTTACGGCTCACTGAGAATTGAGTCACCACCACCAAAGTGAAATGGTAGATCATTGCATTTTGAAGGCCACGGCTTTTCCTCTGCAGAACGTCCTCTTGTCTCAAGGCTAACATTAGGTATTTTAAATGTCACTTGTTTTTTCAGAGGTGACACAAAAGAACAAGGCTTATTTAATTTCTTGTAGAGAGCTTTCTGTTTCCAGAGCATTGCACAACGATAGACTGTCTGGTGAAGATTGCAGGCTGCCTGTCAACACAAAGAATAGCAAAGCATTTGATGGTTGAGGGTAGACAGTAACACCACACTACCTAGGGTGAACACCACCACAGAAAGGAACTGCAGTTTCTGACGACCTGAGAGCCATACCAGCTCTCCACACTAAATGAGCAGGTCCATGTTAACATTCAGATAAGAGAATTAACTGGGTAATTCTGCAAAAAGGCAGGCTGCACGCAAATAAACAGAACAAGAAGTGTCTTGTAAACCTGGAAAAGAGCTGGAAAAGCTGACCAGGAACAAGAAATAATCAATACATGCATCCCTATCTTCCTTTCCACACACAGGGCTGGACAGACATTCAAAGGCACAAGTGACACTATAGCCCATTCTTGCAGGTCTAAGCAGTACTAAGGCTAGGGCAGGATGAGATGCAGCTTCTAATGCTTTACGTTAACACAGTCCTAAGTTTAAAAACCCTAGTTACAAGCAAAAGTCTTATCCAGCTACATCGTCTATGGCAGGATTTGGCCAGTTTTGAAATAGCTTCATTAAGAAAGGCTCCCAGTTACCAACACAAGTCTCAAGCACTCTACGTTCAGTTGGGGGGAAAAAAAAAAAAAAAGGACAAGGTGTTTTGCTTTGAACCATGGGTAAAAGCATATGCCAGATCCAAACAAGAGCTGAGACACAGGGCTCCAAGGTCTATACACACTCACACAGACACACTTCAAATACAGATCAGAGATTGGTGCCCTGGATGTATCTGAGTGTTCACTTGTCTCTTTCACCTTCATCTGATGCTGGGTTTGGAGCTGTCCCCGCAACTGTTTCATGCCAGCAGTGTACCTCAAGATCCAAGTTACACCTTCTCTCATGAGGGCAGTACGATAAACTCCCATGGCTTCTTCAATGCGATCTTTCCTCTCCTGTTGCCCTTGGACAAATCCCATCCAAGCACTGAATACCTACAACACCGAGAGCAGATACCTGGGACTATTACAAAAACAAGTTCTGGGTTAGGGACTGCACTCCCCCTGCAGACAAGAACACTCTCAGTTCCATTGGACAGTAATAGGCAGAGCTACAGCAGGACAAACACCACAAGGACAAAGGAACAGGGATTTGAGTCAGCTGAGTCAGCATGGAAAAAACATGCAATTTTTATTTTTTTTTATTTGGAAAACGGGACATAGGGACAGTTTTCCAGCATCCCAAATCAGTATTTAGGACCCCAAAGAGGAAAGGAAAGAGATGAGCACGTGCACTCTGCTGATTGCAGTCAGACCTGCGTATCAACCACACAGATCCCAAATGCATTTGCCTGCCCCCAAGCCTTCTACACACTTACCTTCCTCTGCAACGAAAGAGACCAGTACCACAATGCTTGCACTGTCTTCTGCTTTTCCCATTGCTGCTGCAACAGCTGTTAGAAAAAAAATATATACGTATATTGTACAGCAATCAGGTTAGGAGTTTACATATGCCACACCAGAAACACTAGCCAAATCAACCAAAGAGGAAGTGCTGGTGGAGCCTTAGCAGAATAACCTACACCATCTACCCAGTATATGTAAGGTATCTCTTGCACTAGTGGAACCAAAAATCCAGAGAACATTGAAATAGTTTTGTTTGCTCCTCATGTAAACGGAATATGAAGGAGAAGAAGGGGTAAGCATGAGCAAGCAGCTATATACTTAACCCAGAGGACAATTCCTTACCCGTGTCTTCCAGCAGGAGAAGGAAGTAGAGCAAAGTCTATGAGTCATTAGCTGATCTGCCTTTCTCTGTAGCAGCTGTAAGACAAACAAAATAGAGAGGTGCTCACAGTCAAACCCCATTTATGTGAGCCAAATGCTACTAGAGCAGAACAGGTACTAAACAGCCTTTACCACCCTTTGTACTGTTGAGGCCAGCCACTCTCAATATCCAAGTGCTCTATGGTATAACCCCATCTGCAAATATCTGTGAGCCCACAAGGACTTCATTAACAGCAAATGACCCCACGCATGGCAAGCCTGACTTGTCATCTGTTAAGTCTGTTAGTTCTAACTGAGACTTCTTCAGGCAAGACACAAGCATGTTCCTTCTTCCTCAATGCACAATGCTCTCACGCTCTTCCTCAGCCAAGACTACTATTCCTATCACTACGAAATGTCTGGCTCCTCTACACCACCAACTTCCCACCCTGGGTGACTGGCTGGAGAGGTTGCTGATCCTTCTCACCATTTTCCCAATGCACCGCTGATGGTATTTCTTCCATTTTTCCAGGTACTTCTGCAGTAGGTGCTGCTGGTGATGCTGCACTGCCCTGTGCTGCTGAGCCCTCAGCATCAGAGACTCCCTAGTAAATTCCTTCCAGTGAAGAAACAGGGTCTGTAAACGCACTATCAGGAGAAGAGAAATTAACTACCATACTACCATGAAAGAGACACTATTAATCTCAGAGAGTATCTAGTGATCAGCTACTCTTCCAGATTGTTTTGGCAATACTTCACACTGACTGTACTCAGCACTAGGAAGAAGGTAAGTGGAGCGTTTCAGGTATCAGACAGTGAGCCTTGACTTGCAAGTCTTCCCTGATATCACTGACATTCTTTATAATCTTTCAGAAATCATTTGCCATCTTTGTGCTTCAGAGCCATCAGCCACAACGTTTACATGAAATCATGAAAATGTTGGCAGAGTTTCAGGGCCTTTCCAAACTAATTACTAGAGAAAGATCGAGGCAATAATTGATAAGATTACTTTCATGACCCTCAGATCAGCGATGTCTCAGCTTCTCAATGTTAGTAGTGGGCAATTCCATTGAGGAAAGAAGTGTTATCATCCATTATATAGACAGGGAAACAAAAGAGAGGCAAAAGTCACAGAAGAAGCCTTCAATAGAAGGCTGGAGTCCCAGGTCATTCGCCGTTCAATGGGGCTTGTCCATGTAGTCTTAATATCCATTCATCTGCACAGATGATACAAAAGACTGCCCTGCTAAGCCACATCCTTCTAAGGTCCTTATGCGGACAGCTAAGTCTTTTGACAGTTTAATATTCCCATCAGCTCACCCATATCCAAATGTTTTCTGGCCTCCATCACAGCTGTCACCTTCTGCTGACGGTAATGCATTTGTAGTAAGGCAGCGTACCTCCACTGTAGAAACACCTAAAGGTACAATGCAAACAAGAGACAGGATAAAAGACTGACATTACAACATCCTTTAGAAGTACCACATTCTTGACACCACAATCATTTTCCACATTAGGCTCAGAAAAATGGTGCAAATTTCCTAAAAAAAAAAAAAAAAAAAAAATGAAATCGAGCAGTATTTTAGAGGGTTTCCCTGGCATTTTTCAGGCAATCTGTTCTGTCCCACCCACAGATAATACTACTATGCTGTATCAGACTGTTTTTCCCTTCCAAGGAAATACGGAGAAGGAAAGTAAGAAGAAAAACCATGCGCTCACTCAGAGAAAACTGTTTCAGAGATGCCTGTAGTAATAACCTGGGACTGGGAGTTTGGATCTCCCAACTTTCAAGACTTCTCTTGATTGTTGCTCTTAAATTAAGTTTTTGGTCCTTCTAATTGCATTACCTGGCTCCTGCCTAAGCTAGCATTCATACAGACCTTGGTATCTGCTATACAGAACATACCTTTGACAGGATTACTCTCCTGTAGTGTGCATCTGCTCGTGTAGTTGCCTTAGCTTCACAGATAAGGGCAAGGGCATTTTCTCTCCATTTATACAGAAGCTGTCTGTAGGCAAAATGAAAACAAAACAAAACAGAAGACATTAAGAATTATTCTCACTTGTTTGTCTGGTACCTTCCCACTCACAGGGGAACCAAAACCAGCTGCCTCTATAAACTCAGCCTTGCAAATCAGTTCTGGTTTCTGCTGAGAGAAAACAGAAGGCAGTGCAAAAGCAGAATACAACCTTAAATCAAGCATCTTAAGGTAAGTCAGACTCTGCAAGTGGCTCAAGCTGTATAGCTCAAAAAACAAACAAACCAAAAAAAACCAACAAAACGAGGTAGTTAAAATTAAAGCAACTACAACCAATATATAGTGACTTAACCTTAATCATTCTCCTTACTATAATGGAAGAAAGCCTCTACATATTCCAGGCTGCTTTAATATTACAGCAGTCAGACTATGCACTGCAGGGAATGGTATAGTTTGCTGTCTTGAGTCTCTCATGGGGCTAAACACAGATAAGTCCAGCATGTGCAATAGGTAAAGTCAATGAGATAGTTTAAAAAAAAAAAAAAAGTTAAAGCAAAACAGATGGTGATCCAGTAAGAGGTTGAATTCTTTTAGTTAGTTGACCAGCACAGAAATAGCAATGCAGAGTAGACAATTCCCACCACCAAATGCTCAAAATTTTACACAGGTGGCAGCAAAAGAAACAGAGTAATTTGATTGCAATGTAGTCACTTCTCTGTCATGCTGCTTAAGGAAGTACGGCCTTACCGCAGCAGTAGTCTAGCGTGCAGTTTCTCCTTTTCAGCTACTTGGTATAGAATGCATTGAATGTTATGTTGATAACTCTGTAAGAAAAGCAACGAGACGTGAGATTTCCTAAACTGCCAGGACCTTTGAGGAGAGAAGATATCTGGAAACTCTTAACAGCAGCTTTAGAGTTAAGAAAAAAAAAAAAAGCTCCAGCCACAGGAATCAAATGCAGTTTTTCTGAGATGTGTAGTCATTATATACCCGTTAATGCTATTATTTATCATTCACCAAGACCACAAGATGCCATTGCTTCTTTTGCTCCAAAGAACAATGCTAGAGCTCACACTACCCAGCTACAATAGCTTCCATTCTACTTTGCACATTTGGTGCATAAGCACCTGGCGTGAAACAACATAGCAGCTTGTTATTTCTCACTGAAACATTTCAGCACACACAGACAAGTTCCACAAAGAAAAGGGCATTCTCTCTTACCTTCCAGGCTGCCAATGTCTTGCTCAGTAGTGTGTGCCGATAGTGCATGTCTGCTTGCACCAGCTTTGTCCATTTCTCACACCGATGTCCCACATACTACACGGAGAAAAAAAAAAAAAAGGCAAAGATTAGATAGATATGTGATGGAGGGAAATCTAGCAATGGCAAAGAGCAGAGGGAAAAGGACCATTCCTAATCTCTGGTGAAACAGCAATTCTTTTTCTTGCTATGAAAGGTTCTCAAACTAGTGCTGCACTCTGCTATTGCTCTCAAAAGGGCTAGTTGAGGCCTTTTTTCCAATCCTTTTTCAGGAACCCTCTTGCAGATGCATTTGCTACACCATGCCGTGGCAAGAGACGGCATAAAAGTGAAATGCCATCTGATATTGCCTGCTATGACCTGTGCATAACTACAAGCCACATACCACAGACTTACTGCAAATTTCTAACTTAAATAAAGCTTTGCAAAGGACATACTTAGTATTGACTAGGAACAATTTCATCACACTGATGCTGGTTACATTCTCAGATAAATCTCCAAAGCTCTAGTTCCATTCTCACTATCCCTAGACAAGCGAACAAGAGGAACTCCCTTTATTCCCTACACGATTCCTGTTCCAGCCACACTGAACTGATTTTATCCACCTGGCAAGAGATGAAAACTTAGGAATGACTAGTGTTTAAAATCAACCATTTCCTTTAAGGGGTACAAACAATCCGATTTCAAGCATTTACCCATACATTAACTCTCTCACCTTTCTCCACTTGTTCCAAGACTGCTGCAGACACTTTGAATAGTGAAATCTTAGGGCTTGGCTCTCCTTGAGCCTCCTATGGGAAAAAGAATTGAATTATTTCTCCTCCAATACAATCCATGTTACTAGACACCTCTAGCACAGACATGTCCATGCTCGCTATTGTCAGTCTACTAAGTAAAAGAGAAACCAGTAGAATCTAAAGCACAAATAAGAAGTCAGTGACTAAGAATTAAATGCTGCTGTCAGAAATGGGCCACCACAAGGCTAATCCAAATAATTCTCCCTTTTAAAAAACTTCTTACTCCATTTTTCTCTCCTGAGTTTTTTGTTTCCACAGACAGAAAGCCTTTAGCAGCAGCAAGTCACTGTAGTGATCTCCTGCACGAGCCAACCCCTTTTGCTCTTCCAGACGTGCAGCTGTTCTTCTACACCAGAGGCACCAGAAGCAAACCAGCAGTTGCCTTTCAAAATGAAATACAGCCTATAACGGAGAGAAGGTGGCAATGAATTTGTGACACAGGCCAGCTGCAAACAACAGAAGACAATTCTTCAAAGTTGACAGGCATAGAACCGTCCCCCATATGTTTTCATCTTTTTTATTTTGAACAACAATGGACACAAAGTCCCTTTGCTGTGTGAACAGTGTTCTACATGTTTCTATGTATGTGGATGGAGAAACTGTTACCAGAAAACAGAAGACCAAAGAGGAAACACAGAAGCTGATAAGCAGCTTGTGAAAGACTCCTAAGAACTGATAAGCTCCGGAAACAAGGCCTGTTGAATATGTATGACCAGATAAAATCAGAACACCAAGAGCCAGCCCTATCTCCACAAGGCCACCAGCACACACTACCATTGACTACAAGTTGTGCAACTCGCCACATAAAATAAGGCAGTGGCTGATATATTAAAAAACTACAGGATTATATATACACCTTAGGAAATGAAAGACCCCTTGAGGGACTTCCTGGACACCTACCTAGAAGCCACAACTGTGTTTGCACAACCCTGTATTTATAGCTAGGGTGGTGAACTAGCTGAGGTGACTCCTCTTTATTGTTTCAACCAGGTAACTATGAAACAGAATGAGAGCATATACACACACTATGTGAAGGAATAAGAGAACGAATAGCATGAATAGTTATCTGCTGACAATAACAGTTTGATTCTATTTATTAATAAGCAGCTTAACTTAAAATGGTTATTAGCAAATATTGGTTGCAATGCGTCCCCTGATTGGATTCTCCACCACCACCACCAGAGAAAAAGGTATTTACAACATCAAAGCCCATCTCACATTAACTGATGTTCACAAACAGAAATCATCCCCTCTATTTCCTGAGCAAGACCAGGTAAAAGAATTACTTTTACCTTCTTCTCTTCCATTCTGTATTCTTGCTGCTTGCACGCCTTCAACAACCACATGTCAAATACCCGTCTCATCAACATCTTCCTGCAAGTAAAGAGGGAGAATATCAGCACAGAAGATAATTCCTTCAGACAACTTATTTTATGAATTTCAAAAGACCAATCCATCTACAACTTAAATAGTTACTTCATTTTCTAATTCATGCTAGCTAGAAATCAGGCAGCTCTGTGTCTCTACAAGTCTCTGGGTTAAAAAAAAAAAATTGTCTCCTGAAATCCTATGCAAAACACATGGGACAAGACTAATGCATTTACTGAAGTTATTACAACTTCCTGCTTTCATTCAGATCATTCAAAAGATCATTCCAACTACTGATCAATTAATTTATTTTACTTACACAAAAATATATAACCTTTTACTTCTTCTCCATTATAAATATATTCTGCTCCCTCCTCCCTTGGAAATCTTTTGACAATACTACTCTTTTTTTTTTTCTTTTCTTTTTTTTTTTTTTTAACAAAGAAAAACAAACATTGTAATAGGACTTGAAAAATATTATGACAACAAATAATAAAAAGCAGAGTGGTCTGGTGTCAACACTGAATGAATTCTACCAAAACCTTTTTATAAACAAGGCAAAGTTAGTTGCCATCAATATCAAAGCTTTTTTCTTTCTAGATGGAGATAATCCTTCCTTTCTAGCCTGCCACCCTCCCAGGGATGCACAAGACTTATTATCAAATAGCATCCCAAAGTTGCAACAAATACGTATTTGTGATTAAGAACTATACACTCTCACACAGAACACACATGGTAGAAGTGTCGTAGTCCAGAAGTTTGAGTTAGTCTAGTAGAACTAACACCCACTCAAAACTACATCTGTTATTTCTAAAACTCAGTCATATGGGTATATTAATTAGATTATCAGCAAGTCCCAGCCCTTCTCTAGTTAGCTCAAAACACGTTTTGGACTCTTAGCAGCTAATTTTTAGTAGGTAGCTATTACAGCTCATTTCAAATTTATGGTAAACAACATGAGTTAAGTGAGTCTTTCTGGAGGGTACAGGTAGCTGCCAACAAGAGCATCTTTGATCTACAGACAGTCACAAATCTCAATTGATGGCTCTTCTGGGGTATCTCCTGATCACCAGATGCAGCAGCTGGGGCGCTGACTTATGAAACAGCACGTAAGTGCATCAGAGATCAACAGGGAAGTTGAGTGCTGGCAAACTGTCATGAAAGTTCTACTTAGATCTGGTTGGAAAACAGCCCCAGACCTCTGAACAAAGAACACACTCCTTACAATTGCATGTTCAGGAAACAAGACTTCATTTATACTCTTCTAAAGAGAAAAGATTGCACTCAAAAATATTTCTGGCTTATGGAATCAAGGTACAGCTACAGAGTCGATGAAACCTTTGAACCATGTATTTATTCATCCTCTCCCTGGTGAGAGAGGCATAAATTACACTGCAGTAATTTCATGCTACAACGCATTTTCACTGAGCTTATCCTCCTGGGACTTTCAGCCTTCTCTCTCTCCTTGTCTGCAGAAGATAAGCTAACGCACCACTTCTGCACTCTAACACAGGGTGGAAAAATTCCCACTTGCTTGCAGAAATGCTCTCCAAACCTACTTGTGACTCTCCCAAAAAGCAAGCCAATATCCAATGAAAACCAAGCTTCCTGCAGCTTGTTTTTCAATTGTGAAACCAGGCTTCTGACAGAAACACCGCAATCTAAAACAGAGGATGTGACTGTCCTCTGCAAATGAAAGCTGTAAGCTCCCAAGTCTACTAGGAAAGAAGATTCAATGTTAAAAAAACATTTTTTCCCTCCCAGTTTATGCAGGAAAGTGTCCCAGGAGGAGATTCATTCTAAGAATGTTTCCAAACATAACCCTTCCAAGAGAAGAAAATAAAAATTGTTAGTTTTCTAATATAGAAAATGGGAGATAGGGTTTAATAGCATGAGAAGTTGTGACCCTAACTGAAGGGTTAGGACTGAATCCAAGGCTAAGAATACAAACCAAGGTAAGGTCCTTAAGGAGTCCCAGAAAAGACGAACATTTTTTTCTCTCCATCAGTATTTCCACCCCCCTCCGATTTCCACAACGAACAAATGCACAATCTTAGAATTGCTGGGCGTTTCTGAGGCTCCATAAAAGTAATCAGTAAGATATATCATACCCTGAGACAAAGGCTAATGGCTGAATTTTAAAGAGGTGATGAGAACCCATTGCATCCGTTTACTTCAACAGAAAGCAGAATCATCAAGCAACTCTGAAACTGCAGTGTGAAATTACTGGCAATCTTGCTAACTTAAACTGGAGTAACTCTAGCAATTGTAACTGATTTATTTTGGCGCAAGACCACACTTGTGAAACAATCAATATCATCATTGTGAGTTTGGGTTCTATTCCTATGAGTATCACACTGGTCTTGGAGCCAAAATTAAAGCTTACAGGTATATCTTGTTTGTTTCATATTGAATCTAACTGCACATACTGCAACTGACTGTAAGGTAGGTAACCAGAGTAATATTTCCTCAGTGACCTCTGAACAAAACCAAAGTGATCCTGAAGTCAAGACACCAAGCAATCAGTTTTCCACAAATTAAGAACAAGCAGCTAAGACTCCTGAAGAACTCTCTACAAGGAGCATTTCTATTTTCATCAGGCAATCTAAGTGAATCTTATAAAACCTATAGTTATTAAAGACTCATTGAAGCAGCCCAAAACATCATCCGTAACAAACGGATTTCATAAGAACAATCATAAGTCTGTGTGGAAGAACAGTAACATTTTTTTCATCTCTCTCCAGTGTTGTTCACAGCTCTTAAACTACTTCCATGCCTGAAAGGCTGTCAAGATTTTATTCCCCAAAAGTCTATTAGTTTTGACTTATTGTCTCTAAAGAGGTGCAACCAGCCTGATTCCTTTTCAGAAGATTTCCACAGTCTCTGTTTCCTAAGAGATTTAGAACAACACTATCTGAAATAAATAACCCTAGTTAGTTCAGAATAGATTACAGACATTTGTCTTTATGGATTTGATTCTAACATTGAAAATACATTGATGACTTCTCTCAAGGAAAGACAAAATAACCTGTGCCTCATTAATGCAATAACAGATGATACAAGTAGCTTGTAATCATTTAGTTTGGATATTCAGTGGCTCTTGTAATCCAGTGCTATTCATAGGGACTATGAACATTGCTATGTTCATGAACTGTAAGAGAGGTCCTGAAATCAAAACCAAAACTGCATTGGGTAAAAAGACAATGCCTAGTGATCAGTTATTACAGCAAGGAAGAATTAGAAGAAACCATCCAAGTAGTTGCTAAAGAAAATAAAAATAAAAAAATGCACAAAAATATAAAAATGCACGAAAAATGTAAAAGCTACCCTTCACCAACAACAGACCAGCAGAACATCATTTTTCTATTTTATTTAACTGACTAAATTGCAGAACTATTTGTAATTTCAGTCCTTTTAACCTTTCCTCCCCAAAACCAAGCCAAATGATGTGCAACACTGTTATCCACTCCAAGTTAGACGCCAAGCTTCACTCTGAATCTTGCACCTGAAGAGGCTACTTTGAAGCAGTCTAACATAAAAGCCAGCACAATCAAATTACAATTGTTCCTCTAGACTCGGATGCTCAGATGGCATTAGCATCATCTGCCCTGCAGAGCATGATAAAAGCAAGCTGTCAGTAGAGGATTCAGAGAAAGATGGTAGCAGACTGTGTTCAATAACCAATGCTCAGCAAAACCACTATCACCTATGCAGTCCACAGACAATAAAATCTACTGAAACACTAGGGAGACCCCACACCTGCCTGAACTTTCTCCACTTGACATGAGAATAGCCACAGCTTGAGAGATTTGTGCAATAACGATGCCCTGAAAATTAAACATGAATCAACTCTAACTCAGAACCAAGTATACCACTTTCTCTTGTAATATTAGTCTCTCCTAATCAAAGAAGTTTTACAACTTTCAACCAACCCTGCTGGGAGGATTAGAAGAAATGAGATAGAGATTTGATTGTGTGGAAGATTCTGATCAGGCCACAAGGTAGTTCTCTGAACTGTAGAAAAATCAAATGTCTTTTTGAATGTGAGGTGTGCTAAACAGCTAAAGAACATCACCTATAAGCATGCATGGCACAGCAAGGCTTCCCTTCATTTCCTTGTTACTCTGCACTTCATTTAAACCAAGCAAATCTATGTGGTTTATTGCACTAACGTGCTCACTTGGGGATAGGCTTCATTTGTTTGAGAGCAACACCACAATACTGTGGTTGAAATGTTTTCAGTTTCAGCTCTAGCTTCACGATCTGTGCACTGTACAAGACAGCATGCTGCACTGAGTAGCACAGACCCGTCTAGTAAAGGTCTCGCTCTCCCCTGCTAAGCTTCATCCAAAAATCAAAATCAAAATCAAATCAAAAATCAGAAAATCTCCCAAAGTAAAGTAGCAGCAAGAACTTTGAGCTCTGTCTACCTACTGCTCTTACCAATACAACTTCCATTTTTTGTATCCAGTATTAAGAGTCTCATAGCTAGGCTTAATCCATCTCCCCCTCACACTTCACAGAGAAGCAGGAGCTATCAACTGTCTATTATTCACAGAAAACATGAGAGCAATTTGCATCAAGACGATCATGCTCCTAAAGGTATTAGCAGATTTGAAAACTGAACCAAAGGCTCACAAATCCCACATTAGTATAAATTTATATGAATATTTCTCTGCATACCTGTAACGTGCATGAGCCAAGGATGTTAAGGCCTGCTGTTGTTCTTCCTCCTTCTCTTCCAAACGGGACTTCCAAAGGTTCCAGAACTTCTGCAGCATCTGAAACGGAACAACAAAGATATTAAAAACATAACTATAAAAGGAAGGAAAAGAATGCAAAGAGAGATTAAGTGTCCTAAGAAAACTGCATGCAGCAGGCAACCATTGTTGCAGCATGCTGCACTGTTTCATAACACAAACTTCTTCTATCACCTGCTATAATTTGTTCTGGCAAAATAAAAAGTCATGATAAACATTAAAATCAGAAAACTAAAATAACATACCTAAGATTGACAGTTGACTCAGACAAGAGATTTTCTGTGGTTATTAGCATTTAGAATAAAGCCACTGATTTAATAAGAAATGTTTTGTAGCTGGAAGTAGACACCAATAGGACAGCTCAAGAAAAACTCTGACACAAGAACTGTACAAAGTCAAACTCACTGTAATCTGATACTGACGGTATGATAGATTTTTTCTCATTTGCTGAAGACGAGTGTTCGTGACATTCTGCTGAAGACCCTTAAACCCAAGTTTCTGTAACAGAAATAAATGCACACAACTTTCACAAAATCCAAGTCAGCAAGCACACATCGGTTTAGAACTGGCTGCATATTACAGACAACCTACATTTGATGCTACTCCTTGCAATATCTAAAATTTACAGTCTTGTCATCAACGAAACCATGCATCGATCTCCTCTCACAAATCATTGTTTCTCTAGCTAAACTAAAATTCCCCTCCACGTTCCCAGGGTTTTACTGTGAGACAACTAACTTCCCCATCTGGATTCGACTGGCATTCTGTAACATCTGGAACTTGGAAACCTGATTTGGAAACTCACCATGGCAGAAAACATACCCCTGCACCATTGTTAGTGTTCATGGCACAATGCCAGTCACAAGTATTTTAATTCTCTCCACCACCTCTTCCACCCGACGTGACGTAACGGTGCTCTTACCAGTAGATGGTGCCTGTGATGTTTTTCAGCCAGCTCCCACTGCTGGTTCTCTTCCACACACAGCACAACATCTGTTACTGAGTTAAAGCATCTTTTACACAAACACCCATCCTGATAAATACACAACCTCCTCCCACAGAAGGGAACTACATCTTCATCTAAATGTACTTCAACATTTGAATTTCCTGCACTGTTATTTGTAGGGAGATATTTTGATTACAGTCAGGTTTTAGATTTTGCAGGCTTAACGCAATACATTTCTGATTCACTGTTCTGTAGTAGCCAGCAAGACAGCTCAAGAAAAATTCTGACACAAGAACAGTATAAAAATCAATCTCATTGTAACTTATGCTGACAGTATGACAGATTTTTTTTTATCATATGCAGGCAGATTTTTTTCCTGCAGGCTCTTAGCTATCAAAAGGCTAACATACTGTGATTGCAAGTTTTATTAATTGTTAATACAGCCTTACATGCATCCTTCTAATGATACATTTGTTACCCATGCTACTACATGATATTCCTGCTTATTAACCAGATCCTCCCACTGCAGTAATGCTCTTAACCTTAGTAATGCTAGCAACTCAATAGAAAATGGATACAATGCTTCCAGCGTGCAAAAGCTCTCCATAAAGCAATCCTCGCTGATAGTTTTTCGATCTCCTTTTGGTGAGCATGTGCTCTTCTCCTGCACTCCCATGACTGCCGCCAATTTGAGAAACACTGACGGACTATCCTGCCTTGGTGATGCTCTTGAGCTAGCTCTAGAAAACAAACACACAAATTACTCATGAATTATCCTGTCCTGGACTCATTTATTTCAGGTTCTGAAGCAACAGAAGCTCCTAGCACTGGAAAATGGTGGTAAGAATTCAGTTAACACTCAGCTATGGACTACATTTATTTTTGATCACAAAGGCAATTTTAAAGCAGAAACATATTGTACTGATTCAAGAAGGGAAATGAGTTTCCCTTGATTTAACAAGTGCCACTGTGCCACTTGTTCAATAGACACAAGCTCACATTTCAGTATTCTGCTGTTACTAGTTTTCTGATAGCCAAGCTGAAGTCTTTCCACTACCACCAATCAAAAGGCATTCACACAAATGTCTGAACTTGTCCCAGTGACTTCAAAGGAAAAACAAAAGAACTGGTGTAATAATCTTTACCATTCTGTAAGAGCTGCGATTTGTCTAATTACCAAGAAAATCTTCACACAGATTGACTGATAATAGCCCCAAATACATCCTTCTCACACATCTTAGAATATAATCTGCAATGTGCAAGTTTTCTTCAAGGGAACAGTAAAGCATTTTCTTTTAAATCACATGGAAAGCAGGTGATCTTCCTCGCAGTTCAGTACAGAACCTCAGCTAGCCAGGCCTGTGGCAATGTACAGCCCAAGTTGCATCTTACCATCTGTTGGGACAGCAGCAATAAGAAGCACCACAGTGTCTCCTAGAATAAACATCGCTGTGCCCTAAGCGAGGGGGCTGAGCCCTATTCTGCCCTAACTCACAATTTTCACTCACCATTCTGACATTTCTTTGCTCTGTGGAGTTCTAAGTATCCCAGCCATGCTTCCATGCTTTTCTTCAATTCCATGTGCAGATGGTGAGTTACTGCCTTAGTCTCCTTCTGCTTGTCGTTCTGGATGAATAAATACAGCTCTCGCCACTGCAACCAAGCCTGAAAGGACAATTGAGGGAGGCCAGCAAGGGGCGAGAGGGGGACAGACAACATTAGGGAAGTAGAACAAAGAATTCTCCATAAGTACAAGAGTGGAAGCCATGAGCAATGAGGTTTCCCAAGTAAACCATGGACCCTGACCTCCATCCTTTAGGAGGCTGATTTTATACCCTGACATTCCTTCTACATTTATAGCCTGCCCTCTCACTCCAGTCCATTAAAATACCCAAAGCAGCATCAGCGCAGAAAAGGTAGAGACACAAAGAATTTCCACAGCAAACATTTTTCCTTTTTTTTGGCGTGTGTGTGTGTTTTGTTTGATGCTTTCACGCTTTTCCCATGAGAAATCCAACTTTTTTTTTTTTAATTGATCTGCAATGTATTAGTCACATCTGTGTGCAATTTAAACATTAGAAATGGTAGCAGCAGGAGTTCTTAGGACTTACTCGAAACTGTAGGCTCTGGGCCCAATGCTGCAGAGCCAAAACATTCATTTTACGTCCAGCATGGTTCTGATAGCATCGTCTTCTCCACACTGCCCATGATATGCTGCCAAAGCAATGTTACAGACATTCAAAAGCAGGTTCCATAGTTTTGTGCAAGAAAACACCTTCCTCTCACTGGAAAAGGTATGAATAACCACCTTTTAAATTCACAGTCTATAGGCATACTAGAAGAATTCAAGTAAAAATCAAACATGAAACAAAGCCACTACAGGAAAAGATCACAGAACACGGGTTAAAAAACACAGCCTTGTGGTCAGTGCCTCCCTGCCTGTTTCCATTCCATTCTTACCGCAAACAGCTTCTTTCCCTGAATGCCAGTGCCACAGTCTGCATACTTTGTTTTGTCCTTCGAACATCAACATAAATCAGCCAATGCTGCCAGGTCCTGAGCAGTTTTTGCTTCTTTGCTGTGCAAAACAAAAAATTACAGCATCTTAAGTTCAAGCAAGAATTTGGCATTTTTAAGCACCCTGTAAACACCATCTGCTGTCGACCTCCAGGCCCCCAGCCTGCAGTGACACCTCGTGGGAAACCCTGAAATGACAGCCACCAGAGTCAGCTGCAACCATCCACCTTTGGCAAAGGGAGTCAAATGGACAAGAATCTCTGAAACAAAGATAGGATCATGCCACTTGTTCAGAACAGTGTGAATTATCAGAGTACGGCATTGCTTTGTCTTCGGTTCTGACAGGATGTATAATTGGATAACAACATTCAGCATAACAATTTTCCTAAATGAGAATTGCAGGATTTTCTTCGGTTAGTTCAAAAAAAAGTTCATCTGTAACTTTTCACGTTATTCTCACATCACAGAGAACTCAACCAGAAACAAGCCAAGTTTGTTTAGCAAGCCAGTCACACAGCTAAATCAGAAGTGTCATGAATTCCAGCTTACCACTTCATCCAGTGTGCTGCCCTGCCTCATACAAGTCTGGCTTGTCAGAACGGATATCAGTGAAGCAAAGTTATTAGAAAGAAATCATCAAAAATGTCACTGATTTTATGCTACTTCACATTTATACCTCAAAAAATACTTTTTTTATTTGGAAAATTTCTTTGTGATCTGGTAAATCAAATTTTGACCCACCTTAAAACAGGTCACTTTTCTATTATTTTGACTAAGTAGCACACAGATGCTCCTGTAATTACTTTAGTCTAGAAAGTCCATCAGTTTCTTTCCAAAGATGCCAGAATACATAATATTCCAAGGCAACATTCATATCCAAAGAGACCAGTTATTTTGTAAATCAACACAGAACAAAATCATGGTATCATCTTTAAAAGGGAGTCATCTTCCCTTTCATGGAAATTGATATTCCCTGAAACTGAAGGAAGTTGCTATCAATATAGGCAACTTCACCAGCAGGACAAATCCAATGCAGAAGAAAGGAGCTGTATAAGACTAGGAGCACTTCAAAAGCTTGGGTTTCTTTTCAACTGCATGGCAGAAGCTGGAAGGAATAGTGAATACAGGTAGAATATGTGTGGCTAAGTTTATACCATGAGGAATCAGGCTCTAATTTCTATAGGCACAGTTGATGAAGAATTCCAATAACACATTCTATTCAAAGCTATCTGTTTGAACACATATTGTGATAAAGTTAAAAACAAACACAAAAATGCAATTGAGACCAGATGGAGAGGCCCTTAAGCTTATTTGCTGACGCCCCTAACTAGCTACATAGCTACACAGTGGCACATCAAGAAGAACCCCCCTGCCAGTTCTAGACAGTCAACCATCTGTACCTAAAAACATTGCACTTCCATAGGGTAGGGGAGTTAAACACACAGAAATATGGAAGAGACAGAGATTCTGTGCAAACATTTCCCTTGGAAACTCCTATCTCAGCACGTCCCCAGTAAAGGTAATTACCTCCCTTCTACACTTACCATGAGACTCTGCAACACAATATTTGTTCCTCTTTCCCTGTTGCTGGCACACGTAAGCTCTCCAAGCCTTGAATATCAAATTGTGGAGTAAGTGCCTGAAAAATAATTTAAAAAAGCATCTGATGTAACAGCTACCAATGCCTAGAAGTAGGATTCTTTTAAGTTCAGCTGCACTCTGAAGATATGCTGGATAAGAAATTTTTACTGCATCCTAAGAAACAAAAAAAAGGGGGGGGGGAGAATATTAAAAAAACAGTGAAGACATTGCTCTTGACCTAGATGTATCATTTTACTATATTAATCGTTCATTGGCATTAAAAACTTCTTCAGAACCTAAGGAAAATTTCTCATATAGCTATATACACACAGTAACAGAAAGCAATTTCACAAACCTGTAATGGCTGTCAGCTCTGAGTATCAACTTCCTTTCTCTGCAAACAGGCCACCGCTCCTTCCACACTCTGAACGTTTTTTGAAGAATCTTCTGGTCATAAAAGCATCTAGGCAGGTGAAAGATTTGGGCATGGGAAACTTCAAACATGTTTCCAGGTTGACCACCAATACATTCAATGCAGATTTTCATTTTGTCTGATAAGCCTAAGAGCATCTAATTGCATGCTACCCTAGTGTGACACCCTATTCCAAGACTCTTTAAGTATGACGAGAAGCAATCAGTTCATTGGCTCTAAATACTAAATGATGCAAATATTTTCCTTGCCAATTTTGGTCTTAGTTATTTTAACATAAAATATTTTACATATCAAAATAAATACAAAAGCTGCTTGCAGATTTTATAATGCTTTGATATTTCCATCGTGTTCTTAGAAGCAGCATACTGATCTCAAGTCATCCCAAATGTAAGATCTTTCCAGAGAACACTTAAATAAGCTTAAAAACTACTTCAGAAAGTTGCACATTATCCATGCCAAAAATGAAGCTGTTTATCTATTCGTTTACCTTCTCCTTCTGCATGGATGCTAACGCACAAAATGGATTTACAAGTCACATATGGCCTCCAAATCCTTTGAACCCCAGAAGAACAGCCTCTACTTCTACACCCAAATTTAATTATCACACCTGACCAGGTAAGAAGTGATGCTACATTTCAAGTGAACTGCAAACAACTAAAAATTCAGGTAGAAGAGAATCAATATGATGGAATTAGGATTTTGATCGCTTATCTCATAGGATAAAATTCTCTTTTAACTAAAAACAAGGGTCCTCATCTATTATTCAAGCAATTCACTTCTTTATTTTTAAATATTCTCTGAAACATTCTTCTATTTGGTCAAAACGACCTGACCAACATTTTACAAACGTGGAAGTTTCATCAGCTGGAGTATGAATGCTTTCCAAAATTTTCTCAACTGTTTGTATTTTGGATGGAGAGAAGGAAAATGGAAGGACCCACAAAACACACAAGCTAACAAACAAAAAGCATACAAGAAGCCCAGACTAACTTCATTAAACTGGTCTCGCCTATAATATGAACAGGATTAGGTCCAGAATACCTCAATGTTTGTCAGTGAAACATACAAATCCTTTCACAAGTTGCAATTCATAGCTACCTACCCCAAGTTGCTAAGTCATTCCAAGCACTCAAGCAGGAAAAAAAAATAAAGAAAAAGAAGAAAAGAAAGGAATGAGCTATACATTTATTTTTTACTCGGTGCACTAACATATAACTAACATGTAAATAAAAGCTATGGAGAACTGGCAACTCCTGATTCTAAAAAGGCATTTAATTATTGCTTATATTTCTTTCTCAACTTTAGAGAATATATTTCCACTCATTCTAAAAAACAACAGCAACAAAAAAAAACATTGTCCTGAATTTACACAGCCAAAGCAAGTAATGCAAATTCAGTATATGGGATAGCAAGAACAGCAAGGTTCACAGGACAGCTTCCCTTTACCAACTAAGGCAGGCACAGTCAGAATATTTTTAGCAGAGTACAGTGAAACTGGGCAACAAAGGGCCTGATCTTACTCTGACTGAAACAAATGCATGTCTTTCCACTGGTAACTGCCTCAGTTCCCAGGGGCGTGGTAAAACAAGAATGAACATGCAAATTAAAACTAAAGCAGAAAAGAGTATAAAAGTGTCGATTTTTAGTAGCTGAACACTAACAACAAAAATGAATCATCTGCTACAGGTATTTTGAAGTCAGATGCAAAGTGTAGCAAAACATATATAGATACACACATTAAGAACAACACTGCAAACTGTGAAATGAACTGAAGATCGAGATCTATTTGTGTTCCAGAGTATTTATAAATTTGAAAAATCATTACATTTAAAGCATGTGTCACATTCATACCCTATCATTTGTATGCACGTGCAGTTCAACTTCATCAAGACAACTACAGGTCCTCTGAATATGGTTAGTGAACTTTAACCACAACTATTAAAACAACAAACAAAAAACAGGAGCAAGAGAAGTATTCAAATGATCTCAAAAGACACCCAAAGATTTTCTTGACAGCCAGTCGTCTCTTAGCCCAACGTTACAGTACTAAACCATACTAAAAAAAACAAAAAACAAAACAAAACAAAAAAAAAACACAAAACCAACAAACATCTAAATTTCTGGAACTTCATCTACCTTGCTTTGGAAGGAAGAACTTGTCCAAATGTCTTTTTTGCCCACAGATAGAAGAACTTCCTTGCTAGGTATCTGGAATATAAGAAAAGTTTAGCATCCTTGGACTCTACCACTGTTAACTTCCAGGCAGCAGTAAAAATACGAACTTTTAGGCTAGTTTCAGTAATAACACTAAGGGTCTGACTCTACAGAGATCAAATGCATATACAAAATATCTACACCCTGAAATTAGTACCTTTAACAGGTCTACTCAACAAACATAATGAGGTCAGTGACACACTTGCCTAGGAAACCTAGCTGACAAGGTATTTTCAAGCAGCCCAGTTACACTCAGTGATACTGAATAGCAGTCTGCTGATTAACTGGGGTGCCTTTTTCAAGATTAGAAGAGTAACACTACTATTTCTCTGGTCAACCAGCTGTGTCAGACATATTTCCAGAACAGTGAGCCAATCTAATGTTTACCCCTGAAAGAGGGAGATGTTCCTTCTTTCCACCTCCCCCACAGCAGTTCTGCTTCTCCAGATGCCTGTTCCACTCACTCATCTACGACTGTGATACTATCACTTTTTTTTTCAAATGGATTTAAGAGTTAATTGCTTCACAGATAGCCCCCATAAGCACGAAAGCTGACACAGCGATTAAAGCACACAGCCATGAAGAGGGCCTCCCTCTTTCAGCAAGCCTGAGCTGCTACATCAGCTCCATTTGTTCAACAAAGTACTAGGCTTTTGATCTCCAAACAATTACCATCCCATCTTTGTCAAGATTCCTTCAACAAAGGAATATAAAGAAACACAAGAGGAGAGCAAGACTACATTATTATACCTGGCAGTCCTCTAGTAACGCACAGTGTTAAACAGTCATTGTTTACATTAGAAAATCAAAAATGTAGGAAATTTGAGCTAATACATGTCTTCACTTTACCACAAGACATCTTCAGAACTGCCTGACAGACCTGTGAATAAAACCTTTGCCTTAGCCTTCACTTGTACTACTAAACCCAAACTTCTTCAGGGGTGACTCCCACCCCTGCTCCATTCAGTAAAAGATATGTAATGTACTTATCACCTGATCTGGAATTCTTTTAACCTTCTTCCTCGATTCCAGGTATACCCAGCTTGATGCAGACAGTCATGACCTCTGTCCTGAAACTGTCCGTCAGGCTGGGAAGCAACAGATTGCCCATCTGAATGTATTTCAGGCCTAGGTAGCGGTTGGATTTCATGTACGTCAAGGCATTTTAATCTTAAAGAAAAAGAAGAAATATTTTGTGTAAAGCTATATTAACTGAATTATTTCAATAAATTAACTTATAAAAATTTGTACAATCACATATAGAAGTTAACAGCTACACAATGTTAAAACATATTTATTGTCTCTTTGTCAGGCATTTTTCATTATCTTCATCTCTGGAATGTTAAGACCATTTCCCCAGGATGAGCAGTAAGACAACTCAGTGTAATCGAGATACAGACAATTCCCTTCTCCTCTAAAATTGAAATGAAAAGGTACTAAAACACATTTGTGCTTCCTCTCCCGTGTGTGTATACAATAAAAATTAAGGCCTTTGCTGAAAGTTTTGAATGTGTTTTTCTGCCTTTTTATTCTTGAGCATACGAAGCTTTTCCGTCTACAGCTAAAAAACCATCTCGAGGACCAGGGAACTGAGGTGAGAATTTCTCAATGATTATTTTAACTGGAAATTGACTTATACATACTGCACTTTTCCTAGGAGCTCTTTCCTAGCCTTGCTTATATTTGAACTAGATGTAACTTTTGATCTAAATGTAACTCAATGAACTTTTTTTTTATTCATAAAAAAAAAACCTTCCCATTTTCGCAAATCCATCCTTAAAAAAGCAAAATTAAGCATATTTACCCATCATATAGTTTACTTCCACATGTACTTCTGATCTGAAAAATACCTTATGTTTTTATGAATTCTAAGTATTTTGTCTTCACAAATTCCTGAAAACAAGAATAATAAAAAAATCTAACCAGATAAAACTTGCTGGACCAGTTGTATTGAAGCTTCTTTCCCAAAACAAATACTGCCACCACCCTGAAAATTTGCACATTAGAACCACAAACACATTCTTGAACTCCATAACAGGCAACAGAATAGAACAGTCTCAAATCTCACCCTAGTAACTGCCTGAACTGAGCTAGAAAAAACATGGCTACAGTTAGAAAAAAACAATCTTGTTTCCACAAAGTTATTGGAACAATCCATGCTAATAAGTTTCAGGAGTTCAACAGAACGAGCATTCACAGCATGAAGAATAAATCACTGAAAACAAACAAACAACGCAGTTTCCTACAGTTTATTAGTTAAAACCTCCTAGGAGGAAACAGTATTTTTGCCTTGTTCCACCCAGCTGCAAGGAGATAAAACAAAACCAACAAAAGAAAGTGACCTATATTTTGCAAGAGACAGAAATCCTTCTGCTCCTATAAAATATTGTCTGAATATTTTCTGAAAGAGGTAGGCCCCATCTGGAAGACAAAAGAATTCTGTGCACATAAAGATATGCAGTAAAGGCAACTGTATGCACCTTGAAGAGAAGGGTTTAAGGGTCTTGTAAAATTATGTTAAGTAGTTTTCAGCCTAAGGTTTTGTACATGTCTATTAGGTCCAATTACCTCTAAAACATTCCAAACTGTTCCAAAGGCAAGTATTCAAGCTTTGATAAAACATGTAGAAGCTTTGCATTAAAGTCTAAGGATCAAGAAAGATTTTTTTTTTATACTATAGTGCTACGATAACGTAAACCCCCACAAAGTCATCCTTTTGTTTGCCTTTTGTTGTTGTTTAATTATTATTATTATTTATCTAGAAGAGGAACACATTCTGGTTAATAACATTCCGCGGAGACTATAACTTTCTGCTATCCCATGGAATGTATAAGATGTCATAACAAAAAAAAGTAGCCAAGGTCTTTAACAAGACAGCATCCTATTATTACTTACCTGCTTTGGGATTTCTCCATTTTGCTACAGTTCCAAGTCTGCAGTAAATAAATGCACTTGCTGCCCTGGAATGTTGTTTATTAGCTTTGGATAAAAAAAAATAAATTGTTCCTGTTATTTGTCATGAATTTATCAAATGCATTTATGCTAAATGCACTCTCTGAAGAAGGACAGGAATTTGTCTCACCCAACCTGCATACAAATTGTGCACTGTGCATTTCTAGGTGTTTAATATGAAAAGCATCCATCTGCACAGCCTTGCTGACCTGAACAATACCATGCTGACACAGTCCGTTGGTAACAGACAGGCACAACTGTTTGGATCTTAAACCAGCAACTGTGCCTAGCTAAAGCTGTGCTGGAAAGATGGTAGAAAATGGAGATGACTGGAAGTTATGTTCCCCAATTCAGAACTAAATCAACAGTCTAGGTGTAGAAAATCAGTACCTGCCCAAACTGATTTCTCACTTTGTTTTTAAACTACTGGCCTCCACTGCCTTCAAAAAGATAAAAATTAAGAAAATAGCAAGTTCCTGCCACCTGCAGCAAATCCTTCTGTATACACAGCGCCTTACACCTGCCAAAGGCCTCAGAGGAAGTAGGACTGTGAAACCACCTGAACTTATAACCAGCCGCCTACTTGTAAACATGAGATCCACCATGTAAATTGCTGCAAGCAAGGCTGAAGTTGTGACAGAAAAAAGAAAAAAAAAAACACCTCACTGCAGCCGACCTGAGCTCTCCCGGACGAAACCCCTTAGAGGCAGCGAGCCAGAACCTAATGGCTCGGTGTGCTTGTGGAGGAACGCCAGAAAAACAGGGGACTAGACCAGCCTCCCTCAGTGCCCTGCGGGCCGGGGACTCTCCCCTCACGAGGAGCCGCCCCAGAGCCCCCTCAGAGCCCCGGGCGGGAGCCCGCCGAAGGGACGCGGGGCGGGGCCTCAGGGCTAAGCCCCGCCCCCCGCCACCGAGAGGGGCCGGAGCGCCGCCCTCGGCAGCGCCGCCTCCGCAGCGCCCCCCAGCGGCGGAGGAGCGGTGCCCGCCCCGGACCCGCCGCCGCCGGGAGGAGCAGCGGCTGCGGCGGTCACCGCGGGCAACAGCCGGTGCCTTGCACACGCTTCCCCGCCCGAAGCGGCGTGCCGGCCCGCCGGGGCAGCGCCCGCGGAGGCAGCGGGGGAACGTGGAGGCAGCTCCCCCCGCGGCCGTGCAGCGCCGCCCCGCCGCCCCAGCAGGGCGCTGGGTGAGCCCCCTGCTACGAGTCCTGCGCGGAACGCAGCGCCCCGCCTCGCAAGGCAAAACCGAGGAACGTTTGTTTATTTCACTCCGCTTTGTAACGCCGATTTTCGACCGGAGATCAAAAGGAAAAATAAAAAAAATAAATTAAAAAAAACCACGCCGTTTTTATTCACCGCAGCCCCGCTTTTATTCACCCGGCTCCGCGGGTCTGCGCCCCTCAGCGAGGCGCCGCCGCTCCTCTCGGCGGCCGGGCTGGCACCGGGGCTGGGGCCGGGGCTGGGGCTGACAGGGGCCCGGGGCGCTGACTGACGGGGGGCCGCCGCTGACGGGGCCCGGAGCCCTGACTGACTGACAGGACCCGGTCCCCGCTTCCCGCCCTCCCCTCACACCGCCGCCCCGCACCCCTACCGCTGCCCGCCCCCCCTCCGGGCTGCCCTCCCTCAGCGCCTGCAGGCCCTCGGCGCTCCCCGCGGGCTCCCTCACGTACCGCAGCGGCAAAGCGACGGCTGCTCGGCGGGGCTCGCCGTGAGGCACCGCATCGAGCGGCGTGGCGGCGCGGCCCCGCTCCCTTCAGCGCCTTTTTCCAGTCAGGCGCCGCGCGGGGGAGCCCCGCCGCCAGCCCTCGGCTCCGCGCCTGCGCGCGGGTCGTTAAATGGGTGCGGGGCGGGCGGCGGAAGGCCCCGGTTACGGCGGCTGAGGGGAGCCAGAGGCGGGCGAGGAGCTGAGAGGGCGCGCGAGGGGCCGGGGCCGCGGCCGCGTGAGGGGAGCGGAGGCGGGCGGGAGGACGGCGCCGGCCCGGGGCGCCTGAGGTGGTGGTGGAGGAGGAGGAGGAAGGAAGGGGGGGGGGTGGGGAGCGAGCACGGCGCCGCCGGGCTGCGTGAGGGGGGGGAGCGGAGCCGGTGGCCGGGAGCAGGAAACGCCGCGGGCGGCGCTGAGGCCTGGAGCGGAGGGGAGCTGCCGTCGGGAGGCCCGGCGCGGTGAGGAGCGGGGGGACGGCCCCGGGACGCGGCAGGTGAGGATCCGCTGAGTCACCTGCCCGCGCCGCTGTCCCGGGACAGGGCCTGGGCCGCGCTGCCCCCGCTGGGGGGCCGCTGCTCGGGTGTCCCGGGTGCTTCTGTGCCTCTTCCCCGGGATCTTCGTGGCGTTAACGCCGCTGGGCCGTGGGGCAGGGCTGGGCTGGGCTCTGGGAGCACGGTAAACGTTGTAGGGGGTGCAGCTACAGATGGGGGGGTGGTGTGTTTATTCGGTGCGTCTAAGTGCTTAAAATAATCGTGAACTGGAAGAAAAGCGTGCCCGCTAGAAGCGTGTGTCTCAGCCTGATGGTTTGTTTGGTTTAATTAGGTCCATGGTCAAAGGCTTGGAAGTAGCCATGGATAAAAAAGGAGGCACAACGGAAGCTGAAAATGGTGATGCTTTCCTGGAGTTGAACAGAACTGTGACAAAATACCCTCATCGTTACACAAAAGTAAGCTGTTTCTCTTTTTCTTCTAAGAGATGTACACGGAGCTGTTGGCCTCAGAAGTAAAGGGGGAGTAGAGGTTTCTGTGAGGTGGGAGCAGTAAGGTGAACTCTAAGAAGCCTTTGCACAGATTAGGATTTGCCAGATAATATAAAATGAGCAACCTGTTAAATGTGATGTAGCTGTACAACCCTGTCCTTGATGTGCTTTTGCTTCCCACCACCTTATTTTAATAGCCAAGCACCTCAGAGCATGTGCTTGGGAGGTTGTGATAGCAGCTGAAGTATGTTGTTCTACAAGCTTTCCTGAGCACTTGCATTTCATAGTCTTAGTTCTACTTTCAGCAGTGTTCCTTTAAGAAGCTGACCAAAATGTTTCCTTAAAGTAGATGCCGCTTCTTGGAACATATAGCACACCAGATCTTATCAGCAGCTTTAGCATGTGTCTGAGATGCTTTTCATAGTCTTAAAGTTGTACATATTTGAGTGTTGGAAGCCTAAGCACCTATGAATCCAACCAGTCCTTAATGCCCTTAATGTTAAAAACTTTAACACAGGTGCTGTAGTTTAGCTGTGATAATTATTGTTTTTCTCCTCATGCATATACTTAAGTAAGTAACTTGCAAATAAAGATGATTTCAGCCCTGAGGAAGTTTGATATTCTGTGGTATTTAAGATTCAAATTTTGTTTGCTGAAGCATGGTTTTAGAAAACTTTTTAATGGTGGTGGACTTCCCTGTTGCTGCAAGCTGTGGGAACAGGTGGTTATTGCTTTGTGTAGAAATCTATTAAGACACATTACAACAAATGGCTTGAAGTGTGGAACAGAATGAAACAGTGTGCTGTTGCTGATTGTGTTATCTTGCTTGAGGAATTCTGAACTGTTGGTGTCCTAGTAGGTCGGTTTTTTTAAGAAAAAAATATCATTGTGACTCTGTTCTGCTGAGATAGCAGGGCTAGCTTATTTTGACTAGACATCAACAATAAGCCAAGTACTTTGGAACAGGCAAAACTTACGTGGGAATAGCATGCCCCTCTAATTCTCTCCCTTTTCTTAGAAAAGGTGTGCATCTTAGCTTTCTAAGATGCGATGTGCAGTATGGTTCTGAACTTTCAGCTAACCCTGAAATGGAGGAGAGGTGGTGTCTTTAAACTTTCGCTGTTGGAAAAATCAGTATCTGTCTTTACTTAGTATTGCTCAACTCTTCCCAAGAGGAGTGCAGCTTCAAATTCTGACTGCTTTTTGGTCTGTATTCAGTTAGTGCTGGTGGTAATCGCACAAAGGAACTGATGCAGTTGCAGATTTAGTAACTGTTAATTTAGTGCCTGTAGTTCTGATCAGGATAAAAGCTGGAGAATTAGTGTCAGAAGGCTCTAATAAAAGTCTCCTTTAGCTATTGGTTTCCAAGGAGTTGCAAATGAAGAAACACTAGAAACCAATCATATTAAAATATGAGTCATATTAAGATACTTTCCTAAGCATAACAACTTAAATACACCTGATCATGTAATCAACATCATAAGCCACTTTCACATGTTCCAATTTCATACCATTTAAGGGTGGGAGGAACACTGCTTCAGGACATGTACTGCTGGTTTGGAGTGGGGACTGAGTTCCTTTAACAATTTATATTAACTTACTACTGGTAGAACAACTGGATCACACCGAATCCTTGTAAACTGCTTGAATAAAACCGTTTAACAGCTAAAAACCCCTTTCTTCCACCTTCTTAAAAGTAGTACTGTGAGAATTAAAAAAAAAAAAAGAAAAAAGCAGAACAGAAGAAACAAAATAAACCATGCTGTGGCAGTGACATTAATTTACTCTTATGAGAAAATGTTATGTATTCCAAGCTCTGTTTCTTCTAGCTCTTTGGAAGCTGTTGCTCCAAGGGTGCACAGCTCATAAATGAAAGCCAAGAAACAATTCAAACACTCTTCACTTCAATAAGAAAGTTGCAATAAATTCTGATTGGAAGTCTTTGGACTCCCTCTCATGGCCAACAAAATAGTAAATTTCCAAGTCTGGTAATGGACAGTGCTGTTAATACTTATGTGATAATGTTACAAGGTTGATGTTCCTTGTACATCAAGGTTTATTTTGGGAGACTGTGGGCAGGAAGGACAGTCTTTTTCTTTAAACATTTGCTGTCCTGGCTGTCTGATCTTGCTAAGAAAAACAGATTTTTTTTTGCTGAAGACTAGTAATGGGTGATGCTGGAGGCAGGGAGGAAATACATGTGCATGTTAAGGTGTTCAACTACCAAGCTGCACCTGGAATATTTCAAGTATCAAATTCACGTAGCTAGTGAACTGATTTTAGTTGCAGAGATAATGATGTGAAAGCTCTTGTTCAAATACTATATTCTCAGGAGAATGGTAGAGAGATTCCCTTCTTCTGTTTGGCTGATGTGTTATCTGCTGTTAGGATCTCTTTATCCTTCCTGCTTCCCACCAATTTTTGTACAGCTCTGAATCAGTTCAGTATAGCCAGGAGTGAGGCAGATTGAAGAAAGGTAATGTAAGGAAGATCAGTAAATTTAATTAGAAATGTGCATCTTTACTGCAACCAAGTTTATAAGTCAAAGAATTGATGATCACACTGTTACAATGCTTTTTAAATGTGGCAAACTGCAGCTAGATAGTAAATTGCTAGCCTACATTAAATAATTAGTAGGAGTGTGCAATAGTAAACTAAGGACTAGATTTGGAAGCTGGTAGAAAGTGGAAAGCTGAAATAATCATTCAGCACCAATTTGGTGTTGGGTAGAGTGGCTGTATGTGATATTTTGGAATTGGGTGATGGTCAGAAATGGCAAGCTTGGCTGGAATTTCCAGATCTACTTCAGCAACTGCTGTTGTGTAATGCGTTTTTTACTACCTGAATCTTAGATGGAACGAAGATTGCTATGTTCAGTGCTGTCTTGAAAACTGTCTTGAAAACTTACTAGCTCCAATATCAATTAAGTTTGTCTTGTAAGCTGAATTAGAGGGAAATGGGGAAGTAAACATGTATGATGTGAGCAGCCTGTCAAGTGTTAATGAGGATTGAACTTGACCTAGTAAGGCTAAGTGCTTCAAATAAGTGTGAATATTAAGAGTTCATGTTCCTTAGATTAAAAGCAGACTTGATTCTTCATGTAATATGGAGTAGACATGGGAGGAAAATGTGAATCACTTGTAGTGGCAGTGCCTAGCAGTACTGTTCTACTGACTTGTCGCTTAAGACTGCTTTTCGGTTTTCAGATTTTCTTCAAAAACTAACTTTTAGAGTCTTTCAGACACGTTCTTTTGGTGCTAAACTACTTATAACTAAGCTTAAGATCTGTTTCTGGAAGTCTTATACTGACTTGTATAAATGCTTTCACAAAAAAATCTAAATACTTGGGTTAACTCTTCGAATGTTTCACCAGTAAAATATTCCTTTGACGTTTGAATCACTCAGATATTTCTTCTGTGTTGATATCTGAGTCAATACTTGTTCTATAAAGTATTAGTGTTATAGCTTAGTCTCATTCTTGATTCCCAAACAGCCATTACATTGTCTCCAGTGTTGTAGGTAGAAGTAATGGGAGGCAGGATCTATAGTTCTGATTAATGGATTACTAAATCCCCTGAAATGGTTTGCTCAGTGGCCACTGGTAAAAGAACTGAATAATAAACTGTCTATTGTCAACTTTCCACTGTAGTATTTAACAGGAAATAAAAACATGTTGAGAATCTTGGGTTGTCAAACTAGATTGAAAGGGCAGTCTGGAACACATATTTTGGGTTACTTGAATCTTGTCTGGGTGAGAATTGGAGCTAACTTCTTCCTTCTTCTAGGAGGAACTGCTGGATATTAAAGAGCGTCCCTACTCTAAGCAAAGACCTTCTTGTCTTTCTGAAAAATATGACAGGTATTTTCTTGATTATATAAAAAACTATAGGCATCTATTCTAAAACAGAAGCTTAAATAGCAAGAAGTTCTTAGCTGAGAAGTTACTGATTTTGATGCAAGTATACTAATGTATTTTCACAAGTACTGATCTAGCAGAAAAAAACTGAATACTTCAGGGGATGTTGTGCTTTGAAAAAATTGTAACAAGATCCAGCAGAAAGTAACTTCACACAATACAAATCTTGCAAGCCTGCAAAATCCATGCTTCAGCATGGTTTTAGTGCTGTCTTCAGTTTTAATAAAAATGCTACTGAGAATATAGATGGATATGTAGCACTAACAGGCTTGTTTCAACAAGCTGATTTGCTTGATGGATTACTCTTCCATGTTGACCATTTGCCCCATCTAAAAATGAAAATGAATGTTCTAGGCTTGAGATTATAAGTTTGATAAACAGCAGGATCTATAATATCAAGTTTTATTGTACAAGTAGGAGAACCTTCAGAATGCCTAAGAACAGAGACACTTGATCTACTTGAGTTATTTTTATCGGTGTACCAGGCAAACTTCACTGATAACTAGTGGGACAACATATGTTGTCCCTTCTATGATCCGACATATACCATATACTTCCTTATGCTTACAAAAATGATCCAGAATACCATATATGAGGTCATAAAGTGTAGTAAGTCAAAGATTTAGAAGCTGGATATGAGAGATGCATCTCATTTGTACCGATTGCTAGTGAGTAAATTCTGGTTTTCAGCAGCAATAGTAATAAGAATTATTACATTACAAGTAGTAGACAATCTTGCAACTTTATTTTCATAGTGATGGTGTCTGGGATCCAGAGAAGTGGCATGCATCTTTATATCCAACTTCAGGAAGAACTTCACCAGTGGAAAGCTTTAAAAAAGATTTGGATTCAGATCGGACTTCTCTTATGCGTAGGATAGTAGGTAAGTGCATTCTTACAGCACGGGACTCCAAATCGAATGTAAGCTCTTGACAAAACCTTTCACTGGGGATGACATAAATGAGGCAGAACAGTCTGAAAATTAATTACATAAAATAAGTATCAAGGAAATCTTGGTTGTTCTCAGTATAACCTTGTTCCCAGTATTCTGGTAACCTATCTAAGATAAGAAACATAGCAGCCAGTTGTTACATCATACTATTCTTGCTATATAGTAGTAACTACACACATAGTTGTGCAATTGCAGGGGGTTACTTCCCAGTTACTTCCCTGTGCTTCAATATTAAGTACTTAGGAGGTCTAGGTGGGAACAAGCATGTACTTCCTACATGACAGAGCAATGATTCCTTAATATACAACTAATGTTCACTTTTTCTGTGGTGTCTGGCTCAATTAGCCTCACAGAAATAAATCACATGTATTTTTTTCAAAAAGTTCTGGGTTAGCAGCCAGATTGTGGGATGGAAGGCTATTCTACTGATAACTAGCTTGTGTTTACCTAGTAGATGGTCTTTGTGTGGTCTTTGATTTGTAGATCCAAGAGAGCGAGTGAAAGAAGATGACTTGGATGTAGTCTTAAGTCCACAAAGGCGAAGCTTTGGAGGTGGCTGTCATGTAACTGCAGCTGTTAGCTCACGTCGATCAGGCAGCCCATTAGAAAAAGAAAATGATGGTGTCCGTGTTATTGGTGGCCGGAGGATTGGCAGTGGAAGAATTATCTCTTCTCGCAACTTTGATAAAGACCACCGGGGTGGTGAAAAAGACATACGTGATTCTAGAGATGCAAGAGACAGAGATCGTGAGAGGGACTACAAAGATAAACGCTTCAGGGTTTGTTTTCTCTTTTCCTGATTACATATTAAATCAGTTTTTGGACACTCCGCACTAAAAACAGAGCCAGATTAACTGCATTACAGTTAAGTGTTCCACACAAATAGGCTATTTCTTCTTAGAAGCACTATTATGGTCCAAAGGATGAGCACTCAGAGCTTCAAAAACTGTTTTCAATCCTTCTGACAGATTAACTGAGGTACATCCAATTCTGTGTATCCTGCAAACCTGATGTGCTAGATTTATTAGATATTATGTAGTCTAATAATTCATGGTTCTTGACCTAGCTGTTGTCAGCAAGCACTGTCCTTAGCTTCAGCACATGGAAGCTTTTCATGATTTAAGCCATTCTTTTTCTGAAAACAAACACAAAACCTTTAGTTAAATTTCTGCTTTATAACACTGAAGCATTAAAATTGAAATGCTTACTGAGCATGTTGAATGCTCATCTTAAAGCATGTAAGGTGGTGCTTGCTTTGGAGGTCAGGGAAGAATGTTATGAAACTGCATTTAATGGTTAATATTCCACTTTAGAGGGAATTTGGTGACAGCAAACGTGTCTTTGGGGAGCGGAGACGGAATGACTCTTATACTGAAGAGGAACCTGAGTGGTTCTCTGCTGGTCCTACAAGTCAGTCTGAAACCATTGAGCTCACAGGCTTTGACGATAAAATTTTGGAGGAAGATCACAAAGGGAGAAAACGTACAAGACGACGCACAGCCTCGCTAAAAGAAGGTAATGGCAAGCTTAACAGAAGCTTTGCTTGTCTGGTAGTATTTCTGGATATAGGGGTGATTCGGTTATACATCCAAGGCAAGTATCAAGAATAATGCAGTTTACCAACCTCTGTCTTAAACTTGTGTAGCTTTTGATCATCCTGAAGCAAAAGACAAGACTTGTGAGTGATCTTTTTGTTAGGAAATAATATTGTATCACTTAAAGGTATCTGCAATCTGAAAGGCAGAGTTGAGAAGCTGGGGGGAAAAAATTGTATGGGTATTGAGTGATATCAGGAGTTCATAAACTACTAATAAGGCTTTGTTCACTTCGGTATTAGTTGGCTGCTAAAGACTTGGTTTAAACTAAGTCAACTCTTTGAGATACTTCAAATATTTTTTTTCTTGTGGCAATACTTGCATTAGGAATGCTGGGCTGGACATACAGCTGTACTGCTGCCAGTTAGATAACTTCAAGCTGAATTTGGAGACTATCTGAAGTTCTTGGTGGTCATTGGACTTCACAAGTCTACTGTTATTGCTGTAGTAAAGCTTGACTGAGGCTAGAGAGATCATTTCTTAATGCTAGAAATTCCACAGGTGGGCAAAATAAACTATTTGGATTTAAACTGTACTACATTTTACTTAAGTGAATACAGAGTTTCACACTAGGTTTGTAGTCATGTTACAGCTCTTGCAGCACCTGTGTGAGCTTGGTAAGCCTTTATATGCACTCTGCTCCTGCTGGTGGATTAGGAGTAATATTTGTCATATCTTCACAATATTAAGGAAGCTCATGTCAAGTACCAGCTTCCAGGGAGACTGGTTTCTGGGGTTTCTAGGAAGAAAGTAGGAGCTGCCAAGGATTTGTCAAGAAAAACAGCTGCAGCTATTAACTTGCTGTGACAGCTATATCTGCTTGCCTGCTGGATGTGACATAACATCTGATCTGTTCTATGTACTTTCCTTAGTTGATCAGGATGGTTAATTACTGGTTCAGTTGTAATCCTCACTTTCATGTTTTGAAGTAGGCAGTCTTAGTTACAGACTAGAAGCTCTGTACCTGAGATCTAGTGGATTGTAGTTACTGTTGTAGTAGACTGCAGCCAGTGTTTTACAGAATTCTTCAGCTGGAAGGGACCTTCAAAAACAGTCTAGTCCAACTGCCTCACAACTTCAGGGCTAACCGAAAGTTAAGCACATTAACAAGAGTGTTATCCAAATGCCATGAACACTAGCAGGTACAGGGCATCAACCACCTCTGTAGGAAGCCTGTTTCAGTGTTTGGCCACCCTCATGGTGAAGAAGTTTTTCTGTAATGTCCAGTCTGAAACTCAGCTTTGTGATTCTTTGTGCTATTCCATGCATCCCGTCATTGGTTACCAGGGCAAAGATCAGCACATTGCTCATTCTTATCAGGAAGAAACCTCATTGCTCTCTATGCCTTATTTCTCAAGATTAGGTGACCCAACTGATATGTAACTGCTGAGGAAGTATCCCATAGGTGGCTAAACTACTTTGGTCCTATGTTTGTAATTCCTAGGCAAATGTATTGCCTGTTAGGCACTCTTCCTACAGGAAATAGTTCAGTGACTCGGCAATTGTTTGATTTTTCTCTTTAAGGGATTGAATGCAATGGTGGAGTGGCAGAAGAAGATGAAGTGCAAACTGTCATTGCCAATGAAACTCCAGCAGATCAAGAAGTTCCTAGGGAAGCTGTCTTACAAGAACCAGCTCCAGGAGAGTTTGACTTCAATGAGTTCTTTAACTTGGATAAAAGTGTTCCTGGCCTGGCTTCGGTGAGTTTTTTTAGCTGGATGTACTTGTGAGAAACAGTTCTGACTTCTGTTGTATTCAGTGGTAGCAAAAACTTCTTGCTTTGAAAGTTGCTTAATGCAGTGTGGAAGTCTAAAATCAACTTCCAAAAACTTAGTTCTGAATCATGAGGGTGTTACTGCCAAACATTATCTTTGAGACAAGCTCCATCTCCAAAGGAAGTGTGTGAGGCAAACAAGCTGATTAGGGGTAACCAAAAGAAAGGAGAAATAAAGACCCAAAATCAGCATCTTAGACAGATTTTCTTTCATCAAAATGAAATGGGTCAATACTACCTTGCCTTTTTTTGCTGTTAAACAAGTGGTGCTCAACACTATTTATTAGAGAAAGCAGATAGTCTGGAAGAGAAAAACTGTTATTCCTGTATATAGCTTAAAGTAAACATGCTGTATGGTGAAAGTGCACTTGTGCCCATGAGCAAACTTTTAACTGGAGTCTCTTGCAAGGGAGGCCAAGTTCTACTTTAACTTAAATTGTAGAATGCACTGCTCTTGAAGCACTTGTAGTGACTAGTGAAGAAGCAAACAGTCCATTATGTGTGGTAGTGACTTCTGATAGACCAGCTCAATTGAGCGCTGGTCAGTGAACTTGGGTCAGCCTGAAGGGAGAAGGTTCTGGCTGCCACTAAGCTGATGGTGCAGGCTCCATTGGCTTGAAGAATGCAACACCTTTAGTCAGAGTGGTTCAGCATGTGAAGTGCAAGCAGGTAGCTCTTAGCTGCTGGCCTTATACCTCACCCCTTGGGGGATACTCCCAAGCAGGGGAGAAGTCTGCACTGCATTCAAGGCACTGTCCTCTGACCGTGCTGGAACTGAATTGAATCATGGTTGCAGAAAGCTCAGCTAATTAAGACTATGACTTGTGTATAGTGATAAGGACTGGTCTTAGTCCCTATCTAGTCATTCGACTTTCAGAATTACTAGGCTGTTATAATTTGCTCTATTTCTTGTGGCAAATGCTCCCTGCTTTTCTCACACAACCACTTTAAAATGTCATAGTTCTACTTAGATGCTCTGCTGTTTCAGTTATACCAAAGACTTTTTCAGATTAAAACTACAGAAGATGTACAATGGGTTTTGCCAACACTAGTTACATAAATGTTACTACTATATTTGGGAAGGAAAAAGCAGTTCAAAGCTTATAAACCCCAAGAGCACAATATAGTTGTCTATAGCAGTTATATCTTGGTTTCACAGTAAAGCTTCTCAAAGATCTTTCTGATCTTGCTTTTGTTATTTTTTCCCCTAATCTAGATGATAGAAGATGTGCTGGGGGAAGGTTCAGTGTCTGCCAGCAGGTTCAGCAGGTGGTTTTCTAATCCTAGTCGTTCTGGAAGTCGGTCAAGTAGCTTGAGATCTACACCACATGAGGAACTGGAGAGGCTGGCAGGTAAGACTATAGGACAATGCAAGGTCAGATATTCTTCTTCCATCTTCCTTCCTATTTCTTTAATAAGAACATGGCAGATAGAGCTTTAGCATAGTGAATTCTCCCACAGTTCAAGCATGTGATTTTCTTTTGGAAGCTCTTAGAGTAAGCAGCTATAAGTTCTTTTTTGTAAATATTCTTGTCATGCTCATGATGACTCTCCAGCTGATCTCGGGCAGGGGATGTAAGGCATAACATCTCATTGACATATTGAACTTGGTTACCAGTGTGTGTTCATCTTGAGACATTGGGTTGGTAAACTGATGTGGCAGTGCTCCTGGTTTTGCTGTTTCAGGTCTAGAGCAAGCCATTCTCTCCCCTGGCCAGAACTCTGGAAACTACTTTGCTCCCATTCCATTGGAAGACCACTCTGAAAACAAAGTGGACATCCTAGAAATGCTACAGAAAGCCAAAGTGGACTTAAAACCTCTTCTTTCAAGTCTTTCAGCCAACAAGGAAAAGCTTAGAGAGAGCAGTAAGTGCCTCTTCAGATATTCTGGAGTTCTTGTTGTGCAGTATCTCAAACCAAGAGGCTTGGTATTCTGGAAGCATCTACTGCTGAGTCCAGAAGTAGGAAGCAGTATACATTTACTGACACCACAGATCACCAAATACTCAGAAAGTCTCAGTTAAGTCACTATCATCGCTAATTCTTTTCATCCTACTCACAGGATGACATCAGGACTCTATCAAACCATGTTACTGGCCAGTTATGATCGTAAGTTATACAAGTCTTGAGCTGAGTTTCCAGCTTTGTCTCTGGCCTTCATGTATTTTATTTCCTATTGGAGACTGGTAATATCAGTTCTGAAACTGGGGTATCTAAACTTTGGTTAATCAAAAACTTGCATTTTAAGTCAGTTTTGCAAGCATCCATAATGGATCAAATCCATTAAGTATCAGGATCTAAAAAGATGAACAATCACTTGAGGGTATCAGTATTTTTAAGTGTGCACTGTAAAATTAAGCTTCTCAAGACTTTTGCTAGTACTTGAACAGCAAGCAGATCACTGATTCAGTGTTCTAGTAAATAAACATAGAGCTAAAACACAGGAACAGATTTGTCTCCATTATGTTAACTTGAATAGAATCGTGGAATTACAGGGAACTTCTTCTGTTAGAATTCACTTCTGCTGGCATTTGCTGTTCTAAAGTGAGTTCAGGGTTGACTTTAAACTTTATTGAAGGGCACCTCCAAGTCAGGGACTTGCATGTTTGAGACTGTAGCATGCATGGTTGGTAAAAAAAAAAAAAAACGCATGTTCTTTTTGAAATCTCAAGGTCTAATTCCATGTTAGTTTCTTTTTTGGCAAGCAGCATGTATTGCCATGTGAAATGGACTGCACAAAATGTAATGCTATTCCATGATTTGTGTGAAGAGACAGGGTATGAAATCATTCAAGAACTGCAAATATTCCTAAGCATCCGTTTTGGGAATAGGAATTGTTTTAATACATGGAAAAGTTTTCCTTAATTTGACTTAAATCAAGCTACAAATCTTTTCTATGTTCTGCTTGGTCTGACTTTCCTACTAAAAACTTCCTAAATTTTGATCCTCACAAAACAAGGATGAAAGAACAGAACTATGGGGAAGCTTCTATTCACTCTCTAAAAGTACCTGTTGTGCATTAAATACTCCCATAAAATGTTCTTCAAGTATTATGGAGTTTCTAGGCCAATTCCTCTCCACCAACATACTTCTCATGTTCCATACTGCATGTCTGAATCATTGTTTCTTTTTTCTCACCATCTTGACCAAATTTCCAGTAAGTCTTGTTTCTTTGGATCAGCATCTGCTACAGCAACCCATAGCATGCTTCTGTCTCTTTTCTCTTAAGGTGTCATACCTTGTGCCAAACAAACTGGTCCATAACACTTGTCTAACCTTGATGTCAGGCATTGATATCAATTTGTATGTATGCATACATAGACAGGATAAGTACTGCTTATTAATACTTGTACCAATTATGCTGTCTTTCTATAATGGCTCTAACTTTGGGGAAAAAGTGTACTTCAAACTTTATGCACACCAAAGTATGTGTGCAACTGATTTTTCCAAAGCATCAAGATTTTTCCAGGTATGTATTCTCTGTACCTGTGATGGCTTCAGGCAGCTTGACATTACTTACATTGTGGCTGTAAGACCATCTGGTTTCCTGAACTATAAGATTAATTCAGAAAGTTGTACTTAATTAGGGCGCTTTCAGATGAATATTCTCTGTTAAAAGGAGATGAAATCCTAATACGCTGTCAAATGTAGTAACTGTATATATCTCACAGGATAAATGAAAGGTAATGAAAACTTAATCAGTTGAAATGTAAATAGATTCTTGGGGTCTTGCATGCCCTGATATGTGCATGACGATACTTCTAATATAAGTATGAGGATGCCTGTCTAAACAGTGGTAAGACATAGTTTGACAGTTGATATGAATATCAGAAAACAAGGCTTCGGCTATTCCCTTGTTTTCAAACAGCTTGTACTCGATGCCTGTGCAAGAACTAAAACTGTTTTTTAAACAGAGCTGTGGTTTAACAGTATTTCTTCTGTATTTCTCAGCACATTCAGGAGTAGTACTTTCAGTGGAAGAAGTTGAAGCTGGGCTTAAAGGCCTGAAAGTTGATCAGGAAGGAAAAATTGCTACTCCGTTTATGGCAGAGCAAGTGGAGGAACCATTGAACATAGCAGGCTCCAGACAGATCAAGAAAGATGGTGATATGACTGCCTTTAACAAACTAGTCAGTAGCATGAAGGCAAGTGGGACTCTACCTTCACAGCCCAAAGTCAATGTAAGTAACAGCTGGTTCTGCTCAACTGTAAATGGATCTGCGCTTAGACACAGGATACAAACTGAAAACCCCTTACATGATGCTTCTGATAATGTGTTGGCTTGATTGGATCCAGTGGCATGGTTTTAAATAGTAACTTTGATTTAGAATGTTGGAGGGGGAAGAAAGCAATGATAACAGAAGTGCTTTGGTCATTTTCCGCAGCCAAAGGAAATTTTCTTCATTTCAGGGTTCACGGGGTTTATTCTGTGTTAATATTCCATGTTAAGTTTCTGAAAGCCCCAGAACTCTTAATCCTATGTGAGAAGTCTAATAATTGGATTCTTGAATGTGGACCAATGCAAATATGTAGTTGCTTATAGACTATAAATGCTTGCCCCCACATAAAAGATTCTGTATGATGAAAAGATTCTCTGCTATAGAGGACTCTTTGATTAGTGTCCAAGACAGGACTCCTATGCTTGAACTCATTCTGCCTGAGTCTTTTTTAATAAAAATGAATCTCTGTAGAAGAGGTACTGTCTACATATAATAGGAATCAGTCTATTCTCTATAGAAGTCTTCATAGAAGACTTGCTAGTGCTGGTTGCCTCTACGCTGGTATTAAAAAGTGTCTGTTAAAATAATTTAGTATAGGTATAATTTACACTTACCTGAAGCTCCGATGTCTTGCTTTAGTGGCTTTTGCTTTAAGACGTATGTCAGTGTACAAACTAATACTCTAAACTGGGTTTTAAAATGTTTAAGAATAAAAATTAAACAGAATACCGAAATTGTTAGTTGGAAGATTAGTATTAAACAGATGATGCTGAGCTTTAGACTGAGATTGCAGCATGAAATTCATCTTGCCACAAGCTGCCTAAACAATATGCTTGACCCAGAAGCTACCAATAGCTGCTTCTGGCACTATAAAATACTTTTTTTCTAACATCTAAGTCTAAAAAGTCTAAAGCATTTTTTTCTGTTGAACTCTATCCAAGGAATTGTTAGCTTCATCCCCTTTTACTGAAAGATAGTGAAGAATGCAGATATCTCACAAGCCAGACTTAAACAACGCACATTGAACTACTTGCATGCAGTCTAGCACTAAGCATTGCCTTGATTAGGGAAGATCAGTGAGCTGGCTCAGCCCTTAACTTTGCTGGCATTTTATTTGGCAGATGAAATGTGTGACCTGTCTCTTTATTTGTATGATGCTTGTCATATCTATAGCTTATAATGTTTTCATTTCCTTAGCAGAGCCTTGACAGCCACTTAATGTCACCTCCAGAGATGCCAGGCCAGCCTCTGTCAAAAAATATTCTACAGGTATTTCTCATTGATATGCTTTTAAGTAGTTTTCCCCAATAAAAAGGTAGTTTGAGATATTGAAGGCAATTACAAGATCAGTAGTCAGACTTCTCTCCCTGTTAGAGGAGTGGCCTGTTCACAGAGCTAAACTGCGACTGAATTTTCGTCTTGTGATGCTATTTCGCACAATTACAACTAGAAAATGAATAACTTGGCTAATGCCTAATTCTAAGGGGAATCCAGAACTTGTCTAGTTGTGTAGGTCAACCTTGTCTGTTTCTAACTTGCTATAAATAGCAAAGCGTATAGTCTAGTAAAATGAACTCTTGTGTAAATTGGTCATATTCTGAACACTCTTTCATTACATATTCTTAGGAACTTCTTGGCCCACCTATTACCAGACCAGCTTCATCAAATGTCTTAAGTGGCCTGATAAGTGGATTGGAACCTGGAGCCTCTTTACTGGGACAAAGAGCACCTTCTCCTCCTATTCCACCTGTGTTTCCAACTCGAGCTGCTTCGGCAGATTACCTGCGTCACAGAATATCTTCACCCATTGGTGAGACTTCTTGCAAAAAAAAATTCTATTTTTTTAAAGACCTGAGTTAGCTTTAAATACTTCACAGAATACTTCACAGAACAAACTTACTGGCAGTTGTTGAGCAACTAGGTCAGTGTCTGCCTATTAAGTAAGATGTTATATTGCACATACACTCATTTGTCTCTTACGTTGAATTTATCTCCAAAAACTTAGAAGTCTCTCAGCTAGACCTTAGTAAATTCTGGTGTGAAGTAATGTGTTATTACTGTATAAGAAACCAATTTCAAGGATGTAGCAGGTCAGTCTGAGAGTTAATTTTTTTTGTAGCAGCTAGTATGGTGCTGTGCTCTAGGTAGGTGACCAAACCAGTGCTGATAATGCACTATTTTAGCTATTGCTGAACAGTCTTAGGCGTCAAGTCCTCCTCTGTTCTCACTCTGCACCCCCAGTGATTAGATGGGAGGTGTGTGTGCAAGAGAATGGGTGGGGAGGCAACCATGCAGATGACACAAACTAACCAGAGATGCTTTGTGGCATATAAAGTAATACTCAGCAATAAAAAGGGGGAGAGTGAATTTAGGAAGGATAGCTGTCTTTTGCTTGGGAAGTGGCTGGGCATTGGTCTACTTGTAGGAGGTAGATGACTGACTACCTTTTGTTTTTGTTCTTTCTGTTCTACTTTTACTTACTAAACAATTTTTCTCTTGACTCACAAGTTTTCATGCCTTTATTCTTTCATTCTTCTCTGCCTTGTGGGGGACTGGGAAGGTGGGGAGGGTGCACAAGTAGCTGGTGTTTAGCTGCCTGCTGGGGTTAATCCACAAGAAGAGACAACTTGGACACTTATCACAAAAGGCTACTACTAACCTCTCTGCTCTTCCTAGTGACAGGGAGGAGACATAGCTCTGCAGATTCTTAAGTGGTAGGCTGAGAATTTTCACAAGGAGTCCTTAATGTAAAAATGGTTAACTTGGGTATATATCTATACTGGGCGTGTGAGGGAGAAGGGGAGAGAATCTGTTAGTCCTTTTGAACGTAACTGAACATTTTTCGTTAGGTTTTGGACAAGGTTCTCAGCAATTGCTTGGTGATCCATTTCCAGGTGTAAGGAAACCCATGAGCCCGGTTGCTGCCCAGGTTAGATTTAAATGCTTTCTGCTTAATGTGTATTCATCTGTTTTTCTTGCATTTTGAAGTCTAGAATAATCTTGTTTCTGCAATATGCAGATATTAATCTGTTACATTTGTTTGTTCTAGTGAACTCTGAGCATGTGGGTGCAGAGTCTTAGTACCATCTCAAAACCTCGTTGCCATTAGACCCATCTTAGAGTACCTTAAGACCTTTTGAAGCATCTATCCTCTGTCAATAAAACAGGGCTGTTGGTGGGCAGTTGTTTTGTGAAGACATACTGGTAAGCCTTTAGAATCTTAAAAGCTTTTCTCAATACATCTCCATTTCAGATGAGTCCCTTGGAAATACAGCAAGCTGCTTTAGAGGGACTAGCATTACCACATGACTTAGCCATACAGGCAGCAAACTTCTATCAGCATGGCTTTGGTAAACCACAAATGGACAAAAGCAGAGATGGCTACAGAAACAGGTGGGTATCCCCAACATGTAAGGGGCACTTTGTCAACTGATCTCGAGTATTTGAACTGATCTCAAGTATTTTCTTTCGTAAGATACTCATACTAGTGTCTCATTTAAGCTTGTATTAGTTCTTAGCAATCCTGCCGTTCATTCTGTGGCAAGAGCAGAATTACCTCTAAACTTCCTATCCTTTCTTTAACAGACAGCAGCGCATGACTAAATCACCAGCACCAGGACATAGAGGGAATGCGTCTTCTCCAGCCCCTACAGCATCCATTACTAGCATGGTCAGTACATAATGTGTAATGATTGTAGGAGAAGCTGTAAAGGTGTCTGCAGTAACTAACTGTAGCAACCATAATCTTTAGAAGGATATAAGGAAAGGTTAATATTCTTATTATCTTAATGGCCACGTGATACAAGAATGGCACTTGATACTTAACTGAATGTCTTCACTTTTGGGAAAATAGCCTTTTCTGACTAGTATGTTATCTAGAACTGAAGAAGCCTCACTGTTACCTTAATCCAGTCTTCTGAAACCAAAGGAAGGTAACTGGGAAAATTACTTATACTTTGGTACCAAAGCTTTCAAAAGATGAGCTGAGAGCTGGGGTGGGTACTGTAGAGAACGCTGGTCTTCAGTACAGGTATGAAATGACTCACCTAAATGTCTGTAGGTTGAAATATTACCTAAGAGCTTCAGGATAGCTTTCAAAAAAAAGCCTCAACCAAAATGTTGCCTCAATGTCTTTAGTGGTATGTGGTGGTATGTTGTTTTGATCTGTTTTCCAATTATTTCATCAAGTGCTTATAACTTAGGGCCAACTTAGGCCATCGGATGCAAGTGCTTAGTTTGTATAACAAATGAGTAGCTTCCATTAAAATTATGTAGTGTTGGTGGGGGGAAAAATGCAAATAAGGTGGTAGTTTTCTATAGATCTGTCATCCCTGAGTTAATACAAATAAGGCATTAGACTTCAGCAAAAATTAGTTGGAGAGTTGATTAAATGATAAAAATAAAGCTATGAAATGAGGTGAAGTTAAGGGTGCATGAAGTAGCCAATTCAAAAGAGCTTTAAGTGGAAAAGATGCTAGAACTGGAGTCCCATGACTAAAAGCGGGGCTTCAGTAATCAGCACGGAATAAGACACGACTTCTTACTCTTTCTGCAGTTGTCTCCTTCCTTTACACCTACCTCAGTGATTCGCAAGATGTATGAGAGCAAGGAGAAGAGCAAAGAGGAGCCAGTTTCTGGGAAATTGAAAGTCAGTGATGGTAAAGATGAAAATCAGAGGCCAAATGAAGGTATTGTAATGGCTTTAAAATAACATGCATGAGATTTGGAATAGAATTCAAGAGCTTCAACACATGCCTGCACTAATTTAAGATGCTTTTGATTTGTGGAGTGGAAATGGGTGTAGAAATGGGCCTATAAAAAGGGTTAGAGCTATGAAGGAGATGTGCTCCACAGGGCAATCTTCTAGCAGTGTTGGGTTTAGATCCATTTTTTCATTTTTTCCTCACTTGTGAGCAGTAGTGACACTAAGAGGCCTGGACCAAAACTGTTTGTTTGCAACTGGTCTTGATGAACAAGCATTAACAATAATACTTCCATCTCTCTCTATACCAGTAATTGAATACAAGCAACTCATAGCCCTCTTGAGACATCTTAACTGAACAATCAGAGCTGAGACCAATTAACCTCTTCTAAATGTAGCAGATTAAGGAAGCATTTTGTCACCCTAACTGATGTAAGTGGCTATAAAAAGGAAATGCTCAATACCAATTGCCTGACCCAGTGAGACTAAGGTTCCCAATTGCCATGACATTGTACTTCAGTACTACCAGCAACAGAGAGGTAGTTCGCAGTTCTTATTAGGACATTAACTTTTTTCTTTTAGCATTCCAGCTATTACTGCTACCTCAACTTGAAGCAGATAGTTCGAAGATATTTTAGGCCTAAGTGGTCTAGATAGTCTGGAAGTAGGTTCTTGAGGCGCTTCAGTGTACAAAATATTACTAAGCAAATGTCAGATGTAGAAGGCTGCTGCTAATCCCCAGACACATGTTTACGCTGAAAAACCACTTAGGGCTGGATGCCTGGCACAACTCCACCTCCAAGTTATAGTCTCATTTGGGGAGGATCCCTTGTACCTCCTGTCTGCTTTGAGACTGCCTCATCCATGCTGCTGGTTCAAAAATCTCAAAGTATGAGGGAGATAAGAATTAAAGGTGGAATTGTTGCTAATTCTGTCATAACTGAAGCTTACAATCAAGGGATTTCTGTGTATTTTTCCTTCTCTATTGCTTTGACATAATTTGGCCAAAACATTCCAGGAGACAGAAGTTTCCTGTTGAAAATGGAAATGTGTACATATAAGTCCAGTCAGTCCTGGAATCTAGCAATCAAATGCAGGTATTAGCTTTAGTTTTCATTAGATCCAGTCTCTAGCTGCGGACTATAATAGTTGTATTCAATTCTAGCTACAGATAACCTACTGTCTAGTTCTGTGGAGAATGCAGATCAAGAAACTTTGCCCACCTTAGGTACCAAACTACCTGCACTGCAACGCTCTGCATGTTCCACACCTCTTACTCAAGCAAATCGTTGCACCAAAGAGCAAGACTACAGGCCTAAATCAACTGGCAGAAAGACTCCTACAATGGCCTCCCCAGTACCAGGAGGCCCTTTCCTCCGTCCTGTTCATCAAGTACCCCTTGTTCCCCATGTTCCAATTGTGCGACCTGCTCATCAACTGCATCCAGGATTGGTCCAGAGAATGCTGGCGCAGGGGGTTCATCCGCAACATCTTCCTATACTGCAAGCAGGTAATTCATATCTTTTTCTTTTAATATGTATCCCTGACTGGACTCAAGTTGTGTTAGGGACAGCACAAATAAACATGGCCAGTAATAAGTAAATATTACTTAAACTCTTAAACAAGTAATAAACTCTAGCCTATCTAAATACATAAATGTTTCACTTCAGGGTCCTTATGCCTCTTAAGTAAGAAGTTTCCTCATTGTTGTTCAATAGGTATGCTTCCTCCTGGAGTGGATCTGTCTCACTTGCAGGGAATATCTGCTCCAATCCTTGGCCAACCTTTTTATCCATTACCAACAGCCAGCCATCACATCTTAAATCCACGCTCTGGGACACCTTTGCAGCTAGCAATGATGCAACAGCAACTACAAAGATCAGGTAAGCTAAAACATAAAACAGGAGTGACTTTTAAAATGCTGAAAAGCCTGTTCCAGTTAGTATACTTGTTGGCCTGTCTCAGTATGCTGGACTAATAGGAGGCTACTTTGATACCTACACAAGAATAGTGATTATGAATATCTAAATTGCCAGAGTAGTTTTGGCCACTGCAGGTTCTCATGCCAGAAGAAAGTCCAAATGAAGCATTCAGTTTCAAGATGTGTTGCTATTGATGGATCTGCGTTTTGCAGCACGTGTGCAGCCTTTCCTTCCTTGCTGGGTGAGAAAGATCACCCACCTACCTCAAGTAAGATGTTCTTTGATACTGGTTTTCCAGTTAACCTACATGATACTGTGCCCAGAACTGGCAGTGTCAGGCAGTTTATGGGAGTACTGATGTGAGAATAAAGACTTGGGGTCTGGATTTCCCAGGTCTAATAGAATGAGTAAAAGTCAGCTTATGTGCTGAATGCTAATATGCATTAGCAGATAGTTTTGCTCTAGGGCAAATCTCAGCATTGGGTGAACTCATTACTCCACCTCAAATAGCTTTACGTTCCACAGGTACTGGAGCACAGGGATCACCTGCTGGTGTGCAAACAACCCCTCAGAACATGCCGTCTCGGACTGGATTATCTCATGGGCACACACAGCTTGACCATCGCCCCAGCCAGAGAAGTGGCTCTCCTATTGGCCTTGCAAAATGGTTTGGTTCGGATGTCTTGCAGCAGCCTCTCCCTTCTATGCCATCCAAAGTCATCAGTGTAGATGAACTGGAATATCGGCAGTGAACAGTGACCACTGGGTGGGACACTTGTGATTCTTTAGACTGGATTAAAAATGTCCATAGTCAGGACTTCACCTCTTTGTTTTTTGGGGCTTTTATTTTTAGCACTCTGTGCAAAATTTCTTTTTGAGAGACTAAAGCACATGGCACCTGTCCTGGTCTCATGTCTGCATCAAGACTAAAGGATCCATTGTGGCTTGAATAGTGAAGCCTGAAGATATTTAGATGCAAGACAAAGCCAGTTTAATTCTGGAAGTGTCTATTTTTTGTTTTTGTATGATATGTGAATGAAGTGCTGATATTCTCTAGTGTAGAGGTAGCAGCTATGGGTTCCTCCTGCAGAAAACTAAATGTATAGACCCTTGTGTACAGACTTATGTATAAAACACTCTTTTGTATATATACACATAGAATAGCTTTTTTGAATCTATACAGCTGTACATAAGAGTAGCTGATAACAGTTGAGCTTTAGTTGTGCCTATGGTTTGGATCTTTCTCCATTGTACATGTGGGACTTTCTTTAAGATTAAAGTTGCATATCCTAAGCGTGAGTGAACAGGATAAAGTTGCTTTGCCTTTTCTTGCTGCTCATCTCCTCTAGGTCTCCCTCAAACACATCCTTTTGTCACGTACTGTGCACTCAGTGTAGCTAGTGTCTAAGTAAAAAGCCCACATCTTGCTGTCTGCGTAACAGAGGTCTGATTCCTTGCGCATATGACTCTTGCCATCACATGAGAGAATTGTTTAGTCTTCAAATGGCCTTGAGGAAGGGACCTGGTACAGTACTGATAAAGCCAGCTCTTCGTGTCTGCCATAAGCAAAGAGACTAGGTGCCTACTGGGCGTAGGTCTTTCAAGAGGGCTGGTGCTGGTCCTTGTTTAGCTGCAGTATTTTCCTTGTTTTAATCTTTCAGACAAGTTACTAAAGGTCATCAAAATGGAGCCTTTGAATCCTCACCCTTCAACTCCTCAGTCATAGCTGTGGTATGTTCTATACTGCCTTCCCTTCTAGGTGTAGAGGGGAGTTCCAAGAACTGTCCCAAGTCTAGTGTGCATCTACTGATGCAATTACTGTGAAACTTGCCTTTGGAGTCTTGTTCTGCGGCTTGAAAGGGGGAGGAAGGGGTAGTTTTGTGATCTTACTGTGTATATTTGGTTTTAAAATACTATGTTCCTTTTAAGCCTGTTTCACTTTCCTGAACAGTTAAATGTTCTCTTCCATCCTTCTACTGCATGGTTCCTCACTTCACTTTCTCACTTGTGTTAAGTCTAGTACTGCTGTCATGTCTTCTATCGAACTTAGGCCATTGTGCTCTTTTAAAAAAGGTGAAAGCAAAACCAGAGTTGTCACAGACTTGCTCTTTCTTAAGTCTCACTGAATGCAAAACCAGCAGCAGGAAAAAAAATCACTTGACTGTATTATAACAATTGCCAGCATGCTGTGGTGGGTTTGGTTCAGTCCAGCAGAGACCATGTTGTACAGAAATAGCAAGCTGCAGTCTCTAATGTGGAATCTGTTGGGGGTCACCCATACTTTCTAGTGGTTGTTCATAAAACAATCTGTAAAACATGCAATCACCAGCTTGTCCTTGTAAGATTGTTTTCATACTTTTTTAACTTGACACTTTCCCAGTAACATTCTGTAAATAAAGTCGATTCTACCAGCTGTCTGTATCATCTGCTATTGAAATTATACTTCCGCTATATTGACTAATGCTGAGCATTGTTCAGGTATGTAAGCTAGAACCTCAGCCTGAGCTGAATCTCCACAAAAAAGCCTCAGCTTCACTAGTTTGGGCTACAGGTGTGTGGATAGGTACCTTACCTCACCAAAGGCACATGCATTGTCAGCTGGAGGGGGGCTGCTGTAACAGGAGTTGAAAGGCTGATCTTGAACAGCCAGGGTCAAGAGTAAGGAATGAAACTCTCAGGTACCAGAACTCAGTGCAAATGCTGAGCTGTGTGCCCCACTAACTAAGCAGTTATTCTAGAATGAGTGAATGAGCTTCCACTGCACTCTCTTCCACTCATGTAACTATTATTCAGCTTGCGTAGGACTACTTACTGGCTCTGCAAAAACTAGGAAGAAAAGTAGAATCAAGACTGAATAGCAACCACTTTTGCAAGGACTTGATCCTTGAAGAGATATCTAAAACTGCTGCACTTATTTCTTCTTAAACATGCAGTGAGATCAGCATGTATTCCTCTGACACTTAAAATGCCCCTTATTTCTGTAGGAGAACATAAGCTAGCAGGTAACATATGGTAAGTTTTCTGTGCCAGAGCTCCACCTTTATTCATTTCTCCTAAAAACACAAAACAATAGAGCCCCTGCTTTAAGAGCAACTTATTATACAACTACATTTAGAGAAGTCAAATAAGCAGGAAATTCTTTTAAGAAAACTTAAAAGCTTCCAGTCCCTAACACAGTAGAATACAGCCCTCAAGTTTATACTAGTGAAAATAAACAACTGAAGAAGTGACTGCTCATGATCAGAACCCAGCATCTTTTCCATAAATGCAGGACTATTAATAGCCTTGAAGTATTCAAACAGGAACAGCTGAGATTCTAGCAACCAGAGCTAGAACTTCATCCTCCAGCCCTGTGTTGCAGGATACAGTTCACCAGCCTGTTTTTCATTTTATGTTCTAATTTCGAACAAAATTCCTGCTGAACTTTTTCCAATTAGGGAGATGTATATGCAGCAGAAAACTCATCACCAGCATCAAAGCTTCCTTGTAACATTTTGCCCTTGTGAAAATGGCTTGAGATCAGCTTCTCATCTCTTAAGTTCTGCTAGCATGGGCCACTGTAATACAAGCTGGCCAGAAACATCACTTTTTCCATGCAATAACTTACTACCATAAAAAACCATATCCTTTTCTGTAGGTTTGACAGAAGTGGCCTGTTTGCTGCTTGCATTATTAATGAAAACAGCAGGCAGGGGGTAAGTTACAATAGCAACTTTATTTCTTCACAATCTGAATGACATCCTCATCTTCAAGAGTGTGGTCTTTGCCAACTTTCTGAGGGTTGTGTTTAACAGATGAACCCCAGACCAGTGCACTGAAAGAGGGATAAGAAAAATCAAATTAAGGCGGCGCAGAAGTATAATATGCAGACAGGAGAACAACAGCTATTTCTGTCACAAAGCTAATACAGAAAGCAATGTTTAAGAGCTATTTTTATTCTCCTCTAAGTACCTGGATGAGTGGTCTGTGTGAACAAGAGTTCAAGCAGATCAAAACAAAGTATGAAGTCATCCAAAATACTCTTGCATATAGGATAGTGGCCTATAATATTGCACCTAGTGTTGCTTTCAAATCCAGATAAAATAATTTTTGCTATAGAAGAAACTTGCCCAGGAAAGAGCATAGAAACATCAAATATAACTTCTGTAGTTGGTTTAATTGTAGGAAGATCTATTGCCTTCAACAGAAACTAAATCCTGTGTTCACTTCTACCTTCCTAAAGGATGGAAGAATACAGCATCAGGCAGATTACTTTGTTCTCCAGAAATTACTCTTCTACAATAGTACTTACTATTTAAAGTCTTTAATGAGATTTTTGTGGATCTTCATGCAAAAATCCTCCACCGTTGTTTTGCAGTAAGGTAGGACAACAGGAGAGGTGTAGTCTGGGAGCTGCCCTTTAGGTTTGGTGTAACTGTAAGACAGATGGAGCCCTTAGTCAATGCCAAAACCTCCTCTTCTCTTTCAAATCATGAAGTTTCATAGGTTATTTGCACCTTTGCCCAAGGTGCTTGTGCTGAGTTCCACTATTTCAGTGTGGATGATGGATACCCTGTAAATGGGCGTTCATGAGCTGAAAATGCATCTGGGTAGCCAAGGGCTGCAACAGGTTCTCCCTTGTTAACTGCAAAGGTCTATTACTAGTGAACTTTCTGTTGCTGCTTAAAAGATGACAAAACAGAAATAGTTGATGGGAAAGAGTACCAAGTCTCATGGTTGTGGCTTGTGTTTTTTTTTTTTTTGTGAGAAGCTCAACACGTATTAGGGAAAAAAGTGACAGTGTCAGTAGCCCATATACCAAGTAGAAAATCATTAATTAAAAGTTGTCATTCACCCATTCTTAAGTAATTCTTCAGTCTCAGCATTACACTTAACTGCACAGAATACAGCAACTGGGACTCACATTCGTACTAGCTTCAAATAGTCCCAAATTTTCTCCAGCAGATCATCAAAGTTCCAGCGATGATGAGCAGATATAGGTACACAGTGGGGTACTTTGTAAATGATATCTAGTTCCTCAATGGAGATTTGGTCAATTTTATTTAGGACATAAATGCACGGGATGTAAACCCTGCAAAGAGAAGGAAATAGTGTCACAGCAGCCTAGCAGCAGCACACTGCTGTCATCACTGAAAGAAAAAGCATCATTTTTGAACAGGACACTAAGGTGCCAAACAGTATCTGTTGCTATCACATTACTAGCTCAGCTGTGGAAAGCAAACCTGGAAGGCAATTCTTCTCTTTGGAATATAAATTGCAAGTGTGACAAACCCAGGGTCTCAACAGTACCTGTTTCCTTCAACAACATCAATTAGGTCATCAGCAGTGGCATCGCTGCGCAGCGTGACATCAGCGTTGTGGATTTTATACTCTGCTAAGATGCTCTTCACTGTTTCAGTATCCAGCTCGCTCTGAGGACACTGAACATACACAACATTAAGGAATGGAGAAGTTAATCGTCAGATCGAGTATTACAATTAACAATGCTGTCAATAAGCATAAAGGTTACTAGAAATAATAACTGCATTATATATTATTGAACTTAAATGTTTTTTTTTTCCCCTGTCCCAAGGCTAACTATGGCAAAATCACAGTCAAGTCCTAACAGCTTTATTAATGCCACTGATGGCTGCGATCAGACATTTCCGAAGTAATGTTTCCTGTCAGTTTGGGACCATTTTCAACAGAAACACGCGTATCTACTAGTAGATAGAGATATCTACTATAGTTTTAATATCTATGGATATTTCTGTGTTTTTAAAGATTCAGTGTTAAAGGAAAATGAGGTGTAATCCATGCTGGAAGGCCAGCAGACCGCCTTCACCCATTTGTTTGGTTTGGTTAAAAAAAACTTCCAACTTACTGTGGCTGTAAGGTTAATGCCTCCTTTATCCTTTTTTTTAAAGCCGATATTGGGTGGCTTACTATTCAGACGTATTCCAAATCCCTCCAGTTCATTCTCAATGATTTTCTTGTGACCAAGGGGTTTCAGCACATCCAGAACAATCAGAATGAGATTACAGGTTCGAGCAACTAAAAATCAGAAAAAGCTAACCCTCAAAAAAGTATGCTCACACAGAGACAAAACAGCACAAAAGATGGCTCGGTGGACTGATGACAATATCAAACCCATTAATTCAGCCAGTTAATTTCTGATATTTAAAGTTCAGTCTAAGACTAAAGTTTGTAATGCTGGCCCAACAGCACTGACAGAAATTATAGATCCTTGCACGGTGCTAGAATCACAGAAAAATCTTCCTTTCTACCTGTGTTCAGACTCAGAATGATGCCAAAAAGCTATGTAAAGAAGTCAAGAGAGAAGGCTGGTGTAATAAGGGATCACATCTGCTTTTAAAGTCGGTAGCAGTCATTCACCGCAGTGTCAACACAGCACAAATGCATAGTCATAACTGAAAACAGAGCAAAATGACAATGGCTATTGCTTCACATCAGGCAGCTCAATTCTAGCATAAATTACAGCTTTATAAAGATATCAGAGACAGTGATTCATCCCTTCATTCTCATAAGCCATACCAACTGAACCAGTAGTAGGGTGCTGTCTCCAAGCTCTAATATACTCACCTGCAATGACTTGCCGTCCTCTGCCTTTACCATCCTTGGCACCTTCAATAATTCCTGGCAGATCAAGTAGCTATTTGTTCAGAGAAAGAAAATTAACTCAGAAAAATATTTCTCTTGACAGAGAAAACAAATTGTACTTCTACCTTTCTTCTTAAGCTGCTGAGTCTACTGCAAATCTGAACAGAATAAAGCAAAGATGTTTCCGCTTGGATTCTTACGTATTGTATTATCCCTGGTGCCCTATTTGTAGACTGGAACAGATCATCTCAGAGTATGAGAACTACCACAGGAACTTTTCTCCAGAGAAAAGTGAAAAACGGGACAAAATTAGTACCTCATGGAAACATTTCCAGCACATTCTCCAGCACTTCTACGTATCACTTCTAACCTGCTAATGTCAAACTAGACTGTTCAGCCAAAATACCATTTATACCTACATACACAATCTTACCTTCACAGACATAAAAAGTTCTCACCTGTATCTTTGCTCCTTTGTATCTAATGACTCCAGGCACAGTAGTTAGTGTGGTGAATTCATATGCTGCCACTTCCGAGTACACACCAGCAAGATTACTTAGAAGAGTAGATTTTCCCACTGATGGAAAACCCACAAACCCAATCCGGGCATCACCCGTCTTTGCAACATCAAAACCTGCAAATAAAGAAGTAAAATTAAAAAAAAAAATAAGTATTTAAAGATGGACATTTTCTATCTTACAAGCTTCTAGATAGAGAGCGATCCTTCAATTAGTTTTAATATTGTCTTAGTGAGACTGGTAAGCTTCCCTGATAGGGGGATATGAGCAGGGACTAAAGACTTCATGATCTGCATTGCTTTTAGCACCTCATCTGCATGACACTCCACAACTCATACACCTAATAAAGCATGGGCAACAGGGATTCCCAGTACCCTATACTTGACTTGAGTGCTGATGGAGCATTCACTTTAAGCACTGCAACCTACACCATTCGCACCTTTATATAAAGAAACAGGTAACTATTGCAAGATGCTTCTTCATGCAAAACCCCTAACACTTCTCCAAATACACGCCTACACCAGCCAAAACGCAGAAGCTCCCTCGTTTACTCTTCAACGAGGGATTCACCCCAAAGCGCCAGCCAGAGCCACGAGTGCCCCTCCTGCACCGGGCAGGACGCGACGGAGAGCAGGCGGCTGCTGCGATTAATTCCGCGGACAGCGACAGAGGCGGCCCGGAGCCCTCCGACTGCTTCCCGGCAGCGGCCGCCCAAGGACGCACCTTCCCCGGGGCCGCCGCCGCCGCCTCCCTTGGGGGTGATGAGCTCCCGGCGCAGCTTGGCCAGGCGGGCCTTCAGCAGCCCCAGGTGGTGCGCCGTGGCCTTGTTCTTCTGCGTCCGGGCCATCTGCAAGAGCAACCGAGCCCTCAGCGCCGGCACCGGCCCCGCCGAGCGGGAGCGGCCTCCCCGCGCCTCACGGCCCCGCCGCCCCCTCACGGAACGGCCCCGCTCCGGCCTTTGGCGTGCCCTGCCCCCGGCGCCGAGCGGGCAGAGGGCCGGGGCGTTACCTCCGCCTCGATCTCGGCGATTTTGGCCAACGTGCCGCTCATGGCGGCGGCGGCGGCGGGTCCCGGTGCGGCCCGGGAGTCACCACAGCGGCGCCGCTCCTCAAGCCCCCGGCGGCAGCGCGCAGGCGCACCGCGACTTCTCGCCCTGACGGAGGGCAACTCTCGCGAGAGGACGGTGGGCGGGAAAAAGCCGGCGGCGCGTGCCGGCGGCACTGAGGCGGCTGGAGGCGATGCGGCGCCCCCTGGCGGCACCGCTGAGGCGGCCCCGGGAGCGGCCCCGGGAGCGGCCCCGGGAGCGGCAGAGCCGGCGGCTGGAGCCGTGTGAAGCCGGGGCTCCGGTACCCGAGTTCTGTCACGGCTCCCTTCGGTAGAGCCCTGGCCGGGCTAATTAAATACAGAACAGTTTGGTAGTTTGTTTTTAATGGCCCCTTCTAAACGCTAGAGCCATACATCTTCAGCTTTGGACAGTACCACAGGAAGGCAACCAGTTGGATTTGGAATAAAGGATGATTGTACAATACGAGGAAATACATTTTAATAAGGTTTGAAGGAATTTAAAGTGTCTGATTTTTTTCCCTGTCATATTTTGTCTGCATTGGAATAATTTACGGAAACATTTTTTTTTTCTCCATATTCAGTAACCTTTCCAGGAAGGCTCTTCTAAAGCAATTTATGACAAAACCTGCTTTTATTCGATGCATCTAAATGTAAAACTGTACATGTTTTAACAAATAAATAAATTAAAATACTCTTCTAGGCCCTTACTATTGAAGTATTTATAATGACACTCTTGCAGAACCACCTGCTACATCTTCAGCCTGGATTCTGAGCACTGTAAATTTAAACCTTACCTCAGTTTTGGTTATAGAATTGTTAGAGATCATCAAGTCATCTCTAACATAAAGTAAAAATGAAAAAAGGAGATAACTAGTTCAGTGGAAACTATGCAGCTGTTTGCTACTTTGTTTTTCCTCCTCACATCCCCTGCTTGTCTCCTCTGAATCCAAAAAGACATCTTTCATGTCACGAGCTCCGTTATGGCAGGAACTTTCATTAATATATGCTTATATAGAGCTTAGTAAAATAGAATCTCAAATAAAATGAGATTACTCTTCCTGGTAATGTTAGCTTAGCTAAGTTAGGGTAAATATAAATGCGCCTACCAATGTATATTTGTTCATGGTATTCTAATTATTCCTTGTGAACAATATCAGTTTTCAACATCTGACATAGTAGGTTTCGTCCTGGTGTAGGTTTTCTCCTTCTTACCTCAGATGGAATTAGACTTGTTTAAGCTTCAGCTGAGTTGAGCCATAAAATCACTTCACAAGATTGCAGTCCCGTCTAGTAACAGGAAAAACAGTGAGAAAAATGCAAATTCTGAGTGCTTAGTCAGGCCACCTCTATTTTTGCAGTATGTGTTGGCTGACTTCAGAACTTGATGCTAGCAACAGTAATAGCTGTTTTTACAAACTAACTCTAAATCCCATATACTGTGTCTAACTAAATTATTTTTCCAAGTGTTTGATGAATGAATAGAGATGTCAGTAAATAGCGTCCTTAAGATAATACTGCTTAGTATACAGTCTTAAATCCTTTTTTTTCCAGATAGTTACTCAAGCAAAGGTCCTCTAAGGATCTAAAGCAGTTAGAAACTTCTTTTAGTGTTGACTGTTCTCCTTAATGACCAGAAGGGAGTACAAGTTTAATTAATAGAGATAATTTGCCTTATTGTTTTTCCAGCTAAATGAACACCTTCTAATTGGTTTGAATATTTGAAGTAGTTCATATTAGTTTATAACAGAACCCTCTATTAAACTTCAGAAAGGCTTATCCAGTTGAGATTGGATACTGCTTGTGAAGAATTATTTTATTTACTGTGATGGCTGGTGTGAATTTTTTGTTATAGGGTATTTTATATTCTGTGGCACTCTGGAGAACAGGGTGGTTATGGACATGGTGAGTTAGATGTGACAACTGGAAAAGTGACTGAAACGTGTCCTCTGAAGACCACAGTCCAAAAATGGAGTTCAAATTACAAAAGCATATTACAAATAAAAATAAAATAAAACAAAACTCAGTCAGAGAAGGAAAAAAAATCAAGGAAAATATTTGTAGGAAATGGGATATAATGTCAGAAGAGGACAAAGCTCCCAAAGGAACGTAAGAGAAAATGAAAGGAGCTACAAGAGACTGAGATCTACTTGTAAGGTTAATTGAGATTTACTGTGGGCACTGACGGAAGAAGGAGTGTGTAAATTGCCATTTTTTCTTTTTAATTGACAGAATTCCATTTAGGAAATCTAGATGAAGTGAAAGAGGGTATCTATTTCCAAAGGTTGTACATTGTACTACAGCTGTGAAATCAAACGCTTAGGTGTTCACCTGCCTACTGTGTTAGGCAACACAGGATAAAGGTTCAAATTTGCAGTGAAAAAAAGCAATGATCAAGTAGTTACATGGATTACTAACAGATAAACTAGAAGTGTATAGCATAAGCAGTTCTCTCTCTCACTTTTAATAAAGTAAAGAAAGCAATATACTACAGGGTGTTTAGAAATTTCAGGAAAACTACATCTGAAATGAAGGCTGTCTCAAGAAACATGACACTATATGGAATCAGCAATTGAGAAAAACTAGGAATTTGTGTTTCATCAAGCTACAATGACAGGAATGTGACCAAAATGGCACCTACCTGGTTAGCAAGATCTGAAAGATGGAGCACTGTAGTAAAAACGGGTTTCAGAGATCCTTATTCAATACACAAAGTCCTGCTGACTCAAGAATTTTGAAAAGTCATTTCCTCTACTTCTGTTTAAGTTTTATTTTTTTGCACAACAGGAATGTGCACTTGCCACAAAATGATTGAAACTTTAATGTTTCCATAGCACTACCCTGCAAGTATGGTAACTGTAGATCACTTAAATAGGAGAGCTAAGTAGTAAATCTCTTTAGTGTGTTTTCTGTCAAACTACCAATTTTAAATAAGCTTCTTCAGTATGGGCCAAATTCTGACGTTCTTTCTGGAGCAGCTATTATCTTAGTTTGGTTAAGAGTTTGACTTATGTGAGATACAAAACAAATGTGTTATCTTAATGTGGCTTGCAGGTCTTTTATTGCAAAATACATGATAAAAAACAGAGTATTAAATTGATGTTTATAACTTCCATGTAGCGTATGCTTCATTAAAATCACAGATTTTATTTTGAGTGATAAAGATTACTTTAAAATCAGGTATTTTAGGGTGTGTTTTTTTTCTTTTTTCTTATTTCTATTTTGAAAAATAACTTCAGAGTCAAAATACTTGGAGATAGAATGTCTATTCACAGCAAGAAACTCCTTTTGGCTTAAGAGCCACTCTGGTTTTGGTAATTCACCTTGTGACAGAAGCTGTAGAATATACTGGGTAACAGCTGCGCTAATGCTACATGTGTGTTTGGACTTGTGAGGGACTGCATTTCTAGCTTAGTGCTGGGGATAATACACATTTTCTGGAGGATTTAAAAAGTGGGAGGGAGGTGGCAGGGAGGAAATTTAATCGTGATTGCAGGTGAAACAAGGCTCTTGAAATTTCATATCCTTTCAGAAATTATCACCAGTCCGGTGAAAAATAATCTGCATCAAATGATAACCTTGACCTAAGGACTTATGATTTTAAGAATTACGGGTAAAGGACTGTAACCAACCTGCCAGGGTTCCTTCATGAGAAAGGGTGACTGGCAGGTAAGGCATATCTATTAATTTTAAGGCTTTTTTTTTTTTTTCCTTCCATTTTGCAATTTCACTCAATTATGGTGTTGGTGTTTTTTTTTTTTTTCTTTTTCTTTCTCTCCTTTTTTGTTTGTTTGTTTTTAATGAATTGTACTTTGGTTTGAGAATTGGCCACTAATTAACACTATTATTGTACTTCAGAGAAGATCTGGTGGTGCTGAAGAGGAGATGAACCTTTACAAGCTGGTGATAATGAACTGGAGGAATGAGACTCTGAGAACCCTCTGTCAGAAGGTAAGATTTTGAGATCTGAGGGCGCGGGGGGGAGGGGGGCGGGGGAGGGGGGGAGGGAGGAAGTCTTGAATGGAACTATAACATTGCCTGCCTGAGGGGAAGGGTCTTTGGAAGTTGACACAATTTACATTTTAATTGAATCTTGAAATTCAATAGACAAAATTATTTATATTTTGAGTATAGTAAGAAATACAGATGTATCAGTTCTTAGCTGATGTCCTGGATTAATTTTTTAATGCCAGCGTACTTGGTATTTCTGAAGAAGTCCTCCTCAGAACAGCACAGTAGCTTAGCTGTTAGTCCGTAAATACCAAACATTCACTACTTGCATTGCTTATTTAGGATCGCATTGTACTGTATGTTTTACATGAGAAAGTTGTCTACCATGTTTCCTTAGCTAGATATGGATGCCTAATTCATGGGGAGTCGATTCGATGGAGCAGGAAGCCGAGATTGTATTCCCATTTTGACCAGATCCTTAGCGTAGCAATCTTGTTTTGAATGGCTCAGGTTGCTTTGGTTCCAGACAGTCTAGAGTAAGTTAAGATGGGCAGAGTGAAAAAACGAGGGGAACAAAAGGGAGATTAAGTAGCAAAGGTTGGCTTCAAAGCCTGCTTTAAATCAGTTTAACAACAAAAAGTTCTGTAGTTTAGCGTCAACTCCCCAGACTTTGTCATGGACCTCCAGGCAACAGATGGGCTAAACAACACGAGTGCAGTGAGGAGATAGAGCAAAAAGAAGAAAGGCAAAGGGTGTGATTTCCCCTTCTTTTAATATCTCTCACTGCATACTTTTCATAGCATCATAAACCTCCCTACTAGACGTTGCTGTAGTTTTTGTGAGAATACTAGGTATTTTTAAGCAAGAGAGTTGTTTGCTTTTAAAGGAGAGAGCTGACAAATCACTAACCTGTGTCTGGATTGCAGAGGAAACTGTGCTGCCTCCAAGTCTCGAATCCTTGCTGCTAGGGTTAGCATTCTCATGGGATGACTCCCAATAAAAAATGGAGTGAGTTTCAAAAACTAAATTTAAGTAACAACCAACCTAACAAGTAATGAATGCTGAATTAATTGCTTGTCAGATCGGTCTCGGTTAATTAAAATTCCAGTGAAAGCTCAGAAAAAATGACAGCTACTCACTGAAATTTGCAAGTATGCCATGAAAAGCTTAATGTTACAGATTTCTGTTCTCTGCTAATATTGCAAATGACGTGAAATGGTGACTAACCTTACAGAATATCCTAATACAGACTATTTGGAGAAAAAAAAAACAGTAGCTAGATCTACAGATTCATGATCTGAGCATGTTCAAGAAATAAGTATGTCTCAAGTCTAATTAACATATACCCAAGTAGATTTGAATAGATTCAACTGTAATACAGTCTTTCTGTAGCTCCCTATATTTGCAGTTCCAAATTACTTTAAGGTCTGAGCTTCTGAGTAAGGCCAGTAGCAATTGATCTGCTGTGAAGTGAGCAATGTACACTGTACAATCCCAAATGGCACACACATGTTCAGAGCAAAAGAGAATTTTTACTACTATTGAGATACCAATCAAAGTGCTTCAGCAGGGACCAAACAGCTGCAAAACATTTAGGGACAGCTCAGGAATTCCCATGAGCCGAAGTGAGGCAGGAAATAGTGAGAAGCTGAATAAAGTAGCTGAGGAAAATGCCTTTATTTAAAAGAGAGAGGAATTCAGAAGTTCAACAGGTCCAAGTGCAGAAGATGTGAGAGCAAATAGATCAGGAATCATCCAAAAAGGGGAGGGAATTCTTTACACCGAAAATGTAAATTTTTTTATTCATTTAAAAGTCTTCCATCTGGAACTTGGTCTTTGAGACATTAACTATTAGTTCAGATGATGAATGAATCCAAGGGTAGTCACACCTGTACACTTGCATAGCTAAGTATGGGGAAATGACACTTAGTCATCACATTACATTTAGGGAATTTCATCCTCCAAATCTCTTTGTACAGGTGATCCAAATTTTGTCATAGTTCTGCACGAATTGTATGCTTATTCGTAAACAGAGGGAATCTGGCTACGTTGTAACAAGCACTAATTGAATGACTGCATCGACAGGCTCGTGTCCTGGGACAGGATAAGCTGGGGACCAGACGAAGTTGGCTCAAGTGGGCCTCTAAATGCATTGGCGAAGCCGTGGAGGTGGCGGAGAGTGGTGCCATAGGAGCAGAACTGAAGTGAGAGATCCAGCCTTACTGTTTGAGGGGACAAGGAGCTAAGGTAAAGGCTGTGCTGGTCACCTTGTGATCTCCCTGGGAGCGCTAAGTGCTGCGGGTCATCTTTACCGAGAGCCCAGCAGCGTGCTCAGGGGACGAGCTCCCGGCGTGCTAATCCGGCATTCCGAAGGGGAGCAGGAATGGGGCGCTTGCCGAGAAACATGCGTGCTTGGGGGGGAAGTACGTAGCATTTACCTAAAGCAGCAGGCAGGGCGTGTCGGACGGTGCTTTTTAAACAGGAGGGCTGGGAGCTGAAACCAGAACATTCCCTGGCAACTGGAGAAAGTTCTGAGGAAAGTGCAGCGTGAGCGGCAGGACCCCCTCCCCCTGCCTAGAGAGGAGACAAAGAACAGGCAAGGAGGGAACTGGAAGCAGGAACCATGTCAGGAGACTGGGGACTAAAAGAAAGCAAATTAATAAGCCAGTATGAACCGCTGGGGGGAAAGGCACACAACTGACTGAAGCCACTAGGAAAGATAAGCAAATTCCAGATTCTTTAACTGCTGCAAGTGTGCGCACATGCAGCCTGGCTAGTGTGTTTAAATATAATCCTTTTCTTCACCACAGCAAGTACAACTCTTGGTTTATGGCACACTAACAGACTAACAGGATGGGAGCACTGCATTATACATGTAATAGAGTGCGTGTTCATCAACATCGCTACCACTCGAACAACCTCAGATTTCCCAAAATACACGTTCATATCAGGGCGCGTGCATACGTAATGCAGTAATAAAAAGCTACCGGCAGTATTCTGCCTGCGGTGTAGTCAGCTTCCAGCAGAAGCAAGAGAAACCCAGCATACAGGCTGAGGGCAGCGCGTGGCCTTAAGTGTTAATGTAATATCGCATTTTGGAAGTTGGAAGCTTGGTACGCTCATTTGCACATCAGTACCCAGAATGCTTTTTCGGTTCCACCACTGTTTAATTCAAGTGCTGGGTTCGAGCTCTTGGAACGCTCCACAGTTTGAGATGCCCTTGCATGTGCTGAGTTCAGTATTTTCCACTGAATAGTTTAAGTGACAATACTGGATTGTGAATGGGTCATCCAAGGATTCTTAATTAGCCTTGATGTTCCAAATGCAAAAAACTGCCCTTGAACGCTTTCAAAACGCATTGTCTTTAACAAAGCAAAGAACCTAGTTTTGCAAGAGCGCGTGTTTGGGGGGAAACATTTCTTCAAAAGTAAGCAACGATTTTTCTGAGACGGAAAGCAAATTTCAGCTGAACGTGACTGACGATAATGCTGCTGCTTAAAGAGCAGCTCTTCGTACCGAGCCCGTGAGCACCCAGGGGAGGTTCAGCGCCGGGCCGGTGCAGGCAGCCCCCGGCAGCGGCCCGCAGCCGTGCCTTTCGGGGCGGCTTCCCCGGGGCCAGCGGCAGCCTGGCAGCGCGGCCGTGGGAACGGCGGGGCAGCGGAGGCCCCGCGGGGAGGCCGTTCCCCCAACATGGAGGCAGCGCTCGAGGCTGCGCCTCCCGCAGCCCCCTGCCCGCGGGTACCGCTTCTCCCAGCCGCTCCTGGCGGGGGGAATCTCTGCACCGGGGGAGAAGGGGGTGAAGGGAAGGGGGTACCCCCAAAAACACGCAACGCCTCGCTTTTTTGGCCACGCTGAGAGTTGCTGGGGGGGGGGGGGAAGAATGCAATGAAAGGGCGGGGGGAGGCCGCAGCCCCCGGCCCCTCGGGGATCGGCTCTCCTCGGGCGGGGAGAGGAGGTGGGGGCCGCTCGGCGCCTCTGCAGCTCCGGGAGGGTTTGCATTGGCCGCTCTGCTCCTGGGGAGGGGGGGAGGCTGCCTGCAACCCCCCCCCCCCTTCTCTCCAGCCCCTCCTCTCCCCGGCGGGAGGGGGGCCCGGGGGGGCGAGCTGCAGCCCGGATATTTGGGGGAGGGGGCGAGCGCAGCCCCCCCACCCCCGTGTGCCGAGGGGGGGGCCCCCGGCTGCCGGCTCGGCATTGGAGGAGCGGTGCTGGGGGAACGGGGGGGCTGCAGCCCCCAGCCCCCGCGGGCGGGCGGGGTGGGGGCCGGCCTGCTGGCTCGGGCTGCTCGAGCATTGGCGGATGCGGGGAGGGAGGGGGGCAGGAAGCGGGGGGGCAGGGGGGAGCCCGAGCGGCTGGAGGGGCGGGGGGGGGGGTCTCTATGAATAGGGTGGGGGGCTTCTCGAGGAAAAGAAGAGCGGAAAGTTTGCGGCGCCGGCGGTGAGGGTGCGGCGAGGCGGGCGGGGCCCGGGCCGGAGCCGGCGGCGGCGGCGCTCGGCGGGGGAGCAGCAGCCGGGGGGCCCCCGCTGGATTTTTGTAGGGGGGGTGGTATCGCCCCCTCCTTCTCCTCCCCCCAGGGGTGAAAGTGCAAGAGGAAGTGCAGCCGCTGCCATCTTTCCTCCGCTCCAAACACACAGGGACGGACGGGAGCCGGCAGCCCGGAGCCGCAGCCGCCGGAGCCCCGTCCCTCCCGGCTCGCTGCAGCCGCGCCGCGCACGCCCCTTCCCGCGACGGCCGCAGCGCCTCGTGGCGGCCGGGCCCGGGCGGAGCTCGCAGGGCTCGGCGGCGGCCCCGCGCCCCTCCGCAGCCCGAGCCTTTTGTCTCGCCCCCCCTCTCCTTTCTTCCCCCCCCTCCCTTCTCCCTCCGCCCGCCATCCCCTCGCACTGGGCAGGGAGCGCAGCGCGCACCGCCGCCGCCGGCCCGGCCAGGGGCGGGGAGGAGCAGGAGGAGGAGGAGGAGGAGGAGGAGGAGGAGGAGGAGCAGCGCGCCGCCCGGCGGCCCTAGGAGTGCGCGCCCCCTGCGGGCGCCAGCGGGGCGGCGCAAGCCCCATGGAGCGGGTGAGCGAGGCCGCCGCTTGCGGCCCCTCGTCGGGCTGCTACACGTACCAGGTGAGCCGGCACAGCGCCGACATGCTGCACAGCCTCAACCAGCAGCGCAAGAACGGCGGCCGCTTCTGCGACGTGCTCCTCCGCGTGGGCGACGAGAGCTTTCCGGCGCACCGGGCGGTGCTGGCCGCCTGCAGCGAGTACTTCGAGTCGGTGTTCAGCGCGCAGCTGGGCGACGGAGCGGCCGGCGGCGGCGGCGGCGGAGAAGGGGGCACGACGGAGGCGGCGGCGGCCGGCGGTGCCGCGGCGGCGGCCGGCGGTGCCCCCGGGGGCGGGCGGGAGCTGGAGATGCACACCATCAGCTCCAAGGTGTTCGGAGACATCCTGGACTTCGCCTACACGTCGCGCATCGTGGTGCGGCTGGAGAGCTTCCCGGAGCTCATGACGGCTGCCAAGTTCCTGCTGATGCGCTCGGTGATTGACATCTGCCAGGAGGTCATCAAGCAGTCCAATGTGCAGATCCTCGTGCCCCCCGCGCGCCCCGACATTATGCTGTTCCGCCCGGGGGCTGCTGACCTCGGTTTCCCTCTTGATATGACCAATGGTGCCACCTTGGCCCCCAATGGCAATGGCATCGCTGGCATGCCCGAAGATGAGGCCACGCGGGCTGCGCTCACCGCTGCTCAGTCCTCCCTGCCTGTTCTGCAGGGTGTGGACCGCCTGCCCATGGTGGCAGGCCCCCTTTCCCCACCACTGCTGGCCTCACCCTTTCAGAACGTTGCTGCTAGTGCCCCCACTTTGAGTACCAAGAGGGGCAGAGGGCGTCCCCGTAAAGCCAACCTCTTGGACTCCATGATGTTTGGTGCCCCTGGGGGGCTGCGAGAGGCTGGCATCCTGCCTTGTGGCCTCTGCGGGAAAGTGTTTACGGATGCTAACCGTCTTCGTCAGCACGAGGCTCAGCACGGGGTGACGAGCTTACAGCTGGGCTACATAGACATCCCACCCCCGAGACTGGGTGAAAATGGTGTCCCTGGTCAGGATGACCCTGATGCCCCCCGAAAGAGAAGCAGGACGAGGAAACAGGTGGCCTGTGAGATCTGTGGCAAGATTTTTCGGGACGTGTACCACCTGAATCGGCACAAGCTGTCACACTCTGGTGAGAAGCCTTACTCTTGTCCAGTGTGTGGGTTACGGTTCAAGCGGAAAGACAGGATGTCCTATCATGTGCGATCTCACGATGGCTCAGTGGGAAAGCCCTACATCTGCCAGAGCTGTGGAAAAGGCTTTTCCAGGTAAGAGAGTACTTATAAGGGTCATAGACACACACACAGAGACCTAGGAAGTTGCCTTTCCCGTCCCCTGGGAAACAAGAACAATTTGTGCATAGGGTAGTTTGACTGTTCCAGTTTAAAATGCCTTGAGAAATGAGACTTTCATCATTTCCGCTGGGAGGCTGTTCTACAGTCACTTGAGAGGATTTAAAAGTAATTAAGACGTAGAACTGGGAGTCAGTTGGCTTCTGGGTAACATTCCCAGCTTTGTCCCAGACTTGGAGTATGCGTGTCCTTGGGCAAATCAGTTAGTCTCTCCCTCAAACGACTCTTCTGTGAAATGGGTATTGAAATAATTACCTACCTCACATAAGTGGCTAGAGACTACTGATTTGTAAGTGGTTTGAAGGTGCTGTTGAAGTGCAAAATATTAATACATCTCAAGTTTATTATTTTTCTCGTATCCATTTTAAATTTTCTTTTTCTTAACTTCCCTTCATTTCTCTTAGTTCGTAATGTTTTTTATCACCCAAATGTGAAGGAAGAGGTGAGATTTCAAAGGCTGCAGCATCAAGTATCTTTTAATACATGATCTTTGTGTCCTTTGGGTTTACATCCTTCTGAAGGGGATCCTGTTTCTGCCCTGCAACATACGTAAGATCTGTGCATTTAATGTTGCTGATTTTTTGTTGTCGCTGTTTGTGGGAGTTAATTTAATATAAGTAGTTTGGTACACGTAGTCATGTTAGTGGTATCTTACAGTCTAAGTTAATGCATTTGCAACTTTTTTTTTTTGTAAGTTTGCTGCTCGCTTTCAGGCTAGAAGTAGTGGGGGGAGGGGGGATGCCTACACTCCGCGTTCCCTTTGTAGCAGCCGCCGATTTTCTACAGCAGTTGGTTTGCTCCAACAGGAGAGGAGGAATTGAGGCAGGAAAATGAATCAAAAGGCTTCTAGGGCTAGAATTGTCCCAGCTGTATAAATGTAGGAATTGTGCTCCTGCTAGCTCTCTTGTGGGTAGGGGAACTTTTTGTTACTGAAATAAAGAAAATGCAGATTTTTCTTTAAAAAATGAATAAAAAATCAGCAATAATAAGGGGATGCACTGTCTTCGGGACTGCAAATTTAGTGGAGGAAAGTTATAAAACAGGAAATTTCATCTGTTAGCTAAAAGTGAAAGTATGCTTTTTACTATAGTACTACCTGAGATCATCTGCCAATTTTTATTGCTTTTAGTCACGTTTAAAATTTTCTGTTGCTGTATGAAAGATTTCTGTCAACAATGGGAGGTGAAAGATACATGTCAAACTCTTAATTATCCCAGTAATTTAATATGAAAAAGCAGGATTAGTGTTACAAAAATGAACAAAAGTGTCGATACATCTTTGTAAAATCCAAGTAGGAAAGGCAGAGAATCTTTCCTATATAGAAGTATTTAGTTATAGGAGCAGCCAAAGGAAAGCTGGAAGCGCAATGTCCGATTTTGGTATCCTTTCCTTCATTCAGTAGCACAGCACGTGAGGTTACCAGGCTTGAAGCACCTGGAAGGACCCCAGCCAGGCTTTCCGGTTGCACAGCTCCAGCCCCCGTGCTGGAGCATCAGGTTTAACAGCCTGCCTGCAAAGTTCAGTCAATTTTCTGTCTGCCGTGCGTGAATTCCATCCCGCGTCCTCTCATTGGCGCAGCTGGAAAGCTGGGGGAGGAGAGGGTGGAGAACTTGTTTCCAAGCAGTTTGGGCCTCATACAATGAAAAGCTTTCTTCCCCCTAGGAGAAACTCCCACCAGGAAAATCTGCAGCTATTCAGTCTTCTCTTCAAACTAGGCTTTACTGATTGTGAAGAACGGTCTGACTTTTTTTCAGTAATAATTTGCTCTTCCATTGCACCTTCTAGTTGGGACCTCCAGAGCACTTATTTGTATTAATGCAGTCTCCCCACCAAGTTGTGAGTTAGGACAGCATTTTTTTGTCTTGCTGGTGGATAACGTGTCACAGCAACAGAGTTAGAGTCAGTCTTTTTGCACAAAGGTGCTTAAAGTTGGCTTCTTACATCCATGTTTGGGACATAAATCAAAAGGGATCGACTTTCAAATATTCAGCAACTGTAAATCAAATTTCCCTGATTGTCAAGATCTGAATAGGATTTTGGAAGAAGACATGCAGGTTTGAAAATTGTAGCTTGCATTTCTGTTTTCTTTGGTCGTTCAGTCATAATTTCTCCTTGAGAAAATGCTGCCCTTCTAGCAAGTTGGAGAGAGTACTTACCAAGGTAGAGTCCCACTTGTTGGTGATCTGGTTCTTGCAAAGTTAAATGTCGCTATATTTGGAATAGATCCACCACAAGATTGTCTCTTTTTTGGTTAAAATTGTAAGTTTATTTTTAGTATTTGTTTTAAGTGTGCATATGTGTATTTTCTTTTAAGGCCAGACCACTTGAATGGACACATCAAACAGGTGCATACCTCAGAGAGACCTCACAAGTGTCAGGTAGGAGCTGGAGGGGTTTAGACTGACGTATGGGTAATCTTTTTGTTTTAAGGCACTAGATTTATGAATATGCAGAGAATTATGAAGTATCAATAAAAATTTGTGGGACTACGTGTGTGAGGTTGGGACAAATATTTGTAAATAATGGTATTCAACAGCGGTAGCTTTACAGTCCTCCTGTCCCCCAGCCCCTTGTGTCATCTGCTGCTTTGGTCCTCCTGCCTCCCTCCCCATCCCCAGATGTTCTCCCTGCTGCTCTGTCCCAGTCTCCCCCTGGATCTCTTACCCAGTCACAGTGTCCCTGGGCTTAGAGCCGACGACAAAGGCGATGCCCCATTTTTTCCACACCCTCTTCCACATTCACGGTGGTTACCAGCAGGAGGCTCCAATGATGACTTTTTTTTTTAAGAATAATTTCAAATAAAATTGGTGAATTAACATAAATTTCCAAGATGCTCTTTTTATCACATAGCCTTCAGAACATTGCACTGAGCAAAATTGGAAGCTTTTTTTTTTTATCCCAGTGAGAGTATAGATAACATTAGCACAATACCGTTTGTGATGTAATATCATAATGCTGTATGTAGTTTTTTGTTGTTGTTTTTGTTTTTTTACAGTCAATAAACTATTTGTTGGGGTTTGAAAGAACAAATCACTAAAGATATTTTGTAATTAATTTGTATAGAGATTTAAAAGGTGCCTGGAAGTGTTGAGAATCTGCTTCCATTATCACCCACTGTATTCACATATTTGTTGGGCAAACATCTAAAAGCATATGCTGAGCGAACAGTCTCCATGCTTGTTCTCTGAGGAAAGGCTTAGCTATCTATTTTAAGAAGGTTTGAGCAAGATAACTTCATTTTCTTTGAAGACAGTGAAGGTTAGAGGATTTTTTTTCTTTAAAAATGTTGACCACATAAACCAAGTCAATCCTACGTGACTGCTGCCTTCTCATCGGCTTTATTTTTCCATCTCTTGACACATCTTTGCTATGTTTCCTCCAAATTGTGAAAGTTTTGAAATGTTTTTGCAATTTTATTAATCCAGTGAACAGATTTTCATATAGAGAGAGCTATCTAAAGGTTTCTGTTGACTTCAGCAAGATCTGTGGGAGCTCAACACCTTTAAAAATCAGTCCACAGAGCCTTCGTGTTGATTTTACATCTTGCCCTATCAAAAACCTAAGACTCATTTAAACTTCTTAAGATGATTTAGGGCTGTAGATTCATATAAATTGGGAAATTCTGCTCTCAATAAAGACCACACAATTTGGAGATAGCAAGGCGTCTGTGTGGATAAATAACACAGAAGATAACTGAAAAAAATTATCCATAGAGCATTTATTTGTGTGCAGATACAAAAATTAATATTTAGGTCCCCACATAACCGGGAAGTCATCAGTCTTTTGCCAGTTCATATCAAGGTTACTAAATGCATGAAATTTATGAACAACACTGATGTGTATGAATTGTCCTTTGCCAGCTAATACCTGATAATTTTTTTTTTACAGTTTTCTGATTGAATTAAGTGTTAAATATAACCTCTGCAAATGTGAATCAGAGGGTACACTAAGAGCTAGAAAGTCAAGAAATACAGAAGCTAAGATTGTACGGCCAACTCAACTCTGTTTCCTTGCACACATGTATTTTGTGATAGCATTTGCTAAGAGCAGTCTTTCTCATTGTGTGTTTTTTAAAGTACAGTAATGTTACATGCACTGTTCATTTCAGTTAAAAGATAGGCTATAGGGTACAAGCATGAGGGCAGGGTTGAGGTTGTCATTTCAGGCTTGGTTTGTTGCTTATTTTTGACTGCTTAACCTTGCAAAGTTAATTTGTCATTAATCTTAAACAATGGGTAGATTTTTTTTTTAAAGAGCTGTCATGTGTCTTTGCAAAAAATACTTCACGATATCCTGTCAGATTAAGAAAGTCTTCTTGAGTATGCACAAATCTGATACACATGTTACAGCCACGGAAGGGATGGTATCACTGAAAATTTGTTTCAAATCTGAAAGCTGATACATAAATTGATAAAGTTCTCCTTCCGATTATCTCATAACCAATAACACTTCTGTTCCATGACGTGTATCTAGACACAGAATCTGGCTGCTAGGAAGGAAAATAGCTTAATGTTGACGTGTTGCTTTGCCACTTTTCGTTCAGTTTGTCGTCGATTTCTTTCGGCAAACTATCCCCCATGAGAGTAGGCCAAGCAACATTGAGCATCTTTTTTGAATCTGTTGAGTTCCTGTTGAAAATTCTTGTTATTGTCACACTTTGTTTATATTTTATATGTTTATTTATATATATACTGCAAAAGAGATTCTTTAGGTAAACAGAAAAACCTTCCAGAATCCTCTGTTCTAGTGGAATTCTTGAAAGTACTCTGCTGCTGTGATCTAAACAAAATCCAGGCTGTTTACCTGAGTCCTCATGTTTCTTGGCATACCGGTGAATATCTAATGTTTTGTAGGGGTGACAATGTGGCATCAATGTACATTTTCGACTGCCAAAACAAAAGAGGGAGGGTGTCAACCCAACTTCAGAACAATAAAATGAAACCGTGAGAAGCAGGACAGTAGTAAGCTGAATGTTACTGCAGTAGTGTAGCTTGGCATATAATCCTGTGCTCATCTCCTTAATGTAATGGTTGGGCTTCACAGGTCTTTGAAAAACTCTCCCAGCCTCCAGCACCTGCAGCACGTGATGCCAGACACAGACCTGATTCCAGCTTTTTCATTACTGTTAAAATAGATTCAGAATGGTGAATGCCTCCACAGACCCAAGGCATCTGAAAAATCAGATCCAAGACATTGCTTTGGTGTCCAGATAATGGCACTCTGGCTACATTTCCCCTGGATTGTTGCACTGTTGATACATATTATTATTATTTTTAAATCTGACAGTTGAGTTCTGGGTGAAGGAGAAGGGGTAAGTTAGTTTTCTGGCCATGATGGGATAGGTCAGTTTGTTGGCTCATCATGGGAAGGGGTGAGGCTGGATTGTTGGCTTTTGAGGGTGAATGGTATAAAAGCTAGGCTGCAGTTTGGGAGGAAACTGATCTGAAAGTCTGTGAATGGGAAAGAAAAAGGGGAGAAAACAGAAGTTTGCTCCTTCTCTGAGAGAAGAGGCAGGTTGTTCCTCTGGCAATTTAAATAAATAAAATAGAACAAAGTAGGTTAAATTAAAGCATAACCTTTGACAAAGAAAAAGATCTATTTATTTAAATAAACCTAAATTTGGCATCCCGAGTCCAGTGCTTTTCCCATTGATTTCAATGTAGAATGAGTTTCTTCCTGTCCTAATTTCTCTTACTTCCTGCCTATTAGCAGGAAAATGGCAGCCACCATGGAATAAGCTCAGAGACATCCACAGCCATAGAAAAGTTGAAACTTCAAGAGGTATTTCTTCAACCATGTTTTTTAAACTTTATATATATTCTTTTTGATCTATTTATGTACCTGTGCAATGTTTGATAGGAAAGCACTGGATTTTTCTTCTATGATTAACAATTAATGATAAATACTTAGTACTCACTTAGCACTTCACATCTTCTATAAAATAAAACTTTTTACTTTTTTGTTGTTTTTGCTCTATACCTTTTATAAATATTAACTATTCGGATATTAACTTTGGGGTTTTCTTTAAGCATAGTCCTGTCTCCCATTGTTATGATTTAGCTAAACTGATTCTTGCTTTCTCCACTGGACTGATTTTTTTTAAGATTCTTCACAGATATATTTGCTATATAGATTATCCAAAGGTGAACTTTGCAAAACTCAGCAGCAACACAGAAATGATTATATTGCCTTTTCCTAAGCTTTCAACTTGATCAGTTCAATATGGGACAGATACGGTTTTACTTCTGGCATCCCTGTATTTGTGTGGTTTGTCTCTGGTCTGCTTTATAAACTAATGCACTCCCAATGCAGTTGTATGGACGCTTACTGTGGCTCAATATTACTAGGGTAACTGATGATGGATCTTTTGGCTGTCATCCTTGGTTGTCTAGTTATATACCTTCAGTTGATATCCAGCAGATTGATTAGTGTCAGTGCTAGAATCCTGGCTTAACTGAGGGTTTACCTCTAATAACATTTAAGTAAGTGAAAGCTGCACCTGTTTTGCTCAGCGCTGTGTCCTGAGATTTCAAATGAAGAGAAATCTTTCACGTTCAAGAATTTGCCTCTTGATCTTCACTGCTTGTGATTTATGATTCCTTGTCTGGTGAGCTGAGTCAAATCTCTGTGTATCATGGAAAACCAGATAATTTTACTGTTGCCTTTTTAAGTACATTAAGTCCTGATCCTGTGAGGTGCTAAGTCTTGTGCTTGATGCAGGGTAGCCTCAGCTCCATGGGAGTTTACCATACTTAAGCATCTCGAAGGATCAAATCAGTCTAAAGCCTGTTGAAATTGGTAGATACTTTTCAGCTACCTTCAATGTTTTTTGGATTAAGCTCTTGATTAACTAAATTTCATAAAATTACATGGGTTACCCTCTTTTGTATTTGTCGATTCCATTTATCTGAAGTTATTACTTTGTAATTTTAGTTGGGTTGTTACTTTTGCAAGTCTGTCTCTGGTGAAGATTTGTCTATTTACACACTGATACTTGAAAAGACAGATTGTATCCAGTTCCCATATCACTTAATATTCTCATGTTATCTCATAAGGGACTCTGGTTATGCATTTTAAAACTGCATTATTTTATATAAAGGTGTGGTATAAACCAAACACTGTACACTCTGGAATGTCACTGTTGCCCTCTTGGTCTGGTCATTCTAACATATGCTTGCTTTTGTTTTCGCTCTTCCATTTGTGAGCAATGGTTTTGGAGTATAATAACTTGCACAGTGTATTACTGGTAGTTTATTATTTTAATTCATATTAGAGGTACAGCCAGCCTTTCAGAACTGGCAGGCCATTGTAGTGGGCCGTATACACAGCCTGTGTGCCTGTTGACTGCTATGATTTTAAAACTGGGAGGGAGCCTTCCCTCATCTGTCATATGGATTGCCTTTGGGAAGTGGGCAAGTAGTACACCAGATCAAAAGCTGGGAAAAAATAAGAAAACCTTGAAGAAAATAGGGAGGCCTGTAGCTTGTGTAGCCTTTTAGCTGAAAGTAAGAGACAGGTAGCCTTGAGCTAGCAGAAGCAAGGAAGATAAGGGATAAAAGATAAAAAACAAGAAGGAGAAAACCAGCTCCAGACTGACCTATAGTAACCTTCTGCTCACTAAGGGTCATTAACATATTAAAGATCACACCCATCAAAAGCTAATGTATGCTAACGTGGGATTTGGTGTTCCCCTCCACTGTTCCTCTGTAATGCGCAAACTCAGTAGAGATAAGTTAGGTGAGCTGTAATGGCCAATCAAAAGTAGCCAAAGAGAGAGTTTTCACAAGTTTGCTCTGTATAAATGATGGTGATTCGAGTCAGAGGTGTGCTCGCTTTGCGAAAGATCGCCAAGCATCTGACTCTGCAGTTATATAATTAATTCTTTAATTAAAAGACCTTTGTGTGGGTTATTGGAGTTTTGGATTGGATTATTTGTGTGGACCCTCTGTGTGCTTATTGGCATGGCACATTGGGCACAAACCTACGGACAACAGGCCATGTACACAGCCTGCGTGCCTGCCGACTGCTGTGATTATAAAATTGGGAGAGAGCCTTCCCTCAGCTGTCATATGGATTGCCTCTGGGAAGTGGGCAAGTAGTACACCAGATCAAGTTTGTTTCATGGTAGTAAGTGGAATATGATAACTTGATCAGGGGTAAGTTGTCACAGATCTCAGTGTCATTCAGTTATTTTGATACCTGCTCACTTCTGAGGCTTCACTCCCACACTTTATCTGTACTGCTACTGTGGATACCAGAATGGCTTTTATTGTCTTTTGTCCTCTCATCCCAGCCAATTCTCTGATGCTTCCTTATATGCCTTCTTAGCCCAAAGGGTTTGGTCCTCTGTACTGGAGTCAGATTGCTCAGATCAAAGAGTAAAATTTAGGAAGGTGATAGAGAGGACACTTTGAGTGGTTTAAAGTGATTGTAATGGCTCAGTGAAATGGCAGAATTCACTGTAACTGGAATGAACTGGTTTGTGCTATTTCTTTTACTGAATATCCCTCAAAGTGTTAGTATCTTCATCCTCAATGAGGGGCCTTAGAATTCTATCTTGATTTAAGTTTGACCTGTAGTATGTTAGAGCTATTTTCTTGCTTCCTTAATTCTTTTAAGTAGTAACATCACATCTTCTGCAGTATGTTGGTGATCTGAATTGTTTTTGTGGGGAAATGGCTTGTGCATCGTGTCATTTGCATACACAGGGTCTAAGGTATTTACTCTAAACAATACATAACAGATTTGACAAATATCAGTGCTTTGAGCAGAGCTGATGAGTCACATGGTTCTCGTTGTACCTGCAGACTTGTAATGCTTCCTTTGCCACTCGTGACCGACTGCGCTCACACCTAGCATGTCATGAAGACAAAGTTCCATGCCAGGTGTGCGGGAAGTACTTGCGGGCAGCATATATGGCAGATCATTTGAAGAAACATAGTGAAGGACCAAGCAATTTCTGCACTATCTGTAATCGAGGTAATGAGGAAACTACTTTTTTTTTTTTTTTATTTCAGTGGAATGGGAAAGTGCTGGAGGAAAGCTGTAAGGCTTCGTGACTCTCTGCAACAGGAGGAGGTTATACCATATAAGTGTATATATTCTTTGTTTTCCTTATTGAATGCTTAACCTTGAAACTGATGGAGCTATAGGACTGGCCATTATACATGGCTGATAGTTCCTGAAAATACTCGGTTTAAATTTAAAGGAAATTATACAATTTTGAGAATTTTATTTGCTAAATAGCCAGATGCCTATAAAATAACCATGATGTGTTGCTTTGCCACTGTTCATCATGCACATATTTTCCTATACCCGGTTGGAACTGAGTGCCTGCATTCAGTCTGGAAGAAGAATCTCTGAAATAAACATGAAGTTGAAAATCACATACTGTACATAAAAGTTCTACATTATATTATCGGTCTTGCTTAACCTCCTGGTGCAGTAGTAGAATGAAGCTGCTTCTCTTTCTTCACCTGAGAAATTGGTTTGTATTAATGTACATTTCCAGAACACATCTGGTAAAGAGCACTAGAAGTGTGCTTTACTTCTATTTGTGTAAATACAGCTTTGAAGCTTTTCCATCTGTTTGTGGTACCGTCCAACTGGAAAGAGAGTTGTAGATACAGGTTATGTGGGATGTAAGGCAAGCTGGGCAAATTTCAGAAAGGAAAAAAAAGTCATTTTGACTTACCCATGTCTGTTTTGTTTTATTTTGAATGATTAATAATCAACTTCAAAGTATATTGCTGGCTCACACCCGTGCACGTACCTAGTAAGTGTGGGATCAGGTTGCTGCTGTGTTTTGTGATCTCGTTTTTTCTGATGAGTTGCTTTTTGTTAATGTGTGTTCACTTTTATAATTTAAGAGAGGTGGTGTCTTTTGAGAGAATAAAGCTGTTCTGTACTTAATGATGTGAGGATTTCAGGAGCTTTTAGATGACTAGGACGTGATGAGTAATGAGAGACATTAAATTGTGAGAGAGGTGTTTCCAGTATTTGAACCATATGTTAGGTCCTGAAAATGATACTATCAGTTTGAGTGCAAATGTCATCTGGGTTGAAAATCTTCAGATTCTGAAGCTCCGGGCAGATGGTTTGAAATGAAGCTTGGCCTCCTCTTCAGCTAAAGGCCTATCTTCTGAAACACCCCTTAGGCTTATCCCAGTCCTTTCTGTGGTAACAACATGGAGGACAGTAGCGAAGATCCAGGTGCTATCCTGCTCTCTTTCATCTGAACCTGGTGCTAAAGAAAAACTCACATGGGGTGTGCGAAATTGTCACCTTTCCGGGGCTCATAAGCTTGAGTTTCAACTTAACTACCACTGGATGTCGCTGCAGCTCTTTCGAAATTTAGTCAGCATGACAAAGACAAATCTGGCGTTCAAACAATGAAATGATTGAAAAAATTTTTCATATCTTACAAGTTTAAATATACAGTGGAAATTTAAATAAAATAGGCACTTTGGTGTGGAAGGCTAGGGAACCTGTTGTATAGCAAACTGTAACCAGCTACTTTATTCTTACAGTTCGTGTATTTCTTACATGTTGCTGTGAATTTCAGTATAAATCAGCACTTACAAGCCATAACTGAACTGTTGAGTAGTTGTTAAATATTTACCTTCTTTTAAAATTCATAGGAAAGGGAAGTTACAGACTGGCATTGTCAAAATAATGGTATTATGAACTCGTTACGTGCCGTGAATTTTGATTACAGATTTATGATCTGTGATACTGGGATTTTTAATCCAAAATGTTCTAGAATCAAGTGAGTGTTCATTGTTTGGAAGAGAGATCTTTTAGATTGCAGAGGCTGGAGACATGAAACACAGTGGAAAATGTATGAGTTAAAAACCTCTGTTTCATAGGCATTGGTGCAGCCAGAAGCTATGTGCTATCCTCCCAGCTGTGATCGTGCCATGGCTACAGTGCTCGTGCAATGGGATTTTTGATTTATTCTTTCTCTTGCTGATGTGCTGGTGTATTGAACATGAAACCAAAAATGTGCATTGTTTGTTTCACAGAAATCAAATGAGTTAGGAGATGAGTGTATATTCCAGTCACAAGTAGCATGAAATTTTTTGCAGTAAAATAAGTTCTTGTCTTTTTCATGGTGGGTACAGAGTTGATTAAAAGCGGAAGCATTCTCCAGATGTTCTGGCTAAATCCAAATCAGAATTTTTGAAAAATGAGTATTCTGCAGCTATTTCTGTAGTCTGTCTCCTTGTGGATGTTAACTGAGACATCAAGGGAGAGATCCCATCTATCAAAAGCAGATCATTTCCTTTGTATGCATGTTTTTAATGTTGTTTTCTCTGGAATGAAGAAATAATCTGCTCTGCAGAGCTGTGAGATAAATATGGGTAAGACAATGAATACATTACGTTGAAAAATACTGCTGCTTTATCCTCTGCATTAGCCCGATTTTGTTTTTAAAGAGATTTTAAAAAGCAAAGGATTATTGACTGTGAATTTCCCCCCGCTCCCCCCCGTCTACCTAGGACAGCTATTCATAATTAAGGCCTACCGAAAAAAAAAGCCAGTGCTGAGTGCTTTAGGAAAAAAAAAAAAGGATAAAATCAAAAAAATCTCACTTCAAACAGTTTCCTATGAAGCAGTTGGCATTCGTACTGCTTGATGGAAGTTGATGACTCAAGTGTTCATCTGCCAAGTGTGTGAAGGGAGGCTAACACACTTTGCAGGCAGCTTTCATTATACAAAACAATGTATTCTACAAATAGAATTGCAGAGTTCAGAAAAAATATTGTATAGCAGAGATTACAACTCTAGATTTTCCTGTGTCAGTTGTACAGAAAAACACTGAATAACTTTACGCAGTCCTTTTTTTGATCGTTGGTGGTACGATTTTAATGTGTTGCTAAAACGCGTTAGAAAGAGGCTTATCTCAGCATGCATTTGGGTTTCAGACACATGTAGGAAGTAAGGGAAGTAAGTACCTTGCAATTGGAAGCATTGTTGTTCCATCTTTTCTCTACTGGAAAAATTCTTTCCATATCTACAGTGGATTTTGGTAGTTGGAAAAATATATTCTCCTGCAGCCCAGTGACATTCAGTACAGCATTTTGTGTGTGAGGGTAGGTCTTGTCTTATTTCAGAGGGGAATAGCCTTATGTTAATTCCCTGGATGACTTGGCCTCAATAGTTCTCCCTTGTATTTTGAGCGTAGTATGTTCTTGGTTTCTTCACTTGTGCTTTTCTTGCTGTATCTATCTACTTCTCTGTACTTCTATCTTCAGTTCAGGGATCCACAGCAACCATCTCTTGTTCATTCTCAGCAGCCTACCCTTTGTCCCCACGAGCAAGTTGCTGCGGAGTTTGGTCTTGCTCTGCAGGTGCTGTATATATAATTATTAATAACCCCTGGATAGTCTTTGGTCCTGGCTTCTGAGCTAAGTCTGTGCAGAGGATTATTCTGTTGGGGAGCCACAAGGAATTCTAGCGTAAAGCCACATTCATTATTAAATTCGGCACCTGAAACTAACAGCTGCTGTCAGAAAATCCACCCAAGAAGTGTGCCAGCATTGGTTTTGTGTCCTTCCTAATATATTATTTTATCTCACTGAATGTAAATGCAATTATATCACCATAAAAGTAGGATTACAGTATAGATGAACAGATTACAGCATATCTCTTCATTTTTAAAGTGAAGCATTGACCTGAAAGTTCTGTTTCAAGGGCTTGTGCTGCAAATGCTGTATTGGTTTAACAAGTCTCAGGTTTTCTCTATCCAGAACAGGAACTGTATCTGTGACTGTGAAACATGTGTTGTGCTCTCTGTTCTTAAAGCAAAATGTTTCCAGCATGAAAGTGTGATAATATTCTGTCAAAATTTAATTTTAAAAAACGGTTGTTGAAAGTCTTTAAAACTGTCTTCCATGTGCCTTATATATAGTCCAAATATTTCTAGTATTAACTGCAAAGCTTATTAAAATCTTATTTAAAAAATGTTCCAAAATATTTGTGAGATAATATATTACATTAAATGAAAAGTCCTTATTTGTGAGAGTTAATAAATAAATATGCACATGTACAAATGTAAAAAAAAACAAAACAAAAAAAACAGGAACTGTTTAGAAATCTGAGTTTGAAATATATGTTTTTAATTTCCATAGTTTGGGCTTACAGATCAGAGCTAATAGAAGTACTGAAATTTGATTTTGAAATACTTTTTTGCTAACTGCAGACAAAATACGAGTTTCAATATTTTTTTTAAAACTCGGGATGAGCTGAATGGGGGAAAGATTTTTTCAAAAATTATTATTTAATGGCAAACTTGTAATAGGGAATATGAACAAGAGAAAGATATAAAGAACAGGGAAGGCAGATGTGTGTCTTTGCTGGTGGCAGGATCTCATCTCCTTTTATCTTGTTTAGGTTTCTCCTCTGCCTCCTACTTAAAGGTCCATGTTAAAACCCACCACGGTGTTCCCCTTCCCCAGGTCTCCAGGCACCAGGAATCCATCCCGAATGGGGGAGCAGCGTTCCACTGCGTCAGGACCTATGGCATCAAAGGCAAGAGACTCCCTCCTCTGCACCTTGCTGCTCTGTGCAGAACTTTGTGTTGTGGGTTGTTGGGCTGGGCATGAGAAAGGGAAGGGAGGAAGGACAAGGAAAATACTGGAAATAAGCTGAGGGAGAAGCAGCGAAATCAGTGTGTGTAATGTTTGCCCTTGGATGGCTGATTTAACAAGCCTGGGGGAATGACATAGGCAGATGAGAGGACTTGAATTTTTGGCAGCTTCTTAAATTTTATAGATGGGAAAAGCCGTGCTCGTTCATCTTGACCTAGGAACAGGCAGTATTATGGGTTAAAGAAAGTCTGTATCAGTGAAAAGCTCATTTTTTTTTCCTGTTGGAAGTCCTTATAGAGTTACTACAGAAGCCCTTTGCTTCTGGGTGGTGTGCTGATTTAACAAGAGATTTACTCCAGCTCAGTGCTGTGTTGATTTCATGCATATCCTGTTTGGTTCATAATGCCGAGTCCAGAGCAAATCTGTCTTTTGGGTTGTGCCAAGTGGTTCTTTGGTCTTTTAGAGTTAATAGTAGATACAGCTTATTTGTATTCAGAGGCTTGTTTAGGCAGTATGTCTGGGTTTCCCACGCTCATTCATATACACTGAGCAAAAAGTGTGGACAAACTTTCTTGGCGTAGTGCCAGAGGAGAATGGGGAATGCTCCAAAAATACCAATGGCTTCGCCAAGATATGTATCCAAACGGCTTAAAATAGTGTCTCAAACTCCTGTTTCACACTACAGTGTTTAAACATGAAATAATTTTAGATTATGAAGATCACTTCTAACAGTGTTGCACTTAGCATTTAAAAAAGAGTTCCCCAGGATTAAATGGAATTGCACCTCTGAAACTGCAGTAGCTCTCTACTGCTGTGCTGAGTGAATGAGTAAAATATGTCCAGGTTTTTTCACATCTTCCTGTAGCTTATTGTACTTTATTAGGTTTCTAGGCTCTCCCTCAAAGTATCAACTGTATTTCAGAAGTGTGGGGAGTGACTTCTACAGTTAAAACTCATAATCGGGTCCATGTATTTGTAGTGCCTGAGGTATAAACTTTGTGAGACACCTTCTGGGATTCAAAAACCAGAGACACGTTATGGATGCATTAACTATCACTACAAATCCATGTTAAAAACCTGGATCTTGCTCTGATAGCAGCTCTGTAATTTGTAAAGAGGACGTGCTCAAGGGCTTCAGAATATGTGGGGTTGCAGTGCTAAGTGTGTATCATTCTAACATGACAGGCATTATTGAATCAGGTGGTAAACAGTATCATCTGTCTGAATGCATGTGTTTTGGGAGATAAGGTTCTGAAAACTTCTCTCTATTCTTTTTCCCATAGAAGGACAGAAATGTTCACATTCGGACCCGATTGAGAGTTCTGATTCATACGGAGACCTCTCTGACACCAGTGACCTCAAGACTCCCGAGAAACAGAGCACCAATGGGTCCTTCTCGTGTGACATGGCAGTCAGCAAAAACAAAATGGAGACGGAGGGAGAGAAGAAGTACCCGTGCCCTGAATGTGGCAGCTTTTTCAGATCAAAGTCTTATCTGAACAAACACATACAGAAAGTTCACGTCAGGGCCCTTGGTGGCCCACTGGGGGACCTTGGTCCTGCTCTAGGATCCCCCTTTTCACCCCAACAGAACATGTCTCTTCTGGAGTCATTTGGGTTTCAGATCGTCCAGTCAGCATTTGCGTCATCCCTAGTGGATCCAGAGGTCGACCAGCAACCAATGGGGCCAGAGGGAAAATGAGATCAGTTTGACCTTAAAGCAAAGCAGCAGTCTGGCTATAATGATAAGATGCTGTGAATGAAAGAGGAAATAATGAAATTTGGTTCTATAGCTGAGAATTTTTTATTCATTTTAGCTTCCCTCTTTGTCTCATGCTCTACCCCACCTTTTAAACCTTCTCTGGGGAGAGGGTAAAAATGCTTCTTAGCTGATAAATTACAGAAGACGGTGACCTTGGATAGGAGACATGATTTAAAACACCAAATGGAGCTTTAGAGGCTGCAGCGGGTGTTTTGTCATGATTTTCTAGAATAAAAAAGAAGTTGCCAGCACTGATCTGAGAATTAGAGACAGTCCTAGTGACCAAGGCACATGGGGAGCTACAGCTACATGGAGCTATATTCTGTTCCCTCTCTATTCCCCGTCTTCCCTAACCCACCCCAGAAAAACACAGTAAATTTTAAAAACAGACCCCTTACTGACTGAATATAACATTAAGAAAAATGCCCCATGGTTACAATGCAGTTGTCCTTTTAAAAACAAAAAAATGTGAAGAAGGTGAGAGAATTTGAACCCCTTCTGCCATTTGTGAGGCTGTGAGTGCTTCAGCAGAACTGAACTGCTGAGAAAAATCACCATTCAGAACAGGTTTTGTTATTTTTAACCATTGAACTTGCTGTCAGGTTTTTAATTCTCTATTATTATTATTTTAGGACCTGTTGTAGTGAATTGCTACTGAAAAGCCAGTCTAAGGCGATACACAGAGCACTCTTAAAGCAGCAGTCACATTAGGGTTAGTATTAATTTTTTTTAGATGTACCATAATTAATAACTTGGCTAGCTGATTGTTTTAAGTCTATGAAAGAAATAGTTTTATGGGGAAAAAAAAAAAAGGAAAAAATACAATTGCAGTCTGGTTGACTGGTGCTCATTTTTCTTGTGGGGACCTAGGGTATAAATACGATCAGCTATCGGGTTAACACTATGTACCACTGACTTGTTTAGTGTGAATAAACCCAGGGGTTCACAGAGTGATTTTGGTTTAATTGGATTGGACTCTATTAAAGAAGTTAGTATGTTACTTTGCATCCCCTCGTTTTGTCTGGTTTTTGAGCAATTTAGCCACCTGTCCAAAAGGTGTGCAAATGAGAACCAGTAAATACGATATTAATCCCTCTCTCCATTGTACTGTACTCTCAGTGACCTGGGCTTTTTGGCTACAGTCATGCTCTCCTGATCTGCCTTTAGTCAGGTTTGCAAAAGCCAGTCTTACTCATTTCTTTTCTGAGAAGGGTTTGTACTATAATAGATGGGAATTGTGAACAGCAGATCTCTGAAAAAACAATTGATAACAAAAGGCAAAGAAGCAGCGCTTCTAGGCTGTTCGAGGTTCCATTTAATCTGGAAAAAAAAACACTTGTGCAGAAATAGTGTCCTTTCTTGGCCTTCCCTCTCCTCCCATGTAGCTTTTCAAGGTCTTTATGTACCAAATCCAGGTATAAATGTTGTTTGATTAGCTCTACACAGGGTTAGGAGTTAGGAATACTCTGAGTTATAATTATGGTTCTGCTATTGATATTCAAAGTCGTGTAGGGCAGCTCATTTAATTTATTCCTTGATTTCCTATCTGCGAAGAGTTTTCTCTACATCACCAAATAGTTGTGAGGGTTAATTAAAAAAGGTTAAAGAAGTGATTTGGTAAACCAAACTGCTATGTAGGTACTGAGTATTTGCAGAAAGGCCACCCTGAAGAGCCCAAGTCCCACGCCATTCTCGTATTCTGTGAAACGATAGCATTCAGTCCCCATCATTAATGCAGTGACAGGACAGACCACTGCAGACCAGGACCTACATCCTCTATAAGAGGTATGTCTGCATTAAATGTGAATGTAGCCACAAACTGCTGCTATGGCACTTTGTGTTGTACAGGCGCTCCTAATCCAAACCCTGCAGCTAATCTATAACTGAAGATGTTGTGGGATACATTCCGCTGTTAATTTTGTGTTGAAAATGTAGAATGTTTTGTAAGTATATAGGTTTTGGAATGTCATTCTAAGCTCTACTAAATTAGAACCACCAGCTTCTCTCATGTAAGAAGCTACATTTTAATGCCTACTCTTGAGTATTTTAAGCGGAGGATGAATAATCAATGGTTTTCTCTTCACAGTACTAGCACTTTCTAAATTGAGAGCATGTAGCAATGGACTTGACATTTTGCTATTAGTTTAGGTTGGGAGACTGAAAGACATATTCTTCTCCATTCATCTTCCCCCATCATCTTCCCCCAGAATCCTGGGAATAGGCATGAATCTTATTTAAAAGTGAAAGAAAAAAACACAAAATAAACAACAACAACAAGAAGAAAAAACACTCACCCACCCCACCCCCAAACCAAAGTTTCTATTGCTGTTGCTATACTGATAAGCTTATTTGGCAAGCAGAAATAGGACATTTCAGTAAGGTAACAAAACAGTTTAAAATAACTTACAAATCTAGACCACAGCAAGGCAACCCTGTAAGCTGCCAAGCAAGTCAAGATAGAGCAGGCTTCCCACTCAGCATAACAATTCATTGGGATTAGCAAATGCAACTGCAGGCACACTGATTTACAGGTAGCTGGTATTTAAGCAGCGAGCAGCAAGCCATCAGCAAGGTTTCTGTTGAATTGAGGCTGTATTCTGAAAGATGCAAGAAGTTGGTGTCCCCATTGTTCCTATATGCACTTGAAGAACATGCAGTAGTCATAAAATTCGAGACCAGAATAAAGGTCATTTTCATCCTAGTTTTAGCTCCCCTTACTTCAGCGTTACTAGTGGGTTGAATTTTGGCCATGTGTATTGGAATGCAATTTTGAACAGTACAGATTTTGACCTGATGAAACAAATGAAAAGCCTTGAACAAAAAAGGAAGCCTTCTAAAACACTAAGTGTGCATTTTGCTTGTCAGAGAAAATGCTTACTAAGTTGTCATGAATAAATTGAATGGAAGCTACATAATTCTCAGTCTAGTGAACAGGAAAACAATTAGGCAGTAAGTTAACAATCCTGAAATTACAGTTCTAGGTCATCCTAGTGTAAATGGGAGAGATTTGCACCGACACAGAGATTGGTGCAGACTAGCGAGTTGGGCAGATCTTCAGCAGAGGTGGGTATTCAGAGCTCTTTGCTGCTTTGGAGGGATATTACTCAGTTCTGGATAGGAATTTAATCTATATGCAATTTTTTTTACCTTCTATACTTTGGCAAGCGTCTGCTGCTCACAGATCAGAGGACAGATCCAAACAGAAAACAGCCTCACCAGTTCAAAGTTCAAAGGGAAATACTTAACATGCCCCAAGCTGCAACCTCACTTAACTTGTTTCTATTATGTTTTTAATTGGCATGTCAGTGTATAGATGATAACTTTTTTTTTTTTCTTCTTTGCTAGGACTGCAATCCACTGTTTGAGTCAGTGCACTTCCCTGCAAAGAAAGGAACTTCAGTTCATGCAAATTTTGATAATCAGAGTAGGAGTATTTCTTTGTATTACAGGAGTGCTTAAACCCCTCAACTGTGGCTCAGGCCCTTGTGTATTAGGTATGATTAAAATATCTTCAAACGTTTATATTTTAAGCATTAATGATAGACAAGAAAGGAATAGATGCCAGAATTTTATAGGTGAATGAATGAAACACAGGTGAAGGACTGAAAAATGATTGTATGCATGCTTAAATGTGTCAAACATAGGAGCTTAGACTTATCGTTAGGCTTTTCCTTTTGCCTAAAGTAATTTATGTCCCCAAGAAATGCAAGGTAAAGCATTTTAATATGAGTTTATTCCATACTGAGTTACATTAAGTGACATTACCTTGCATTTGCCACCTGCTAGATGTGTGCAGACTTACAAGTGTGGCTTGTTTGATGCATGGTAATGTGATAGTGTGTGAGCTTTCAGTCTTAAGTGGTTTGCCCATGATGTTGTGGGAAATTGATAGCAGAACCAGAAATTGAACACAGAATTTCCTTCTCTCAATCCAGTGCCTTAACTATAATAGGGCAAAGTATTATGTGGTTGGGGGGGAGGGGGGAGGCTGTTTTGTTTGTTTTTTAAAGCCTAGAACCATAAGATTGTGTGGAGTTGGTCTTCATTGCAATCTTTTCAATAATTGCAAATGCCCAGTCACAATTTTAGACCTATTTGAGTGCCAGTGACTTAGGGAATATTTGTGATTTCCCGTGTATTCCCTGAAATTGTTGTTCCTCCCTCAACTGCTATCAGCAGTAAGGAATGACTTGAATAGAAGAGCTGTGTAACTGAATGTCTATCTAACTCAACTAATTGAATTGATAGTATGAAAGCTAACCTAGATTTTGTAGGCTCTGTTGTAACTTTAGTGTCTTGTTTTTTCACTAAATCTTTGTTCCTAGAAATCAGTATCTGAATTTATGTCTTGAGTCTGGAGTGGGGTACCACTTTCAGCTTTAATTTTTTTTAAGGTGCTTGCTTGAGGAAGTAGATGCCAAAGTAAATTTGAAAGGAACTCCAGACTTCAGTGTTGGAAGAATGAATGGAGAGCAAGAGCTCTCTCTGGGTTTCATGAGAGATGAATGGACAAAGTAAAAAAAAAAAAAAAAAAAAAAAATGGAAAAAGAAAAAGAAAAAAAAAACAGCTACTGAAATTTAAAATAGTGAAACAGGAAAGGCTTTTCTGTATCACCAACAAAAATAATCCAATATTTTTGATTGTTCAGTATGGCAGAAACTCTGAGAGCAAGTGCCAAACAAAACCATGGAATGTGTTGTCTTTTTCAGCATTATGAATATCTTAACACAAATTAAGCCAGCTTTGTACTGTTCACCTTTTGCCTGGGCACAGTACCTGAGTTTTAATTGAATAGAACATTAGCTCACATTGAATCACTGAGTTTATGCTGTCAATTCCAACCCAAGGAACAAAACAAATAAGCAAAGAGGGGAAAAAATAAGAAAATTTGAAAAAGGAAAGTAGATTGTGGAAGAGTCCCGTGTCTCCTGAGAGAGTCCCGCTTTTTGTCCCGAACATGCTTTTCAAAACAAGATCCCTTGGCTGTTGTGAATGAGCCTTTGGGAACAGATTTGGCCTTCAGCCCAACCTGCTGCTCCATGTGCCTTTAAGAAGGCAGTGTGTTTTGGAGCTCTCAGCCTGGGACCCTGGCTGGGATGAAGCCTGAGGCCACCCTTTACTGTTGCAGAATCAGCAGCAGCATTGGCATAATGTCTTTGTGCCTGCTCCCTTGACACCTTCACCCTCCACGCATTCCTTTGCCCAGAGTGTTTACTTACTCAAATACATACAGCTCTGCAAATATCTGTAACCTGTAAAACAAACCAGAGAACTATTTGGCTAAAGAGAAAAAATAAATTAAAAATAGTTATGTGACATAGCTGCAAAGTGGTGCAGAACAGGAGCAAGAACCCTGGCTGCAAGGGGTTGTGGAGATGGCTGGAACAGTTAAAGCATGCTAGTGGAAAACCACAGTTGTTTGCTCTGTGGTGGTGGGTAATGACTGCCTGCTTGTAAAGAATTAACACCTTGTGTCATCTCTAGCCTCTTCCTGTGTTTGGTTCTCATGTATAAAATTAGATGATAATCCACGAGTAGGAATGATTCAAGATTTGATTGATGTGCCAAATTGTGCTGCACAATTGTGCTGCTGAACTCTGCTACAAACATTTGGCCCTGCTGACTCCAGGCATGATGAAAAGTTAAACATTTGGTTACATTCTTCCTGAAAGGCAAAATATTTAAATTAATTTAAAGACTGCCTGGCATTATTGATCTGCTCTCAGGGTTTATGTGAATGAAGCTGTTCCTGGGTGGCTTCTCTGCTTGTACTGCGGTTTTGGAGACCTGGAAGTGTTCTGAGCTGAGAAGTGCTGAAGGAAGGAGGCAACTGGTGTCTCTCTGATCCAGTGACTCCCTCCGAACTCCTGGGTTCCATGTGGACCACGGGGTCACTTCATACAGCCACCGGCAGCTATAAATGCTCTTGAGCTTCCTGCAGTCACATAGTGAGCTTGGGTAAGTGCTTTTGTAATAAATTGGTCTCATTCTTGCTGATAGCTTTTTGGCTCCTGTGTCTACAAACTGGTGCCTTCTCCAGGCAGTTTTTACGTGCCCTTTGCAAAGTTGTCAGACGGACTGCTGGCTCTTAAAAAATCAGAACTCTTGGACTCAGAATTTCTCTTCAGTACTTTTGTAACCTGAAAGTTTGCTGCAATTAGTGCTAATACACATTGTAAGAGAAAATAAAAGGCTGTTCTCAGATGTCCTGTAGAATTAACAACTGAAATATGAGTGTGGGATGAGCCAGGAAGACTGGCATTTTTTCCTGGCTGCACGCTATATGGAAGAGACAGTGCCTTGGAAGGGAAGGAGCAGAAAAGTTTGACGTTGACTCTGATGAATCCCAATCCTGCTTCTACTGAAGTTGTTGGGAATACTCCCATTGTCTTCAGTGTGAGCAAGAAGGGATCTTAGGTGAGGATGGATGACTCTTTCCCTACTTGAATGAAGTCTCTTGCCTATTTACGGGCCTGCTTCTATTGAAACCGAGCCTGTTTTAGCCTTTTTGGGTTCTTAGGGACCTGTTTGTATAAAGCAACTTACCTACCTATCTTTTTTTTTTCTATTGTGTGTATTTTTTGTATGTTCTGTTGGAAGGTGAAGCCTCTGTAGAAGGGGGTGCAAAAACTGATTTTTAAATAGTAATAAACCAAAAGAGAATTAAACTCTGCAGGCTGCATGCATTCTTTTCCTGGAGACGGAGAACAGAGACCACGAGTGCCCAGAGACAGCCTGTATTTCTCATACCTCCAAATCTTCCTCTTTTCAGAGGTAGTTTCTGCCTTTGCTCATCTCCACAGCACTGTATGAGAACCCATGGGCAGGCTGCAACATTGTGTATCAGGATGGTCTTCTTTTGATCAGCAAATCCTTCCTCTGGGGCTGTGCGATGAGATTTCTTACATCCTTTTAGTGTAAGTGATGGAGTAGCAAGTATCTATGTGAAATTTGGTATTGTCCTTATTGAATATGTGGAAGACAGTGAAAATAAAAATGAGATAGAATGTGTAAATATATTTTTGCAATGCTTCTGGCCTGCCTACCTCAGGTGTTGGGTCATCAGTCAAATGTACAGCATTCCAACTCAACACCATTGTATTTTAAAGAATTAAGTGAAATATGAGGTGAAACTACTAATCCTTTGTTCCTTCCAGCTCTTTTTGCCTCCTTATGGTTTTAACAGTTTGAGCCCTAACTTTCTAAGAGAATGGCAAACTCAAGACCAAAACAACAACAAAGGTTTGCCCTATTCTATAATTATATTTAAGGAACAGGGTCTTTGCTTTTGCAAATAGACTTTTTATAAGTCCATGTGCATTTATAAAAGTCATGAAAGAGGCTATCCCTGCATGCCTATGGTATGTGTGCAACCCACAATGAAAATAAAGAGGTTTGCCTTTCTACACAGGAAAGAAAGGGCAACTTCCCAAAATAAACACAACTCCTCCCACAGCCTTCAGGCAAACACCTGTGGAGAGAGAGGTCTTTCACAGTATCTGTGTGCCAATGGTTTTATCTGCTTTCAGGTCAGCTAAGGAAGTAAAATCCGGAGGTGAGAGCTCTGCATTTTAAATGTCTGTGAATCCTGCGCTTTTATGAGGAAACACTAGTAGCTCTGCTGAAAGGTTTGGTCTTTGCTCCCATGTTGAATTACAAAGACAGCTTGGAAGTGAGTCCTAAAACCCTAGGAAGATAAGAAAATCTCTCTCTATGTATGTATTTTTTTCTCCAATGTGTACAAGCTAATAATCTCATTGACTTTATGTTGGCATGGGATATGGGAGTTACTTGCTTATAATGAGTGTTTTTGCTTTTTAGAGGTGGTGCACTTTCCAAAGAAACTGGAAGTCTTGCATATTTAAGTGCAACTCTATAACCTCATTCTTTCCACAGTGGAAGCTAACTCTTTAACAATATTCCATGATTACTGAAGTTTAAGCAGCATTGTTTTGGGCTATCACTTCTGTTTGCTTGTGAAATCAGTTCCCATGGTGAGTAAAGGATTGGTAGAAGGACACTTAAATAGTTCTGTCTAATTCACTGGAAGTTTAATTGTCTGTTACCCAAACAGAAATCTTTATTCCCTCTGATTCAAATCTCCAAATACATCGGTGCTGCCTTTTTCATGCATCTCATCTGTAGATTTACATCAGCATTTTCTAAGTAAGGATGTTGGTTTAGCTGACTACTTAGCTTTGCTAGTTACTGCTGTGCACCACACTGAATGAAGAAATGGGAAAGCTACAAAGATACTTCTATACCTAAAAAAAAAACAAACAAACAAAAAAAAAACAAAACACATTCTCATATTTTTCTTCTTGCATTAATATTTATTTGGCTCTTCATCTAAGTCAGCACTATACACATAGACAACTTGGAAACATCTTAGACCTTCTATGCATATCCCTCTTCATGACTCCTTACCCTTGAATACCATTTGATAAGGTATATATTACATATTTGAAGCTTTCAAAGCACTTTGCAGACATGTAATCCTTTCTCCCTTCTGTGATTTAACTAGTATTAATATGACAAACTGAGGCAGAAGCTTGCCTAAGGTCAAACAACAAATCAGTAGAAGAAATTAGAGCAAGGCCCTTTTTCTTCGCTCATAAACCTATGTGTTCTCTGATTCCCTTCCTCCACCCTTAAACATACATGTTCTGTTTTTTGTCAACAGCAACCTGTGTTTGTACAGGGAAAAAAAAAAATAGTGCAAATGGAGCCGGAAACCTCTTCAGCTCTACTTTATTCCTAGCAGTTTTGCTACAGTTTTATGGTATCTTGCTAGGACGCACACCCACTGGAAAGCAGGTAAAAACAGCATCTGTGATCTATATGCTGATTTCAGAATGCTCCAGAAAGGGGAAAGAGTTACGGGCCGTGATCCAATCTGAGTCCTTTACAACAGTTGCAATGGACCACTGTGAACACAGATGTCTGTGGGCAGTTGGGCCTGTCAAAACCACTCAGGGAACTGTGGTAAGGCAGTATGTAGTTTGTTACAAAATGGACAAAGGGGTGTTGCTGCTAGAGAGAACTCGGTGTGTGAAATTTCCGAAGTCAGGGATTGCTGAGAGTATTTAGTGCTAATCTCAGTGCTAGGAAAGTGTAGCTGCACTGCTTCTCCCCCAGTAAACAATAGGACCCAGATTGCCCTCCTGAGGCCCCTGTCCTTTTATTACAGCCCACACAGAAAGCTCATCTGAGAAGGCACTTTGAGTAAGTAGAGCAAACTCTGAACCAGTCTGAACCAGTTCAAATATCACATATGGTTGTTTTGCTTCTGCAGACTTCCTTGTTAGTCCTTGGAGGCTGTGGCTGGCATTTACTTAGCAATAGCTCATGCTGTCAAATTGAAGGGGGAGGGGAAGCCTCTCCTTGAACATGTCAGCAGGGGGATGCAACAGTGCAATCAGATATTTCTCTCTATCGCTCCACACTGACTCCTTTGTAGTGACTGTCTCTGTCTTGAGTCGTAGTTATACTTAGCTCACAATTTCATAGATTCAACCTCTGATCTGCTTGTTCCAACCCTGATGTTTTTCTTCTATGCAGATTATTTCTAGGGTAGGAATAAAACGTGTTTATTTCTGATTTCTACATCATTGCTTATGGAAGGCTTTTCACAATTGAGAACCACAGTTGTTATGATCCAGACAGAGGCAACAAAGGAGTAAAACCCCTTTTGTTGGAGTTGTAAGTACTTAATCGTGTTTGGTAGCATTTGATACTTAGTGTTTCAAGCTTTAAACACAAATTGCTCAAATACTCTGTTCATGATGGATGAGGCCTCAGTTTACTATCTTTGGCATCACAGTTTATGAAGTAAGCAGAAAAATTGGAGAAATGGTAAACCAGAATGAAGAGAGCTTTCGAAAAACTAGTTTTGAGGGAAACATTTGAAGAATTACTTTGATTTGCCTATAAAGAAATGAGAAGTGATAGGAACATGGTCAGTTTTCTCCATATCAAGCAATCCATGTTAATTTGTCTAGGAAAGAATACTTAGATTATGAAGGTGATTTTGCTTACTCCCCCCAGTATCTTTTTTAGTAAGATTAAGTAATAAAGCATGTTAGTTCTTTCGGTAGGAAATTAGATGAACTTTTGGCTGGGAAGATCTGAACGTACTTGGCTGTGGCCAGAGAAAAAGGGTGGGTTTGATGACTTCTTGTAGAGTCCTTCCAGAACTGTATATTTTTAGTTGCCTCCCTTTGTGTAACGTGCTTTGCTACATGTTAGCTCCCTTGTAGTTTTCTTCTTAAAGAAAGTTCTCTACACACATTGAATTTGTCTACAGGTAGAGAAAAAGAAAAAAAAAAAAAGCCCAACCGAGAGGCAGGAGAGAGAAAGCAGACATTTTCATTCTGGAACTTGCATAAGGTGAACAGCAGAAAGGTACCAGCTCACAGCTGAAACTGGTTCACACTGAGCTTAGGGAGGATGCTTAACCTTCCTCATTTCTAAAGATGGCTTATGTATTCTGTGAAGTGTTTGTCAGTGTGTGTATGCGTTTTGGTGCACGTTTGTGTATGTACATACTGACTTTTACATTTAAACTATGTGAGGGTATAGTTATAGGGCTATTTGCTTAGTTAAAGTTTGGGTAGTTCCTTTAAAATCAAGTCCTAGGAAGTAATGTCAGGTTTAATCTCTGAAGAGCATAGCAAGAAGAGCAAAGCCATGCCCAAAGAGCAGAAAGAACAATTGACTCTGCCCTTGACAGCTGCTACTGGCAGCCTATTAAACTTAACTCCATGAAACTGCCAGGCATAAATCATCCCTCATCCTGGGGAAAGCTAGTGATGAAAGAAAAAATGATGCTTAGAAGTCAGTTGTGGAAAAGACTTTGATCTTTACCGTTAATATGATGGTTTTTGCATTTCTCCCAGATTCCCCATTGTCCTTCTATGGACTAAAAGCTCAAATTGTTTGCTGGAACTTGGCTGCGTGTAATGAGAAGTGCAAATTTATCTTGTTACATAATAGGAGAGAGAACTGAGGAAGGTCTGAGAACTGGGAAGGTTTGAGGTTTGTTTCCACAGAGATTACTGCCTGGCCTGCAGTTCTTGGGTCAGGATGTACAAGGAGAGATGCCTTCTGTGCAAGATGGCATGGAAGCTTTAGTCTCATGAAATGAGCTAAAAGAAATTAATTGTACAGGTTAGCAGCCCTCTGCAAACTGTTTTGGACAGACTGTGCCTCTGGATGCATGTGTGGCCCTGCAGTTTCTGGCTGAATGGATTTTGTCCCATAAAATCTCTTAGGAATAGCTATTACAAACAGAAGGTCTGATTCAGTAGCCCTTAGTCAAAAATCTCTCTTCAGTTAACATTGCCTTCATGGAGGGTAAGCGGAGAGCATAATGAATGCAGTAACTGAGTGTCTGTGCACACAATGAGCATAACGACATAAAGCAGACATTTTAGCTGGTGATGTCGGTCAGTACTGACACACAGGATTTTTCCAACCTAGCAAGTCTGGCTGGAGTTTTTTGTTTTAATTTTTAATTTGATGTTATTAAACTAAACTTAATGTAGTATTAAATTGTATTGTTAAAGCGTGAATCACACGCAAGTGCTAAGGTTACAGTTTCACGTTCAGTGGTAATGCAGCTTAATTGACCTGTTTCTGTCATTCCCCCTCTGTCATGCTGGTACATCTGCTTTTTGGCGGTTGCATTGTGGACTGGATCCACCAGGCAATCTGTCTGTACAGGGTTAAAGTGTGTGCGACCTGGTAAGAAAAGGGTGAGAGCTGGGTTGGATCAGTTCTTTGAGCCTGCTTGTCACACCTGTAGCAGCCTGACAGAGAGCACTGCCAGGATGGAAACATCTGGGAGCGGAGGGAAGGACTGCTGCTCCGGCCAGCACTGCCCTGCAAAGTGATTCATCAAACACTGAGTACAACACGCAGCTTCCTGTCATAGAAATACTTTCTGTGCGTTCAATAGTTTCCATGGGATTTCAAAGCACCTTAAAAGAAGGGAACTTCCATATCCTTTTCAGAGGAGGAAGGTTTGATTACCCCGTATTTAACAGAAAGGAAGGGAAAGAGCAAAGAAGTGAAGCAGGCAGACTGACCAAGGTCGGAAGGAACGCTGTGGGAAAGCCAGAAATAGCACCTTGTGCTGCAGGCCTGGGCCTTGGCTGCAGCCCCATCAGTTGGCCCAGGCCATCCGTGTGAGCTCTGTCGAGCAGGTCTGAGGATTCAGCTGCTTGTTTTTCACTTTGTCAGACAGAAACCTTGCTGGTGACTCCATGTGCTTTTGTACGCTCGCTGGCATCGCAGTATCTGAATACCTCTGCCTGTTTGGAAAATGGGTACTTATTGTAACTCCTTTTAAATGTCTGCAGAAAGGCATTAACATGTGGCTGGATGCCTGCACTATAATTAACGTAAAGCATTTGGGGGCTGTTTACCTTGTTTTTCTGTAAGCAGGCAGCTCTCTGAGCACGTGGAGTCAACGAACAGCAATAGGTGAGCGTGTGCTCCCCATGCACCCGACTGGAGAACCAGGCGAACCCGACCGGAGAGTCGGGAGGAGAATGTACTCCTCGGAGCTCCTTCTCCAGGGGCAATGGCTATTTTACTCCCCGAGGCCAAGCTCGGGTCCTGCTGCGGCTCTCCCCATGCAGCCCCAGCCCTTCTCACGGCTGCGGGGCTCGGGAGCCGTTTCCCCGCGGTCCCGGAGCTCTGCGGACGGGGCTGTCCGGGTGCCCGGCTCCCGGCCCGTCCCTTGGCGGCCTCCCCTTCCCCTCCGGGGGCTCCCCACCGGGGCTGGGAGCCGGCAGCCGCCCGGTGGCGGCAGCGTTAGGACCCGGCGGCGGCTGCGAGGCGGGAGGGGAGAAGGGAAGAGGAGGGGGGGGAGCGGAGCCCGGCGGTTGTTTACCGGGGAGGGGAGAGCCGGGGCAGGTCTCGCCGAGCACAGCCGGGGCTGCTCCTCGCTCTCCGCGCCGAGGATGCTGCGCGGGGCCCCGCGGCTCGGCGCGGTGCTGCTGGGCTCGCTGCTGCTGGCCTCCGCCCGGGGAGCAGAGGGTGAGCGGAGGCTTTGTTGGAGGCTGGGGGGGGGGGTGAAGGCCGGCCCCGGGGGGATTTAGGGGACGAGGGGGGCAGCGAGGGCTGCCCGGCTCTCCCCGCATGCCCGGCCTGCTCTCCCCGCAGAGTGCCTCCGCGGCGACGGCGCGTCCTACCGCGGGAGCCGGAGCGTGGCCTCCGGAGGAGCCCCGTGCCTCAACTGGGGGCTGGCGGTGCGGAGCGGGCCCGGCGCCGAGCTCCCGGCAGGTGGGTGCGAGGGATCTGTGGTTTTTTGTTTTTTTTTATTTGGGGGGGGGGTTGGGGGTGGGGATCGGGCCGCCGAGGTCCCCGTGCTGACGGCCCCGTGCCTCCCGCAGCCGCCGAGGATCACAACAGCTGCAGAAACCCCGACGGTGCCGCCGCGCCCTGGTGCTACGTCCGAGGTGCCGATGGGGTCCCCGAGAGGAGACCGTGCGACATCGCCCCGTGCCCAGGTAGGAGCGCCTTCCCCCCCCCCCTTCCCCTCTTTGCTGCCCTCCCCTGGGCTTTGTTTTTCCCATCCCACCGCTGGGGTTGGGTTTTGTCATCAGGGTGGGGTCCCCCCTGCACACAGACAGCCCCAGCTCCGCCAGCCTCCACGGCTCTTCTCCGGGAACCCAGTGTACCCGGGGCTCCCCTCCGGCCCTTGTCTGCACATCTGCCTCCCAGCTGCACCTTGCTCCACCCCTAGAGCTTTTGTGTTGGCACCAGAAAAAGCCTGTGCAAAGCCTTGCCCCCCCACACCCATTTTGCTAGTCGCTATAGGGCTGTTGGGTCATGTTGCAAAAGGCTGAGGTCTGGACATCTAGGAACTACAGAGAAGTGGGTAGAACGTTACTGTGGGGCATGTTACAGCTGTCTAAACAAGTATGCAGCTGCTAAATGAGTGCCAGGGTGAGTCTGGGCATAGGTAGGGGGAATAGAACTTGGTAAAACAAGTTTAAAAAAAAAAAAAAAACAGAAAACCCCAAGCATTAGATTCATCTTGGATGGTCAGACATGTCAGGGTGTGAAATAACCTGCTGAGAGAAGAACTGTAGTTGAGAGCCTGCTTCAGGGAGAGAAGATATTTTTATTGACTGAGGCCAAAGTAGCCACTTGTTTTTTGAACTGTTTATCTCTGAGAGCCCCTCGAGATTTACACGCTTCACTGTCCCTCGGGATCGCTAGCCTTGCATGTAAACAGTTTTCCCCCACACGTACTTCATCCACTTTTCTTCACTGTGCTTGTCTTTTGCCTGCTTTTCCCTAAAGATAAAGCAAAACAAATGTTCTACTGCCAAGATCTTGACTCAAAACAGCCCTGCAGCTTTGGGATCTGGGGAGTTAACTGACCTTTCAGCCAATACATGATTTGCATGTTTAATGGTTTGGCTGTTTTTATGTCTCAGAGTGGGTACCTTTTTATTGTAGTCATGTCCTGCAGTTTGCCTTAGTTCAGCTTCTCTGGCTGACTTTAAGTACAATAACTGTGCAGTGCAGGGGACCCTGATTTCTAACTCCCCTTCTGTACTTCCATTTCACATTCCACTGAGGACTCAAAATGGCTGCAGATAGAAAATCCACATGGAGTTATTGCCAGCTGTGGGGTGAGATCCAAGGGCCTACTGAGAGATGGAGGGAGTTTTCAGGTGTGGATGCATACCGTGCATGGTATTTCCAAAAAGCATAATTATTATTTTTGTTTGTTTGTTTAGGACAAGTAGTAGATGTTTACATTCCACTGCCATAGCTTTTACTGTTCTGCAGCTTCCATTTTAGCTGTGGCATGAAAGAAGAAGATGTCTTGAAGACATCCATCTTTATGCACCTTTCTTTGGTCTCTGGCTGAGGAAGGACATGCTGTACTTAGGCCAGTCAGTGACTGTGCTGCCTGAAGTGTTGCTCTGACTTAGCCTGTCTCTAATGCTAAAGGAGTTTGCTATACGGCTTCAAAGAGGGGCTGCATAAGAATGTCCCCAGGTTGTTCTTCCACCAGCTGGAGTCTCTGTCCATCAAACCTTTCTGTGTCAGAAAGATGGAGGCAGAAGAAAGATAAAGACTCCTGGGAGATTTGGGATGGAGATCCTCATCATCTTGTTCATGTCTGTTCAGCATGATTGAAGCTGCAGCCTGTATATCGATCTACAGACTAAATGAAGTCATTGTGCATCCCCTGGACTCATGCCCTGAACCTGGGTTTCATTCTGCTGTCTGACTTCTGTCTTGTCTGTGGTGGTGCCTTACACTCCTAGCTAAATAGATTCATGTCAGAGGAAAGCAGGGGGAGGAGTACATTTCTCTTGGTAGGATTTCTGGCAACAACGTAAGAGGGAAGAAGTGTTTGTCAGTCTACTTCGAAGGCAGTCCGGTGATAGCAGTCTAGATCTGTCCCACTCACAAGGTACATGTTATGCTGAAGTACTCATCAATGCTCATTATTTTGTATGTTTCTCTTTCTTGCCAACAGATGCTACTGTTACCACAGTCCCAGTCCCTACAGCAGAAGTTAATATTTCTCAGGAGGTCAACCAGGTGTTTGAACCAGCTGATACCTTGCCCTCCCGGAGCGAGGCAGCCGCTGTGCAGCCAGTCATTGGGATAAGTCAGAGAGTGCAGATGAACTCCAGAGAAAAGAAGGACTTAGGGACACTAGGTACAAACACTGGATTGTGTGCTGGATCCATTCCTGTAATTCTGGCAGGATGGACTTTTTTCAAGGCTCTGAAAGCAACGGTGTAACTGGATCTAATGCCTCCAATTTTGCCTCTTTCTTTTCTCTCCGCAGGGTATGTACTGGGGCTGATCATGATGGTGATAATCATTGCCATTGGAGCTGGCATTGTCCTGGGATATATCTATAAGAGGTCAGTGGCTACTCCCCTTTGTTCAAAAACTGGTTGCATGAAGCAACCTATATAGATAGATAAGGAAAGTCTGAGCATCTGCAGACCCAACCAGATCCTAGTGAAAAGACAGCTAGGATGCTGTCTTTTCATACAAGAGTTTCTCTTGTCACAAGAACTATTTAAAAATTGTTTTGTTTTTGTTTTGTTTTGGGGCTTGTGTGTGCAGGCGTGTGTGTGTGCTTTGATGTGGCTTTCTCAGGTGCTCCCAGGGGAGCTGACTTTCAGGTAAGAGCTGGAGAGAGCAGATTCCAGGTGTCCTCACAGGAAATTTCTTTTGTGGTCAGAATAAGAAGCCATCCTTTTAGCAGGCCACCTGTTCCCCTGCTTTTTCTAGTGTAGGTATCTTTAGAAAAAAAAAATTGGCAAATTCTTTGCATACTTGCATTGTATTCTATGAAGCTGCATATGAAGTAGCGCTCGTTTTGAACAAGTTCCTTTTACCAAAGCTCCTGTCTGCTTTAAGGTCAGTTTTGATTCACGTGTAAGTTATGACTTGTTCAGCCACTTCAGTGTGTTGGAAAGAAACCTTTCTGTAGCTCAGCAGTGTTTGAGCATCAGAAGGGTTTGTGGTAACAGCAAGCAGCTTAGTTATTTGTAAGGCATAGGGCAGGATTAACAAATACCAGTGAATATGGTTTGCAGCAAGTGAAGGCCCGGGCTGTCTCCTCTGGAAGGGTTTGTTCTGTAGTTTGGCTGTTTGACAGCAGTCTGACACAACCAAGCAGAAGGAGCCCTCTCCCAGGCTGGGACACATCCTTATGTAAGTGTTTATAATAAACGCCGGCAGAAAAAAAAAAAAACAGAGGGAGGAGTGTTACATAAGGGGCAAAACACAGAGCGCTGTTTGTCGAAGAATCTGATTTGAGGTGTCACTTCAGAGAATGCTGTTTCATGTGCTGGCAGGAACAGCAGCCACTGCTACACGCTTGTAGGCAGCTTTGAAAAGCTGCCAAAATGCTTATGTGCTGACTGGAAGCCCTCAGCAGCTCTGCCTGTTTGGGATCACCAGCCCCAGGAGGCGCTGAGTGGTGCCTGTCGCACCTCACTCCTGGCTTCGGCGGGAAGGAGCCAAAGACAGAGGCCGAGCTTTTTCCAAATGTAGCTTTGCTTCTTCAAACCCATAGAGCCCACTGCAGGGTTGCAGTGCAGGATGTTTCCTCTCTTCCCTGGTGTCTTGCTCTCCAAACTGCATGTGCAAGCTGGCAGGTTTGGGTGGGTGTGGTGAGAAACCTCTAATGTGTTTAGCAGCTTTTGGTATACACGGTTTTTCTGGAGACAACGTGCTATTAATGCCATCCATTTTTAAAGCGAGGCAGTTCTTCCTTGGCACAAATTACAGAGGTGTCATCTCCTTTAGCTACAGGCTGTAAAGTGAAGTCAGCTTGAGAAGCCACTTGTGGTACTAAGCTGTTAGCTGCAGCAGAGCCAGCGCTAAAGTAGACTTTAATACTTTCAGTAACGGTATAATTTACTACACAGGTTTGTTTGCTGCAACAAAAGGCAGATTCTGTCACCACCTCTTATGGTTGTTTCTGTTGGATGAAGCAGGCTACAGAAGCTCTTCTGCACAGCAGTGGGCTCTGCGCTGTCTCACTGCTTCCCTGGGCCTGCACCAGGCAGTACTGTGGGACTGCAAGGTATTAAGTAACATGTCAGCTCCGTGGCTTGAAGGAGAAATTTGGCTTTACAGTCATCATTTAGTTGAAGCACTGTCAGTGAACAAGCCAGTTAGAGAGAGGGACACTTTACTTGGCTGCTTTTTTTGTAAAGGTTCTCACACAGGGGCCTCTATTTACAATAGGGAATGTTTCAGGGACCACTATATGTAGCTGGAACATCTTTTTGTTAAAGAAAGAGCTAAATCTTCCTTTCTAGTATATTGCCTTCACTGGAACTCTGCCTCTAGGCAGTGGCACTCACCCCATACACATACCTATGTGTTTCTTTTTTTTTTCTTATCTAGGGGAAAAGACCTGAAGGAAAAGCACGAGCAGAAAGTTTATGAGCGTGAAATGCAGCGCATCACACTGCCACTCTCAGCGTTCACCAATCCTGCCTGTGAGCTTGTAGATGAGAACACAATTGTGGTGCACACTAACCAGACACCTGTGGAGGAAACACACGATGGTAGTGGCCCACTCATGGGGCAGGCAGGTACCCCCGGTGCCTGAGCAGCCGGGGCAGGAGAGGTGCAGGCTGAGCGAAGCTTCCAGCTTCCCACTGTGAGTGTGGGGGGTGCGTGTGTTCATTTCTATTTTGTTTTATTTTTGATGAAAGCCAGATGAAGGTGATGCAGAGGGACAGAGCAATGGGCTATTCATCACAATCTGTTTGAGGGGCACCATTCAGTGCATGACCAGCTGGGGACTGGTGGGGTGGACCCTGCTGCTTCCTCCCACCTCTCTCCACAGAGTGCCAAGGAGCTGGAGGGGATGATGGGCCAGGCTCGCACCTAGCCACAGATCCCATAGCCCAGAGTGTGGTCTTGGCTTCCTTTTTCTGTTCCTTTCCTATTTAACGGTGTGCACTGTTACTTACGTTTCAGCCTGGAAGCCCAGGAGGGAGCAGTACTGCAGGGACTGAGGGGAGCTTCATGTCAGACTTAGCTAGATAATTACACTCTGATTATAGTTCCTGCCTTTTTGCTTTAGTGGCTGAGAGCTGGAGCCACTATCCAGAATCCTGCTACTAGAACAGGGATTGTTTTTTTTCTTGTTTGTTTTCCCCAAATAAGTTTATTTGAGGGATGGCTCTGACCAGGAACAGTATGTTTAGCCCTAGTGTCAAATTTGGAAAAGCTCTTCTCAAGCTCTCAACAAATCCAGGTCTTCCAGGGCTGAGGCCACTTCTCCATTTTCCTGCGGTGCTACACGCACAGCCACACTTGTAGGTGTCCAAGTGGTCTGCTTCCTTCTCACTTACACAGACCAGGAGACCAAAAGGCCAGCAGCAGACAGTTCTGGAGTAAAGAGAAAAAAACCTGCACCCTTCTGTTACCTACAGCAGGTTGAGCACTGAGGATAGACATCTAAGTTCCCTTGACTTTCTGCAGGGCTAGCTCTGGACAGAGTGGCCAAGCCAGCTGTAGAGGTCACGCTGAGCACAAGGCAGCAGCTCCTGCTCTTCTGGCTGTAAGGGCAGCTGCTCTTGCAAGATCCTGAAGTTACAGCATGGCTTCTGGCCCAGCCCTCTTCACACACAGCTTGTGCAGCAAGCCTGCTTGCTTACAGAGCCTGGCCTTCCTTATAAGAGAGGTTTTGTAACAACTTTTATCAGCATTCCAGGGACTTTGGAAAGGATGGCTGCTGCAGCATCTCCCCGATGGCACCGAGGCAAGGCCAGTTCAGGGAAACATCTATCCCCACCTCAGGGGAATCAAGCCATTCAAGTAAGTTTTCTAGCCATCTGCTTTACAGCTGAGGGCCTAACAGGGAATAGCACTTGGCAGCAGGGGTTTTAGTGTTAATGTTTGATTCAGGAAAGGGAAACATTTTATTTTTAAATGCCTTTGAATACCATTTCTTTGTAAATGTTTTAAATACCTCAGTATGAGAAGGTGCAGATTGTGCTACCTTGTATTAAAGCTTAAAAGAAAAACGCTCTGTAGACACGTGTGGACTGTGGCTCAATCTCTACATTCCTGCCTGCCAGAGCAGCCTCCTTTTGCTTATTGCAGACTTCAGACTTCAAACTGAGAAGGGAAGATGCTACTTCAGTTTGCCAAGCCCAAAGGTAAATCCCTACAAGCAGTACCTCCACTCACCAGCACTGAAGAGGGGTACAGAACTTACCTCCTTGCTGCCAGCAGTTAGCCTATTACTGGGACTGTTCCTGAAAAGCAGCCGGGGGCATGCGAGCTGTGCTGACTAGGCAGGCTGGCCCGTGGGAAGACTGCTCTCAGTTACAGCCCCTTCCTGCAGTGACGCAGGTCAGTTGTGCTTTGGTGCCACTCAGCAGCAGCTCCATCCCTTGGGGCCTTGCACTGGAAAGTATGATGGAGACAGATCACAGCAGGTTATAGGAGTCACTGACGTAGCTAGCATTTTCCTTCTGTCCTGGCATCAACAGCTGCCTCTTGAACTACATATTTCAGACTGTGATGTTTCCAAGAATGGGCTGTGTTTTTATCCCTGATTCAGAAAAGGAAAATAGGGAGAGGCTCCATGTTCTGCTGCCCTGTGTCAACTCTTGAACAACAACAACAACAACAAAAAGTCACCGTCTTCCCTTTCCATCTAGTACTATATGACTAGTACTACAGAACACTTACGCTGTATCTCAGTCGTCCTGTGTGTGGTAGAGCCCTCTGGCTCAATAAAGGGAGTTCTTAGATTTTGTGACAAAAAAACAGAAACAAGTTATAGCTTGCTATTTTATGCACCACACAGACGACACAATCCTGTTTCCACAGCATACGTTTACTGTTTTTTAATTTAGTTAGATCATGGAGCTGTGCAAATCACAGTTCATAAACCTCACCCACACATGACCCAGGACCCCCCCCTTCGGGGGGTCCCCTCACAAACCAGCCTAAGGGGGGAGGTGGGGAATCCTATTAACAATCCTGAATCCACTGGACCCAGTTTAGAGAGGCTCCTTCGCTGACTCACAGCACAAGCCGTTCCCAGTGTTTCTCAAACACCACTACACAGACTAACCCCCCCCCCCCCCGCACATTTTGTCAGGTGATGACTGGTCCCATGTCATTTTACACGACACTTAACTCATGGGTAAATGGTGGAAATCAAAGTAACTGAACACCCATTTCCCACCATTCAGCACTGAGAGGGATGGGGGGACACAAGGAGAAAGCACACTAAAAATCCAGTTAAACCAAGAGGTTCGTAGAACTTAAGAGCAGGACTTGAGCCAGCTTTTTGTTCGGTTCTGACAACCACATGAGCTACTGAGACAGTAGCTTGCTTCCTTCTCCTTCAGCTGAAGAAGTGCTGGAAGAAAACAACCCCCACCCCCCTCCCAGTGACTCCAAGCCCTTTTTTCTCCCCCAAAGCAGGGAATGACCTTGAAGAAAGTTTCTGCTTGGACAGTCAGCTCAGGGGCTACAGCAGCAGCTGCAAGAAGACCTTCAAAGGGAGCAACTTGCACAGCCTGCAGGGAAAGATGAGGTAATGGCAACTGAATTATTAGTTCTCCAGCTGCCACTCCTGACTGGATGGGACAGTCTCCATCACTTTTCTGTTTACCAGTAAGTCCATCCTTGAAGTAGCCTTGGGCATGTCTCATGCACAAAGTCTGAGCCACTTCAGACCTTCAGCTTCTTGAAGAGCACCTTCTGCCACCCTTTCTGTGACCTCATGTCCACAGGCTGAGCACTCCAGCAGCTTCATCTCTCCATGGATGACCTCAGCCAGTGCCTAGTGCAGTTCTACACATTCAGGTTCAAATAATCTCACATAGGTTAAGGTCCTTGGGCAGGCAAGACTTGCTGTGCAGGCTCAGGGTCTGAAGATGTTCAAGTGGCTCATCTGCTGCCTGCCTGGGTCAATATCAGGAGGGGCAAGCAGAGCTCAGTCTTAGTGTTTCAGGCTTTTGGAGGTATTCAGAGAGAGAGGAAGAAAAAACCCACAAAAACAAAACAAAACCAAAACAAAAATGCATACATGTTTCCCCATGAGAGTTGCCCAGTTCCTAGGCTTTTTCACTCCCTGGACACTGGAGGCCAAAATTTCAACAGGCTGTTGTGGAAAACACATGCACAAATACACACACACACACACACACACACACAGTCCTGGTGGGGCCTTTTGCCAGATGTCCAATTTCCCCAACTTTCTGAGCAGGGTAGTCAGTGGAAGGAGTTCCAGAAGTTCCAGAAGTGCTGGTCCTCATCCAGGAGAGTTTCCTATAGCAATTCCCTCCCTGGCAGACAGGCCGGGGTGGCTTCACAGCTTGCAGCCAAGTTCTAAGGCACCACAGTAAAGAAGCCTGAAAAGGCCAGAGAAACATTTCTCAAGCCAGAAAAATAGTGTTGAGCAGCTTTCATAGGTGCAGTTGGCAGGAAACAGTCCTTTTTGCTTCTGAAACATGCCAGAAATCCACAATGAATCAGGGTGTCCAAGAGGAGGAGGATTGGGTGGGGAGAGAGAGGCAATGCAGCAAATGCACAGCACGGTGCCCCATTAATGCCCTGGAAGTGGCTGAAGTGCATCTCCCTCCCCGTCACTCGACTCCAACAGAAGTGGTGCAGGCAGCAGGACAAGCTGACTAGGTTGTGTTTTCAGGGAGCTTGTCACGGTTCAGTCCATACTGCACACTCACGTTGTGGTCCAGCTCTTCCAGCTCAGACGGGAGGGGGATGGCAAGTTCTCCCAGGTAGAGAGAGAGAGCTTCGAAAGAATCTTCCAGCTTGGAAAAAGGGGGCCTAGAAGCAGCAGCGAGGAAATGTGAGTGGGGAAGATGAAGCAGAAAAGCATGTGGAATAGCTGGGCCAGTTGCCCAAATATGATTCCCCCCTCCTCTGCTGTGCAGAGCAATCCTTCCACCAAGGGTGGAACACATCCTCCAGGCTTACTAAGAGGGGTGCTCCCAACACCAAACCTACCTGCTCTCCGGTTCCAGTCTGCAGCAAATGGCAGCCAGAGGGAAAAAGGCTGGAGGACAGTCAGCAGGAACAAACTTTTCCCAGAACAGCTTAACATTAAGGCCAAAATCCAGTGTGCGTGGGAGACAGTCCGGGTCAGCATAAACCTGGCCTATGATCTAGGGAGAAATGAGAGGTATGCTTAAGAACAGTAACAGTCCCAGAGCGTTAACAAGCAGGGAACTCCAACATTAGGCAGGGGCTCCTTCAAAGTTTTAGGTTGGAAGAGAAAGAGCAGAAATGCTGTTCCTCCTCTCGCACATGATCACTGTTGTAGAGGAAGGCCCAGACACCTCTGGTTTCTCCCCAGGATTTTTCTGCTGGATAGGACAACGTGCACCTCCCAAAGAGCTCAGTGTTTCACTCTGATGTATGGTGCTGGGGGATGATGCAGCCCCTCCTGGTCACAGGTAACAAATACAACCTGCATCCCCATCCCATCTCTCCTCTCCCACACAATCTTATATCACCACCAGCAAAGCTCCTTTGTCATATGGAACTTGATCTAGGAAGTGCTGTAAATGCAACAGCACAACAGATTCTGAGCTGCTCAGTTACTGGCAAGTTCAACCCACCCACACCCAGAGGGTAGGGAGTAGAAAGAACAACCGTAACCAATGCCTAGGAGGTTGCAGACAAGTGCCAGTAGAGGAAAGGGATGGGTGGAACAAAGAGAAGCCCTGCCCCAGCACTCAAAGTCCCAGTTCTTGCCACATACCCCACTGAGGTACACTCACCACCTCCAGTGCTAGGGGACTCAAAGTACACTAAGAGGGAACATACCCATTGCAGAGAGCTGTAGGGTGATCTGGGTCCAAAGGAGGCCAATGTCAATACAAACTCTCATATGGGAAGAGTATTAGGTATAAAGCCTCATCAGGTATCACAGAAAGGGTGTTATTTGTAACTACTTACGCTTTTCTCTGCCAATAAACTCAGCAGTACAACCACATCCTGTAACTAGTTAGTGGACGCCCATTATGTATTTTGGCAGGGTTACTTCCTTATCTTTTTTTTTTTTTTTAAAGCATTTTAGCATCTTCATTTTGGTAACAAGTGAAATATTCATATGCTACCACCCCCTTTGTCTTTTCTTTTTTTTCCTCTAGATAAAACAATTGTTTTAGTTCCACAAACAGATTTTTCACGTTCCTAAAACTATCGGTCATAACCACAACATTCTCCAAAATGAGGGCCCAGTACAGACAGAGCTCCAGATGAGGCCACAAAGATTTATGCAGTTATCTTCTGTCCCCTTCATCCAAACACTGAAGATGAAACTGTGCTGGTCTCTCCTGGTGTTCCTGTAAGTGCTGTGTTCCCAGTACACATAACACCTCAGCTTTCATCTGTACTTCCACTGTCTTTTAAAACTGAAAATACCTTGCAGCTTAAGTGGTGCTCTCTGCTCTGCAGACAGAAAAGCCCAATATAATAGTAAGAACGTGCACTGACTTGAGATATGCTAAGCCAGCAGACTTCAGGGTGCATGCTTCATTAATCCACCTGCAAAAAAGTTTCAGTTTCCTCTTCTTTGAAAACATATGCCATCCACAGTGGAGGCCCTGAATTTACTGAGATTATACAGCTGACTGTTCTTTTATTGAGGCAATATGAATAAATAAATCACAGTTTTGGGGAACATCTCTTCCAGCAAAATGGATACCAGGGCTCAATCAAAACCTGACAGAGAATGGATGCAGGGTAAGCTTTGTACCCCCTGCCTAATTCACTGCGCTGTCACAGGCTGCATACTCAGCCACAGGGAACTGTCTGATACAACGTGTGGAAGGAGATAGCAATGGAAAAGTCCACTGAAGATGCCACGTAATGTCCTGGACTTACCTCACAAAGAACAATCCCAAATGAAAAGATGTCCACTGTCTCATCATAGCTCTGTCCTGCAGGAAACATAAGGCATTCAGCATTGTGACAGACAATTCCCCACCCATCTATTCCAGGAGCTGCCAGCATCTGTCTTGGGCTTGGCCTCCGAAGCTTAACTAAGCCTATTCCCTGGAGGGCCCTACAAACAGGATACAAAGCAAGGTTTAAATCTGAGCAGGGTCAGTTGCCCCAAGACATGTATAGGAAGATGCAGCTGGTATACATCACCTCCACTTATTTTAAACTGCTTCTTTCTTCTGCTGGAGAAGAAAAGGACAACGCAGGGAAGCCTCACATATCAGAGGTCAAAGCAAATGCTAAGGATGACTATAGAAAGGCCATTTCCATTGACTGCTGTTTCAGTGCCTCTCTACACAGCAGTAAGTCAGTGTTCAGCTTCCCCAGCAGTGAGTCCCTGCTGCAGTGACTGCAGAGGTAATAAATTACGTACCAGCAGCGCTTAGAATCTGGGAACACAGACTGGCTCCAGCATGCCATTCTGTGAGTACAGACACACCCCTCCCAAGCCAATATCCGGTAAACAGCCTTTTTTGTAGAGGTGATGTCAGACTGCATTCTTGCTATTCTCCTGACAAATGCCAGGTCTGAGACAGCCTCTGAGAAGCAGCCTCAGACTCAGAAGGGCCTGTAGGCCTTGAGAGGAGGAAAACAGGAGAGTACCCAAGAAGGTAACGTGAAGAACTGTTGAATATTGGGGAGAAGAGCCAAGTCCTCCCTTCTCCAATGGACTATGTCAGGCAATACTGATCACGTAGGCAGCCCAACTGCTCAGCCTGGCCAGACAGACCTGCTCATTGGGAGGACATGGTATCCATTGTATTTCACCTTTACCTCAACTCCTGCAGGGACATTTTTTTCCCTTAAGGGACATAGTTCATCCTTAATGCAACTGTGGGCTATATGCCAAAAAACAAACAAACACGGTTCCCTGCACTTGGGCAACCCCCACCCTCACCTCAATCCCAAGATTTCAGCAAAGCTGGCAGCAGATGGCTTTTCCCTGGATCTACGCAACCACACACATAAGCCTCATCGTGGAGTTTAATGACTCCCTGTTCAAGGGGCAGCTACAAAGCAAGTGGCTCTAACAGAACTTATTCTCGGGTTCAGATTTGTTTCAGGCCTCTTCTATCTTCCCTGATACTGGACTGTAGCAAGTTTAGGTCTGCTGCCCTTCTGAAGAATCCTGCTATCTGCCAGAAACGTTACCTCTGATGGTACAAGGGCTTATCAGGGCAGGTACTGCAAAAGAAGTGCAGCTAGGGTACCTGTGTGTATAAATAAGCTTGTGTATTAGCAGGTCTAAAACCATAGGCTCTAATAGGTTTGATTGTTACTAGGGGCTGGGAGCTTTCAGTAATCCTATCACCCCTATACCTTGACACAGGCTGGCTCCTTGCCTGTACCTTGCTATCAGTATCTTACCATTTAGCATTTCTGGGGCCATCCAGTATGGGTTGCCAACCACTGTGTAGCGCTTCTTCCTGTCACTCTTCCGCAGGGTTCGTTTCTTGGCAGATGGTTTCTCCAGAGTGGGCTTTTTTCTTTCCTCCACAATTAGCCGAGACAGACCAAAGTCAGCCACCACCACCGTCTTATCCTACACAAGGGATTTAGATTAAGCCACTGATTCTCCTCAACTTCTTTCAGGAGCAAGCAGGCTACAATTCCTGTTCACTGTCAACTACACTGCAAGGGCTACTAGCAAGGTTTCCTGCATCCCGATGAGTGTAGCAAGCTGTCTAGACAGGTGTATGACACCAAATTCACAATTCCAACCTATCGTTTCCTCTCATTACTTTTTCCTTGTGTGGTCACTAGCATGAATCCCATTAACTTTGCTACACTTGCTGGGGCAAACTTGGACCTTTCCTTTCAGACCGTCCTATTCTACCTGGCCAGAAATTAACTGAGCCTTTCATCCTGGATCACTTGAAGCCTACATACTCATCTCATATTCCAGTCAAGTGAACAAGGGCTTGAGCAAATGAAGATACAAAAAAATCTTGTGACCTAAAAGCAGTTCAAAAGAGAGTGCACACATGTGCACACACCTGCACACTTGTCTGAGTCCTGAGCGGTAATAAAACAGTCAGCAAGAGCTTCAAGGCTACAAGAACAGAAGCAGCTGTAGAGCTGTACATTTCATAGTTCAGATGTACTAACTCTTATAATGCAACTGTTAATAGATGCTACCACAGGAAACGGGGGGAAGAGAACAGAATGAAGAAATGGTAAAAGCAAGATCAATCTGGGAAATCCCACGTGAAGACGAAGTTCCCTTGTTTAGGGCACTAAAGCCTCTCTGAAATCAGTCCCAACCTGACAAGACAGGGCTCTGAACTCAACATCATGTGAAGAAAACCAGGGTAGGAAGATGACAAGGAAGGGAACAGCATGCTGTGGAGAACAGAGGTATAGCTCACCAACTTAATTAGGCAATTGTGTGAATTCAGGTCTCTGTGAATAATGCACATGGAGTGCAAGTAAGCCTGGAATAGAGAGAGAGAAGTCATTGTTAGGGATTTCCAAGCAAGTATGTCCCTTTACATTTACAGGCCTTAACAACTATTTGATAGTAGTCACGCAGGATCCACAACCCTTCATACGCCACACTGCTGAAGCTGCTAACCCTCACCCTGGAGGTTTGCTCAGTGATGAAGGAACTATCTGACTCACCATTCCAGAAGCAATTCCTTTGGCAAAGCTGACCTTCTGCTGCCAGGGAAACGGGTCCTGAAAGACAAGTCCTCAGTCAGGGTCTACCTTACCAGCCAGCTGGTGACAGCAATTCCTCAACAGGGACCCTTACAGCAGTCAGAGAAAGATGATATAACCCCAGGAAGAAGGCACTTCCTGCTCCAAGCCACCCACAGCTAAGAAAAAGCTTTTCCACACAGCTCCAAAGCAAAAGACTACCAACAAACATTGTAAGGTTGGCACAACCACAGCACACTGTCAACCTTGTTCCACAATGAAGGTCTACTAGGCTTCTCCTCAGCACATACTCACCGCATTGCGGAGGAAGTCCTTCAGGGTGCCACCCTCGATGTACTCAGTGAGGAGATTTAGCTTCTTGTCCTTGTACAGTACACCGATGAACTTCAGCACGTTGGGGTGATCCAAGCTGCGCATCACTTTCACCTGGGAAGCACACATCCCACCCCAAAGTGCAGAATGGAACAAGTCCTGGCAAATTCTGTCTGCAGTGATATTTGTACTGCTCCTGCCCCAGCAGAGGACAGCACTCCCATCCTGGAAGTCACCTCCAGGCCCCACAGAGTACACTCAAACCCTAATCTTAAAGCAGTCAATTACGTGTTGCCTCTTCATTTCCACACTGTGTGATTAATCTGATCTTAGTCTTTAAGGAGAGCATCCTTGGGTTTGGTTAACTTTTAAGAGAGATGAGAGTTCTCCAGGGTAGCTATCTGTTCCATATTGTGCATGCCAGGATCAGAATAGCAGTGTCAGCTGTTCAGGGAGCTGCCTGCTTTTAAGCTAAATCAGACTTTGAAAAACATGGTAGGCAGCCACCAAGAAAAAAGTTTAGTTTAAATACAGGAGGAGTCTTAAACGTCTTATGGATATTGGCCCTCATCACTTGTATTTGTGCACAAGGCTCAAGGGATAAATCCTTTATGTATTTGCACAGCTCTATTTGCTTCAGACTCAGACCACTTTTTATCATTGAAAAATTAATGAACTGGGAGCTGAAGTCATGCCTACTGCTCAGTTTAAGCAAGTCACACTTCACTGCAGCAAATGTTCAGCTGGTGTCAGGCTTTCCCCAGTGTAACGTCTCCCTCCTTAGCACCTCAATTCCTGCCAGTCTGCTGGCATGATCGCTTTCTCACTGGGGGAGATACTGCCATACTACTGGCTTGGTAATTTTTGGAAATCTTGCTCCTACCTCTGTCAAAAAAGTCTTCTGTGTTTCCTCATCACAGCGAATCAGCTCCTTCATCACCATCACCTTTCCCGTTGCTTTGTGAGTCACCTGGTGGAAACAGACACCACAACTACAGGCAAGGTTCAAGAATACATAGCTCCAAAGCTCTTGCAACTCTTCTGAAAGAGAGGGTAATATTTCCCTTCTATCTGGAGAAGGATATACAGAGGAGAAAACTCAAGAGCCCAGGGATCTGCAGAAAACAGCATAAAATTTCTCCTTTCAGAATTCAGCAGAGATTCTGTAAGAGAAACAGAAATCTCCTAAAGCTGACAGAGGGTCATACCAAGAGACCAGCAGCATCCCAAGAACCAGAGCTGAAGTCTCCACTTTAGGCAGCATAAGGTTGAGCTGTCAAAACCTCTGAAGGAATCAGTTCCATACTTGTGTCTCAAGTTCCTTTAGGGAAAGCACTTGCCCAGCATGATGCTCACATTTTGTACACAGGTCCTAACAGCTACATTTGTATCAGAAAGGAACCAATGTTCATTTGCATCAGAAATGAAACCCAGCAATGCAAAACTACATTACCACATGCTTTGGTGTTAATGGTGACTCTGAAGCTCGCTTGTTTCTAATGAGCTTATCAAATTTAGTCGTGCAAGAACTAGGATGCACAGCGTATTCAGTTAAGGCGGGAAGCAGTTGTTTCACCATGCTTCTTGGGAACAGTGTATTGCTACCTGCAAGGAACATCCCAATATGGTGGCAAACCCAGAAATCCATACAATAAATATTCGGCAACATTTCCTGGCTCTTGACACTGAAAGCATTTCAAATACCTCAAGAGCTGCCTGTATTCAACTAGTTTCTAACATTTTGCTGTGTTCTAGAGGTTTCTTTTAATCAGCTCTGCCTTATGTGAATGAGGTGCAGGAATAAATAGAAAGGGGCCAAATTCTGATGAGCAGGTTTTACTGGAAATCCTCTGCCCCTTCAGTTGCTTTGCTTGGACAGCTCAGTCTCCCTAAGATCTCCAGGTAACTAAACAACCGCCTTTCCTCTAGGAACAGAAGGAGACTGTTCTGACCGGATACAGTACTTGTTACACCAAAAACATTAAATCTGAAACTCAAGGAAGTTATCACGTTTTTTTGCAATCATACCTTTTAAAATAAAAAGCCTTTCAGAAAACCTCCAGAACTGTAACCCAGAACACAAGACCAGTTACAGGACTTAGAAAGCTTGTGAGCTCTTGCAAACTCTGTGGCACAAGAGTTGCTTGGAACCATTGGACATAGCAAGGCTGATACAAGTAGCATACAATTTTATGGAATAACAATAACACAACAGAAGCAGGAGTACAATATTCTTCTGCTCCCATCTAAAATCAAGCATCCATATGTAAGTAGCGAGCCAGGGAACACTACACATTTCAGCCAGGGACATGAAAGCCAGGAATATCTAATACCCAAAGATAAAGGGAAGTGAAAAGACAAAGACAAGACAAGGCTAAGTGGAATTCTTAAGCTGACATACCAGCAGAACTGAAACAAGTGTCATCATGAAACTCTAAGAGGGCAATTTTAATTTCCAGAGCATGCACCAGGATGGCTATCAGGTAATTTGAGCAGAAAAGAAATGCCTTTGTGCCATTAACTGTGGGGACGCAGATGACAAAAGCATGCGACAGAGGAAGGGTTCTGCTTACCTGGACCTGTTATTTGTCTATGAGCAGAGGAGAAGAGAAATATGCTCATTAGTATAGATCAAAAGCATTGGGTTTGTAGTACTGGCTCACCACCATCCGTGGAAGCATGAGATGAACAAAGTATAAGGAGAAAAGTCCCATAACATGGTGAATAGCAATCTGAGTACTGAGGAGCTCACAGCACCTTTGGTAATGCAGAGACAGCTGCCTCCTGATGCTTTCAGGGACGCTAGGAGAAGAGCTCCTGAGCACCCCTAATCAAGATCAGAGAGATTAAATGCAAGAGAGCAGAACTGCTATTAATAGAGATTTTAACTATGAGAGTCATGCAAGACCTGACAGCTACCACCACATTTAGGCTCTGCTGGGGGTTCAGAGTTCACTACATCAGCCTCGCAAACCCTTGGGTATGCCACACTAATGGTGGGTGAGAATGTGTTTAACTCCTCATTCAGCATCTCTTCTCCACAAAGATTTTTATAAAAGCAAGCATAACTTCTTCCCCCTTCTCCCTCCCAACCCAGGTGATTGCTGTGACACAGGCACTCTAACTCAGGAGATGATCATGTATGGCCAAGGTCGACATTCAGATAGGACAATGTCAAAAAAATCTGTAGCTAGAGATGCTCATGGTCAGGGAAGGAAACAGGGAAATGGATCTCACTGAGCAACCCAGGTGAGTTCTGAGACTGACCACTATCAGCAGAGCAAAGAAAGGCTACTGGGACAGTGGCAAGTTTCTGAGACACGCAGACACTGCTTAATCAAAGTAACTGATGAATACTTGGGGAGCTCCCTCACCTTGATTGCTTGTCCAAAAAATCCTTTTCCTAGTACTTCTCCATGAATCAGGTCGCAGGGCCGAAAGATTTGCTGGGAGCAGCTAGAAGAGGAACGTAGGGATTCAGAGCGACTGATGTCACGGCTCAGAAGGAGCGGTTCCTTCGGAGAACTGGGGCCAGGAGACTTAGAAATGCTGTTACTTCGCCTAGAAAGCAAAAGAAATGAGAAGGTCAGGGAAGTTGTTAGGAAGCTTTATGAGTCAACATATACCATCATTAACTCCTAAGAGACCAGTTTCTAGATGTGCTTCAGTGCTCTTCGTATCTCAAAAGCCAGATGCTCTCCCAGCACCACAGAAGCTCTTTGCAAACCTAGAGCAGCCTCCAAGCCAGGGTTGCCCAACAACATTTCATGCAGAGTCAGAGGTGGAGCTTCTGAGAAGGAAGAAGCTGTGAAGATGCAGCTCTTAGTACTTCTAAACAAAGATTAAAATACTGCTAAATGACTGAATGAGCAACTGAGCACACCAGCCTAGGAAGACAAGATTTTTCCCAAATACCAGGCCTGACTCATGTTCCCTTTGAGGACACATTCTTTCCCAGCCATTTTGTTTTCTAACTGTAAAACTCTGTATCTTTCCTATAGTAAAAGTAGAGCTCCTCAACCGCTTCACCAATGGTTCATACTAAGGCTCATACCACAGATTAATCACATCTCTGCAGTCATTTTCAATCACAGAGCAGCCCAGCCAGGTAGCACAGGGCAAAGGCAAGCAAGGTCAGAGGCTGTGCTTTCAGGTCTTTACCTGAGGGATCGCCGGCGGAGCGTTCCTTCCAGATTCTCCTTGATGTCCAGTGGAGAGATAGAGCGGGGGGAAATGGGTGGCTTTATGTGGGTGGGAAGCCGTGAGTCCAAACGAAGCCTGTCTAAGCGCTGTGAGACAGGGTCATGCTCTATCAGCAGCTGAAGTGTCTGGCTTGTCTTGCGAATCAAGTCCTCCACCTGCAACCAAACCAAAGAACAGGATGATAGCAGATAGGAGGAACATGAATAACAGCAGATAGAGGAGACAGAGAAGAATACCCCTCAGAAATTGTTCAGTGAGATCACTCCATAGTTGTGGTCTAGTTGCACACACCACAGTTGTCTACCAGACAAGCCAAGAAATTGTGACAACACAGAAATTTCTCGTGCTATCCAAAGTCTCTTCTGTTCTGGTTAGCTACAAGAGACCAAACATATTTATTTTTTCTGAGAAGTGTTTGAAAACTACTCAAGAGTCTATCCTGAACAATGCTGTAGAAAACAGCTTTGCAAAAGCTGTTGTGCTCCTACTGTTCTGTTCAATACCAACAAAAAATAAAACCTTTTTGTAGTGCAGGTAATGGTGGTCTCATTACACACTTGCAGCATCACCTGATAACTGTACAAAGCATTTAATTGTAAATATAGACACCAAATACTTTTTTTTTTTTCAATGGAAACTCACCCCTGGGATCAACTGAGCCTTTGTCTATTACCAGCTGCCTCTAAAGTGATTAGAACAGCAGACTTCACTAGTAATACATGGAGGGTCTTCGCAGCCTCTGTCCTCCGAGATGCTACAGCCCTACCTATACTTCCCTTATCTTCCTTTGTGACTGAATGCCATAAATTCAAAACTGCATCCTAACTGCATTTCCATTTGTTATATTTCCCTCTTCAGCTGGGATGGGCAGCAGGGTTTGTCTTCATGTCTGTTCGTACTGCTAGCATGAGTACTATGGTTGCACACCCACACCCTACGCAAGGTGGGAGAACAGTGCCAAGAGACAGAAAATCTCTAGAAAGACGAATGAGAAGGAGGCTTCAGTACGGAACTCTACATACCTCCTCAACCTGTAGTGTACGAATAGGAGCTCCATTAATCTCCAGGATACGGTCTGCAGGGTGGATGGCATTTCGGACATCTGGGCTGATGTGCATCCTGTTAACTCTAAACATGGGAATTATAGTGGGGAGAAAAAAAGTCATTTTAGGCAGAATTATCAAAAATATTTGATCTCTGATGCTTCGTTTTGAATTGCTATTTTGAAGTAAAATCTCTATTACAAATACAAATCTCTACTGGAGTAAGCGTTTAGGTCTGAGCTGGTTTGGGGAGGGCTCTTCATTTGTCTAGTTGCAAAATTTGAAAGTCCATTACAATTCTCAAATGTTCCTGTTCCACCAAGACCGATCCCTGCATCAGTTAAAGCAGTTGGCAGAACAGCAGTGCTGCAGAAGATTTACCCGCTCCCTCTGCACAGGCATGAACTTTGCACACAGCCTTGTCATACTCACTCCTTCACTTGGACACCAGTGGCATAGCTGGAGCAGCCACCCTCAACAGATACGGAGAAACCTCTCTTGCCATCAGTAGCTGCTGGCATGGAGATGAGCGTCAATGTATAAGGCAACTGCTCACGCAGAGACTCAGTGGAGTGTTTTTCTATCATCGGTGTCAGCACAATCTGGTTATGGCATTTTCCACTAAAAGAAGTGAAGAAAGTCATTATGGCAGTGTCCTTCCCCTCCCTGCCAACCTCACACTTCTAAGTTCTGTCATTGACCCTAATCCATAGTTTTTGTGCTCACTCCATTCCTTCCTCCCTCCCACAAAAGGCAGCTTCCCAGCATTCCTTAGCATGGCATTAAGCTGAACCACATGGAGCCAGCTAAATGTTCTTTAAACATACAGCAGGTAACAATGCAATTTCCCAGTGGCAAAGCATTCAGCTCCATCTTACCAGTAGAGAGTGGAATGCTGCACGAGCGCATAAGTGTCCCCATCTTCAATGATCACTTTGCAGCTCATGCAAGCAAAGCACTCGGGGTGATACTTGTATTCGCCAGCCACCTACAGACAGAAAGGGGAAGTGCTTAGTAGAACCAAAAGCCATCAGCAGCTGCAGCTCCTGCTTTCCTCTCATTAATTTGTTCATTCAGATCTCACAGCCAAGTGGCAACTTTATACTGGAGAGTTAAATTAGCCCAGCCTACCTTTCCTGAACCTCATCCTTGGCACCTTGTTTGAAAAACTTCTCTGAAACAAACATGTCAACACGCAAAGCAAAGCTTGTGTCCCAGGAACCTCTGTTATATTTGGCAGCTGCTCAACTATCAAAAATAGTTGATAGCTTGCTGCAGACTAGTAAACAAGATATTAAACCTTCCTGTTCAGTTGCTCTTGGCATGACAACTAATGCTACGCCTGAATTAATAAAGCTGAAAGGGCTTTTTTTTTTGGCAGACAGGCAACGCACGAATTTATATACTTACCAGTCAGCTGACAGAAAAAAATAAGGCAAGCTGAGACAACAAAATACCTTTAAAGAGTATTTGTATTCGTTGAGATCTGTTTTTCTATTTTCCTTGTAATAACTTCCCTTATTGATGACACTTTGCAAAGATTCAGGCAGACAATGAGAAATGGTCTTGGTACTGAGTACCATACTGCTTTTATTTAGGCCCTAGAAAATGATGGCCATGTTTCATTCTTGACAGTTTTAAAGGTTAAATATTTGCAAGGCTGTGGCAAGGAGTGGAACATTTAGGTGAGCCCCATATTGTCCAGACAGAGTTCAGTGTTTCAAACCAAATGGGACTAACACCATTTAAGGATACCATTGGCCAGAAAACCACTCTGGCAATACCCCAGGTGGCACCTGGATGGCAACCTTCCCCAAAGCCACAACCCGTTGCTTATCCCAAGCTGAGAGGTTTCCACTGCAGGGCAGTGGAAAACCTCCCCATGGAGACACCAAAGCACTGTGTTACAGAAACTGAACAAGTGTCCCATTAATCACCCTTCTATTTCTTGTATCTGTGCATTTCAGCACCTTGCTCTCTTTGTTGATAAGCTTCACATCCTCACAGCACCCTCCTTTAAGAGTTACTCCTCTTCAAAATGAATCTTCATCTAGACAATGCACATACAAACCTCTTTGTTTACCTGTGACACAAAAGCTGAGTAGCAAGGAGACTGTTACTTTCAGTTTGATATTTGAATAGCTAGGACAACTCCCAACCAAGCACAAGGAGTTGGAGACAGGTATGTCAGAGTCCTTACCATCACAGGACCAGTCATCAGCAGAGAGCAGCCATGGCAAGATTCCCCAAACTTCCCCCAGTAGTCTTTGTGGCAGTACAGTTTCCCATCTTTCTCATAGTACCAGTTCGTGAGGGGATCCTGACATTCAGAGCACCTTGAAGGAAACAAAAGAACAAGGTTCCTGTTAGCAACAAGTCAAAATTCAATGGAAAATGTTCTCTCCTACATGGAGAAAACACATTCAGCAGCAGCTCACTGCTGGCTGTTCTGGTCACTGACATGCTAAATCCGACCACTTGGCAATGCATTTTCAACTGAAGATTAGCACCAAGGTTTGTAAGGAGGGGTGGTACCAACCAATTCAAGGGCAAAGATGAACTTTCAAAGTTTCAAACAAATCCCATCCACTTCTTAAAACACATCAGCTGGTTTACAAATTACGCCATATAAATTTTACTCCTTTCTCCCTCTTCCTGGGAGTATGCAGGTTTCCAGTTGCAGGCTCGCCCAGCACTAAGATGGCTCTGCTACATTTCTGCCTAGTCAGTGTTTCTACAGTATCAAACCTTCTTGCACCAGAGCACCTGCCTCTCAGACATCAACAGCAGCTCCCTTTTCGAGAAGCGATTATTCATCCTTTATCTACAAAAAGGAAACAAACCAAGCCCCCAAACAAGGAAAGAGATGCAGCAATTCTGTTGCAGATATCATTTCTGCAAATCACAAGCAGAACCCAGATCTTCAGGCTTCCTGAACACCAAATAATCCTGCCTCAGCAGGACATACTGGGCAAGGGAGTTTAAATTCTGCAGCACAGAGGTGTGACTTAACGGAGAGATAAGGCACAGACAGGACTACATTCCCTCAGCCGTTGCATCATTGGAGATTATTCCATTAGCCCTGGGCAGCATGTTCTCAGACTTTACAAGAAAAATTAGTCTGGTGTTGGCCATTTCTGAGTGCAGCACTTAAGGCAGGTTAGTAACCATTAACTGGTTCAAAGGAACACCTCCAAGATCAATGTCTTTGTCAGCACAGTGCTTTCCCAAAGATAGGAGTTTCTTCTGCCCCTACACCAACAATTGGCTCAGTTACTACATTGGAGGGCAACTCATTGCACTGGTGGCAGGGAGTTTTTAGGTGGAACTGTGCCCTCCGGGCAGCATGCCTCTCTCCACAGCACCAAATGCACTTAAGTCAGCCAGTGGCAGTAGAGGAACACTTCTTACATGCTTCATTTCTAAGAGGGCTGCTACTGGTCTCACCTTTCACAAGCTTTCTAAAAGCTTATTTGTGCCAAAGACATTCCTTGTAAACTCCACCAGCTTGTAACAAGCATAGTGATATGAGAAGCTGGTTGTGCTCCAATATAGAGACGTTCTCCAACATCTCAAGAGACTGCCAAACAAGATGAAGCTGCTTGTAAGTAGCCTATGGTGTTAGGGGAAAACACACCTCATGAAGTATTTAATGCCATACCCTACCCTCAGGAAAGCTGCTCCTTCTACTTTAGACTGTTTGTTCTCCCAGCTGAGCAGCTCCCAGTCCTGTCCTTCCCCCTCCCTGTGACGGGAAAGAACTCCAGCACGTGCAACAGGCCCTGCCAATTTTGCCTGAGCAGGGGGAGCAGTAAGTGAACATCATGATACCAGGTACGTGCATTATTATAGCCTCAGCCTTGGGGCACTGTCAGGGTTACACCCTGCTCATGGTATGCAAGAGACCTGGAGGGCATTGCAATGCATTTTGCCTTCAACCACTAGTCTTTGGCTTTCATTTGCAGTAAATACCCCACGCTGAATGATCAAGTAGGTGAGTGGGAGGGAGAAAAGAGCAAGTGGAGACTAACAGCAAAGATTTCTATCACCCTGTGGCAGGAACATCTGGCTCAGCATGGGCAAATCGGATCCCTCAAACTTATCCAACTTCTGCGTGCATGCCTGTACCAGTGCTTGCTCCATGAGCGATTACATCTTCAAACAGGGAGCTGTGACCAGACCTGCACTTGGGATGCAGATAGCAATACTGGAGTCTGGGGACTGCTCTACCAGGACTTCAAGACCTGGCTTTCTGACTAAGTTCTCTCCAAGCAGGTGGGTTATTTTATTTATTTGTTTTTAAGCACAATACCTTCCCTTCCTCACCCCTCTCCAACTTCAATTCCCTTTTCTCCGTAAGAAAATCTAATGTTTCCTCAAAAGCAATACAACTGCAGTTTGTTTTAGACAGGTTCCAAAGGATCACGTACACTTGTCCTCCCATTGCCTTTCCCCTACTTCTTCATCAATTCCAGCCTTACAGCACTTTGATTACGTTGCTTCCATCCGGAAACAAGCAATGGTATCTAATTTGCAACACACCCTCAGTGAAATGAAGGTGAGGGGTGGAGCCAACAAGCAGTCAGTTCTTTGCTATGCAATTAAACAAATCTGGGCAGGACAAGTTTGCAGCTCAAGGCTCAGAACCCCACCCTGGGCAGTGAGGCAACAGGAACAAAGCAACCAGCCCCAGAGAGGCTAGATGCCAGTAATGGGTCTAACTGGCTACTTTGTTAAACACTGTCACTTAGAAAAGGCTTTAGATTTGTCAGGTGTTGAGAACTGACAGCACACAGGTATAGTTACAAGAACTGTTTCAACTGTTTCAGTGTCTTTGCCCAAATGATAAAAGCATCACGTGCTAGTTCCACAAGACTCTCATTGAAGAGAGATGTCAGATTTTTATCACGGAAGACACAAGCGTTAATACTCCTTCCTTTTTCCTCCTCAGTGGAGCATGTGGCATCACTGCACTACCATTGCTGGAGTTCACATCAGCTGAAACAGGAATACAATTACTTCTAGAGGTATTAAGCAAGCTAATCTTTGCCAGTCACCACCACCAAAAGAAAGGAAGATTTCCTCCTCTTCTTTTAGATTAGGAATGGCTAATCTTGTCCTAAATGATTTGGTATTCTTATTACAAAGTAATGAAGCATGGTAATCAAATCTCTTGGAGGACTGCTAACAGCTATACTTAATGCGTTTCCTCTTGCAACCCAGCCACCATTTTCAGATCTGCAGAGCTCTATTCTGATTATACAGTCCCATACACTATGAGTCTTCACTTCCCATCCTTGGTAATCAAGAATAAATTAATCTGCCTTCCATAGTCATCCTCCAGGAACCCCAGGCAGCATCTGGAGCGCAGTGTTCAGCCCTGCTCTGTATGATGCTCCGTAACACAGAAAGAGTTCACAAATTGGTGCTTGATGGCTGCTTGGTTTCGCAGGTAGTAGGAAGATCAGGTCACAACAGGTAACCAGCCTGGTTTTCATCAAGATGGAGATTCAATCCATGTGGCATCTCTTTTACATCTAAATGAAAGCCAATACCCTCATGGAAGCAAAGACTTCCCTGGCAATGAAGAGCTGATCCCTTTGAGAAGGGCTCATTAATAAAATCCACCCCCCACACACTGTCAGGCTAGATCAGTTAACGCTAGACAGGCTTGAAAGAGCTGCGGTTCCAATTCTACAGGCAGAGAGGGAAGAGGACAGTCATGCAGACAGAAGACTGCAGAATAAAGCATAATCCCAGCCTGCAGCTAACCCAGAGGCTTCTCACCCAGGCCTAGCAGAATCGTGTGCACTAGCTACGTAAGAGATGTTTGCCAAGCAAGAACAGATGCTAGAAAACACAGACTAAGTACTAGACCATGCAGTATTTCAACTCTGACTATGCAAAACCACCTCCACACCACCTAGTAAAGGTGCATCTATGGCTTAGCATGATGCCCTGCATGTATTACAGATAATGAAAGGCTGCTCCCTTTCCTTCTGAAAGTGGGTGCTTTTTCAGAAGGTTGCCTAATGAAGCTTCGCAGTTGCACAGCAGTATTTACTCCTATCATAGATTGTTTTAACAAAAGGCCCACTACCCCTAAATCAGTACAACAGTGTTTGTAGGAACAGGATCAACAATAATGAGCAAATACAAGCAGAGGGGATAGCACAGAGACAATGAAACTGCCAGCCTTGCCTTTCCCCATACATTCACCTTATCAGCACATCAGCATCAGTCACAATCCTGGCTGTGCTTAGCCCCACTAACAGTTTGCACCATGGAGATGCAATGCAATCAAAGCCTTACTCTCTAGCTATCACCTTTCTCAAGCCTTACTTGTTTGACTGAGCCAAGAATGTTTGTTAATGCAAACCAAAATATCACGGGACAAGAATCCTTTCCACATAAGTGAAGCATGCTGCTAGCCCCTAGTTACCTGCAAAGTACTTGATTTCTTTCTTAAACAAGATTACGCACTGCCTCGTTGCAGATTACATCACCTTCTCGAACTCTACAGCAGCATGTGGCACTCCCTCAGCCTGTACTGTGCACAAGCAGCATTGGAAGAGACGCAAGCAGCAGCAGCCATGGCAATCTCATTCCTCTGGCTGTGGAGCAAAGCACAGGGGCACGGGGCAAAGCAGCGCATAGTGTCGCTCTGAAAGGGAGTCTGCTCGCCCCAGGACACGCAGACACTGCCTTGCAACACAGGTACCATTCCCTTGTACCTGAGAGCCTTCACCAGGGAGGCTGGTAATAAGAATCTCCTCCTCAAAGCGAGACAGGTCCCCGCTTTGAGGCCAGCTGCTTCCTGCACACAAGCACCAGACCTGACTTCACACCTCACACACGCTAACTGCTTAGGATAGCATTACAGGAGCAAAATGACAGCTTGAAGATCCACGGCTAATCCTGTGCAAAACTTACCGAAAGGGATCCTTGGGAGCGAAGTAAGCAGGGGCAGACAAGTAACTTCCCATCTTCAGTACAGGATAAACCGGCTCAGCCACAAACTTGTCCAACTGCCTGCAAACAGCTCTGTTCTGCCAACATGGCAGCAGCCAGTGCTCATTTCATCTTGCGCTGATTCAGATACCTCACCTCTCTTTCAAGCTGCCCAAGGAATGCCAGCTCTCTCGTCTGCTCATTCCTTTTCAGATTTTTCCTGGCTCCCATGGCTATGACCATCCTCTCCTGCGCTCAGCAGCAGCGGCACCCTTGGGAAGGCTAGAATAACTGCTAACCTGGCTAGTTGGACATGCTGCTGCAATAGTTCTTGCAAGCTCTGTTGCTTGCTAACTATTGTCAAGTTTTCCCTTCTCTGGTTCCACCCAAGGGTGGGAGGGGAGGAGGAGCCATTGCAGGAGGACAGCGTGTGGCTACAGAGCCTGAATAAGCTCTACTTCTTCACTAGGGGTGGAGCTTTGATCCAAAGGGGGTTTGCATTAGTAACTGCTGAAAGATAGTAGCTTTTGCCAAATGCATGAGTGTAAAACTGCTCTTTGCAGCAGTGGTACATTCTGATGGACAAATCAAGGAAGGCTGAGTCTGATGAAGACAGCTAGCCACGTCTCCAAACACTTCAAATTAACGTTTACTACATACTTTCCCAAATCCTTCACAGTGAGCTGGGGTATACTACCTTAACAGTACCTTCAATATATTTGGTCATCTTCTTGCAGGAGGTAACTTCCTAGTGTGCTCCATCCAAGGAAAAATAACTTTCTTTCCCACACTTTTAACACAGAGACCATTCAGTCATTTAACTGAATCTGTACCTCCTGAAAGGAAGCTGAGAATTGTATAAAACAGTACAGATGAGTACTCTCTCCTGCTCGCAGCACATGTAGCTGTATCACTTTGCTTGCTCTGAAGCCAAGCATGATCTCTAGTGGCCAAACCAGCTAAAACTGTTTGCAAGACACCGAGCGATGCAGCAAACATATGCTGCTGCACTGAGCCTCCCATTTTTGTACAGTCAGCAAAGCCTGGCATGCCTGAACACAGCCTGAAAATCATGCTATGTTCCAGAGGCAAGAGTACTCAAATGTGCTTTTACTGGAGAAGCTCATTCTGTTGGCATATTGTTCAAGGGATGCTTGGGGCTGAGACGAGGCAGTCTTGGCTACAGATTTGACAGCTGCTGCTTGCTATTGAAGTAAGCAGAAAACCAGGCAGCTTCTCCCTGCCCCCCCACCTTTATGAAAAAAATAATTATCATTTTCCTCCTTTTCTCCCATTCAATGCAGCTTCTAAGCCTGGCTGTAAAAGCACAGTGAAGCCTAGTGCAGCAGAGCCCAACATGATTGTCAATTCCAGCACGGGTCTAATTCCTTCTAATATTTCACACAGCTCTACTGGAAGCAGCAACACGGTGAGTCTGTGTCTAGGAATGCACTCTGGTCTCCCACATTCTCTATATGTTGCATGCTGAAAATGGGCCAATGCTCAAAATCCAGCGCTCCCTTGGTTATCAGCACCACCCCACAACACACACATACCTCTGGTGCATCGCAGAGCCTCTCCCCTGCCCAGTATCACCTACAGACAAAAGCTTTTCCCCACAGAACTGCTACCATGGGCTGAATTCCCTCCAAGGGGGATTCCACGTGACCTCATAAATCCCAACTTTTCAGACAAAACCTTTGAAGTTTTGATCCACAGATGTGATAAACAGCCAGCTAGTCTGTGAACGAAGCCAGCAGATAAAGCCCAACTTCAAAGTAATAAAAACCACCCAGACAGCCAAGCAACTGGGAAGGGATTTTGCTTGAGACTTCCTTAAAGCCAAAGGACACATAGTCCAAATGTCTATTTAAACAGGAAACATCTTATCAAAATGATTTTACTTTTGCAGCAAGCCCCAGCAGCAGGCAGTAACTTACCTTTTCCTACAGAGTTCTGGTTACTTCTTGCCTTTTTTTTTTTTTTTTGTCTATATGACCTATTTGAAAACATAATAGCCCTGATAAAAGGGCTCTAGAAAAGGTGTTAATCTATTCATTCATTCTAGACCTGAATTCCTGCCAGAATGAGTGTACTTCAGAAATGCTGATGAACAGGTGGGGGGGATGGGGGGGGCAGACCTTTTCTGTGTAATTTTACTGATAGCATCTCTGAGAGCCAAAATGCAAGGGAGCATGAGCCGAAGTCAGAGATATCCATATTTCTCTCCTGAAACTGCTGACAGCACCTCCACTACAAACACGCAGCCACCACAGGGGTTTGCTTTACTTACTATGGTTTGGAATTGCATAGTCATTTTTGCCAGAGACAAAAGCCTGAACATTTTAACTGGCAAATGAAGGGGACAAGTGAAAACTTCAACAAAGACTTAACATGAAATTTATTGCAAATTGAATTGCAAAACGTCATAGATTTTACAATTTTATCCCCACAGAAACGCATCATAGCTGTTGTGATATTCAAGTCATTATGATCTTTAGACAGTAGGGGTTAGGTTGCACATCTAGACACCCTATTTATCACGGTTTGTGCTGTCCACAGACAGATGCATTGACAGAATAGCATGGCTACAGACAGATGCATTGCTCAGCATATCTACCAGCCCTAAGATATACAAATTTATCCTGGCACAGGCAGGCACTTCAGTATGTGTGTGGGACTGGTATAAGCTGGGGAAAGGCATCTGCTTGATGCCTCAGAAGGCTGCAGCAAGTCTTTGTTTCAGCATGGGTGCAGTTTGGAGGCATTCCAAATCCTTCAATACAATCCCAACACCTCATTGTATTTCCAAGGCACTTACACCTAACATATGCTTCACTGGTGTTGAAAGACAGAGTCAAGCTCCTGACATCAGGTACTGAAACAAATACTGTTTTGGTATGCATGTACCTCTGAGTGAAAGCTCTTGCAGGCAGCTCTTGAGTAAACTAAAACGACCAGCGAAGTGAAACTCATCTTTGTTATAGCACCTTACTTCTAAACAGAGGCAGGACCGATGCCACCTTAGTATCCAACGTCACTAAGCACATTAGGATGGAGAGAGCGCTTTCATCTCCAGCATACTCATCTGCCTGCAGACCTACTGAATTCGTATAGGCTGAGAAGCAAACTAAAGTAATGCAGCCTACTGAAACTTCATTGCTTATACATATTTTTAGAAGCAGTGACTTCTGATCTGTAAACACCTCGCAGATGACTTAAGACTGGCACTTACACCACTGCACCTTCACTTGCTTTCTAACTTGCTACGTTTGACTGTGCAGTCTGCTAAACTTTTCAGGGGAAGGATCCTATCTTACTCATGTGGAAAGCCCAGCACACACTGGGCTGTGTGAGTAATTCTAATTATATTGATACAAGAATGCTCTGATAACAATGCCCTAAAGGACAAGGTGCACAAGTTAACTAAGAAATTCAGACTGGAATGCCCAGCTCCTTAAGTACAAACAGTTGTCATCTGTGTGCTGTAGCTGATAGATTGGCCTGAGGAATGTGACCATGTCCACCTGCAGAGCACTTTGCTGTTCCTGTGGATTTTTAAGTCCTGAACTTTTATGGCCATCTGTGTGCAAACAGGCACTTAGCAACTATTTCTCCCTATATCAGATAGTGAGCTGCTGAATTTCAATGCCCATGGAGACACCATCAAAGAGGCATTTCCAGGAATCTGCAGGATTAGTGGGGAAGAGCTTTCACCTCTGATGCCCAATTAGCTTTCTGTAACTGCCAGAAACTAGAGAAGACCTGGAAAAAGAAAAGATTCTTGTATTCCTGCATTTACTGTATTTCACCTACCTTGTATTACTACTCATATTTCCCCTTCTCTCAAATTCAGCTGGTGCATGTACAAACCTGCGTTCACAGCTGAAAAGTTCAAGGAAGAGTCAAAGTAGCAAATATCTCCACATTTCCGATGCATCTTAATAACACCTTTGTTTACATCTTCATCAGTCAACATTTGTAGCTTCATATCCTGACACTCTAGATCTATTTTTCCAGTTGTCTATGGAGAAAAAGCAGCTCTTGGAAAATGAAGGCCTATACCAATCTGAACCAACAGAGGTGAACCAAAGGCTAGAAAATATAGCCTACGAGGAAAACCTAGATCCAGGGCTGCTTCAGTCTAGCAGAGACTGACAGGTGACGTGATTGCTGCTTACAAATTGGCAAAGGGAAGTTGAAGTTTAGTAGATATCCTAAGAACCACAGAAAATAGATCTGCAAAATACCCCTTGGAAGTCATCTAGTTTATCCTCCAACCCTCATAAGATATTCAACTATACATAAACAATTCCTAATGCAGGTTTGCCAGGCTTGCCTTCCCGGGCATTCCCATTGTAAATTCCCATTTACATTCCCAAATGTAAAAAGAATCAAGGTGATTCACTAAGGTTTTCTGGGCAAAAAATGTTTCTATAGCACACAAAACATGCTATTCAGTATAGGAAAATCAAGTCTTTGTACGAAAATCAAATCACTAGAATTGGCAAATTAATAGTGGGTCTCTTTCTCCTCCGCAGCCGGGAGCTCAGGGCACCCCCTCAACGCACAGGACAGTGAATGCAGTTCTGTTTTCCCAGCGGACACTTGTCACGCTGCAGACCACACAATGGGCAGGCAACGAGGGATTCCGGGAAGAATCCACTTTTAACCTTGTTCCACTACTGAGAAATGGGCAGAAGGAGAACTTGTTTCAAATTCACTACACAATACCCATAGGGGACAGAGCCAGAAGTTGTTCTGCACTCTGCCAAAACCGGTCTGCTTTTTAAAGTGTTCGTTTGGAGCAAACAGACATCTGGTGGTTACAACACTGTGCATTTTAGTTTCTAGCTGCAGTAAAGGTTAACAGAAATTTAAATGGTTGGGTAACAGGTTCAAAAAAAAAAGTGCAAGCACTTGAATGCAAAACAGTCTGTCAGATGAATTGATTTAAGTAACAAGGCAACTTCTATTGTGATTTAAACAAATTTTGTTTTATTACTTCAGACTTTTTTTTAACAAGTATAAGTAGTTTCTGAAATATTTCAAGACTATATTTAATTGTAGCCAGTATGTTTTACTGGAAAGTCAACTTGCTACTTAACATTGCTTAAATACAATCTTGTAACCCCTAATCAGCATGAAAAGATTTAATGTATGCTTAGATATCAAAAGCTTACACTTTTTAATCAACTGTTTATATGATTAACTTAGCATCAACTATTTCATAATATATTTTAAAAAAAGAATTCATAAAGCCGTCAGGATTTTTCTCCAGGTCAAACTGGGTTGCATATACATAAAAATCTGGTATATTAAGCAAAAATGAAATTCTTGTCTAAACTGAATTAATAGTTTATGGTCACCATCATCTTCAGTCCCTTGATTCTTTAGACCTACTAATGAAAAAAAAAAGTATCAACACAGAATTTCCCCCTTTTTTTTTTTGTCTTCCATAAAAAGGAAGATGAACTTTTCCATTCTTCAAATTCGTGATGATTTTCTGTTTTTAATTAACTAGTTTGGGGTATAAACTAAATAGTGGATATTTAAATCTGTGACTGTAAAAACATTAGTAATCCATTACCTTCAGTAAATTTGAGTATTTTGAAGTTACACTTTGGACAGTTTTTTCTCTAATGTGGTGGGTTTGGCTTTTGTTTGAGATTCCTGCAACAAGCCTGTGTTACTTGGTTACTTGAATTAGATTTTATTTTTTTTTAATAGGCCATAGTAATATACATCCTCTGTTATTTCAGTTAGGAAGGAACTGAACCCCAGCTGTCTTCCTTCCTAAAAAGTTCTTACGAAGCTTGCTACAGCAGGGATTCCTACCGCCATTCCCAATAATTTTCTTCATCTGGATCCAAAAGCATTTTTCACCTAAATGCATTCAACAGGCTTCAATGGAATTAACAGTTTTCAAGTGATCAAAACTACACTTTTCAAAAATACTGTGTCCATAACAAAACCATGCAGCTACGCATAGGTCTTCTCATCCCATCCTACTCAGATTCAAATACACAATATTCGTATTAAAAAAAAAAAAAAGGAGGGAATTGTTTTTAATTGTTTGTCTATCTATGGGGTAAAAAACACCACCAAAACAATGTACATCAAAGGGGGTATCAATACTTTATTCAAAGGTATAATTTAAGGCAGTATCATCTACTTTGTAAGACGAAAAAAATGGACCAAAAGCAGTAAGAACAGCATGGTCTAGGTTAAAAACAAACAAACATGCACAAAAAACCACACATTCTTCTTCCAATAGTCCCCTTAGGTTAAAGTGATCCAGACCTAGGAAAAAGACAACTTTCTTTCCTTATCTAGGTGAAGAGTTTGAATTTTTGTGCAATATTTGTTCCAAATCCAGTGGAACTGTGTATCAGTGAAACAACAATGACCTTTGAAAGTGAATGCTATCTCAACAGAATTCAGAGGCAAAAAAGTACATTCAGAGTTAATTCACAACAGATATTGTGACAGAAACATCTAAAAACGTCCTCAGCCAGATCTAACCCACCAAGCCTAAGGATCAGCTAGCCAAGGAACAATTTAAAATATCCAAGCTACACGAACTGGGATTTGCTTAGACCTCCAGCCACAGCAGAGTAAACGCAGGTTTCAGAGACAAAGCTCCTGCACATGCAGTTGGAGGAAGGAGGGAAGTGACAAAAAACTTAAATCCTCAGAGACACGCATGTACGTCAGCTACTGCCAGTGCCAAGCATGATCAGCAGCCCAGCCTGACCAAGAATAAACAGAGCTAACGAGCCTGGAGCAGTGCCAATCAGCATTAGAGAAATTATGTGCCAGGCCAGAGACTCAGCTAATCCACAGGAAGACTGTAAAAAACACTCCACAAGAGCTGCCGGAACTCACAGCTACCAGCTGCCAAAGGCTCCTACCATTAGAGGCTTTTTAAAGTTTGGCTTTGGGATATGAAGCACAGGACTGCAACCCAGCATGGCTTGGGGATAACAGAAGAGAAGGGAGAACAGAGTGCAAACTGGGAATCTGTTTTCATGTACAGTCCTAGCCTGGAACAAGGAAAAAGGGAAGGGCAGCTTCCTTTAGTGCAGGTTCCAATTGTTCACTCAGCATGGCAGCTTAGCTGGGTGTTGGACGTAGCCAAAAGCACAGAGTGTAAGAAAAGTGCATCAGCAAACACAGAAGGTTACTACATAGCTCAGGAGAAAACCTGGAATCTTCACTTGTACGAAGAGAGAGGGGAAAAAAAACCTTTCATTTTACAATTCTCTGCAAGGTTCCTTAAGGGCACGATTTGCCTCCAGCTCAGCTGTTAACCCACCTCCACAACGAGAAGCACCCAGACATTCACAAATCAAGACCTACATCAGAAACAGTCAAAGAAAAAGCAAGACAGACAGACTTGCTGGCACACACAGATTTGAATTTGGCTAACTGGGAGAATTTGGGGAAGTTTAATAACAGGACACTGGCTTGTTAAGAGAGGAGAGAAAAACAGGGTTCAGGGAAGCTGACTCAACATAGCTGAACAGGAATACTCAAACCAATAGAAACCAAAGAGATGGGGATTTGCAGTGATTTAAAACAGTAACTGTGATCAACAAGTCATTCTAACTAACTGCATTTTCCAAGTCAGAGCTAGTACTGCTTTGGCAGCCAAATATGCCTTTTTTTTTTCTTTTAAATGCACCAATAACCACGATACTTCATCAGTCTTTTTAAAATTAAACAACAAACCACCAACAACAACCAAAACCGACAAGAAACCACAAAAGGACAGTAAATGCTTGTGCTGGCACAGCAAACATTCCTCCAAAGCCACGCTTTGACAGGGTCCAAAACATCAGCCTCTCCAGATTCAAGCCACAGGTACCCCTACACAGAAGCCAGGAGAAGCTGCAGGTACCCCACCCCTCTCCAGAATATAAACCCTTTCAGAAATGGGATTCTGGAGCACAAAAACTCGACAGAGTATTTATGAAACACCCACAGGGAGGCATTACTCCTGCTGCCATGATGCAGAGCATGTCAGAGAGCCTTTTTTGTCCTTGCTGACAAAGGTGTCCAACATTATCGAAAACATTTCTGGCAAGTTTGCATGGCTTAGCAGTCAGACAAGGAGACGAAGCAGAAGGCAAGAGCTCCCTTCCCCAGATCAGCAGCTTTTTTCCCCAGCACCCTGCTATCGCCCTTGCACCTACCACATGTGGAAGCAGCGGCAGGCCATCCAGATTGCCCAGGCACTACTCCGGAATGCAGCTGAAGACAAATGCGCAACCCATGGCTTCTGCTACCGCCAGGAAATCAGAGCTTTCATTTGTACTTTATCTGTGTTCCCGTACGTGTTTACGTCAGCGTGGCAATACTTTGCCAGCAGCAGCCGACTGTTAGAACTGAAGGTCAGTTCCAAAGGGCTGCTGCAGACACTGAAGCATGGCTGCGACCTGCAGCGTGCGTTTTCTGCAGGAGGCTCCAGAACAGGTCAGACACAGAGGTGATAGCAAGACACTGCCTCTAAACTAACCTCCTGTTAACGTTTTGAGCCAGCTCAACAATCCCAGGAGAGTTTAAAAAGGCTAAAATTTTACCTACCGGAAACAGGAGATATGCCAAGCTTCATTAACAGTCCTGTAGAGGCGCTGACCAGCAGCAATGCTGTCCCCGCATCCTAGGCATCTCCAGACTTCTTCACCTGTGTGCAGAAATAAGGTGACATGTAGCAACCATTTCACATCAAGGAAAACTCAAGGATTGCTGCATCCCCGATAAATAACAACCTGAAATTACATAGCTTGACCTTAAAGGCTTCACACACACACAGCGATAAGCCAATACCAGGCATTTTTCAGCCCCAGAGAGTAGAGTTCCCAAACTGAACCCTAACATCTATATGGTCTTTTTTTTTTTTTTCCTCAGACCTGACATCACCACGTGCTCCTTCATATTCTGCAGAGGAAAGCAATATTACTTTTCACAGAAAACAGCTCGGTTACAGCTCTGCTGCTCTTTAGAACAGAGATTTCAGGAAGAAATTGGCCCGGTGTGACAGTTCCTACAGAGAACCATGCTACGCCAGAAAGCCACGTTACCATTTCCCCTCTGCCACTGACTCAGCACCTAACATTTGCACTCACTTGTATAATTAATTGGATTTCCCAGAACAGAAAGAAAGGAAAGACAAACTTTACTCGTCAGAGAACAACTTCCAGGAAGGAATTACACACTTGAATGGATATTCCTGTAGAGGCTGTACAAGCAATGCCACACTAGAGCCAGACTTGGGAAGAGGGGTAGATACTACCGGCCTATTGTCCCTTCCGAAAGTGTTGTGAATAGTCAGAAAGTTAAAATATCTTCTGAGAGAACTGCCATAAAGCCCCAGAGACATCTAGGATACATACAAGCTAGGAAAAAACAGCATGAAAACCCTTGCACAAAGCGCATTTGGCACACAGATAAATGCTATCCAAAGTAAGAGTCAAGGATCTGGGTGGGCACAGGATGGCGCAAAGAACCCATCATGGATCCGGGCACGTCTCAGATCTGTTTCTTCATGCTACCAAAAGCTTACTTGCAGTTAAGTTGCATAAGGAAAGCGTGCTTAGAGAAGGAAAACCACTAACCACTGACTTCCAGTTTCTAAAGAACGTTAAAACTCAGCAGTTGCTCAGGCGATCGCCCCTTCCTTCACTGAAGGGGACACGTTTTTCTCTGAGGTCAATGGCAATTACCAAAAACTCGCGTCAGGGTGAAGCTCTACGCCTGCTAACAGCATGCGGTCAGATGCAGCCTGCTTCCTTCTGCAACTTCACCCCGAAACATATGACAGCTCTTCTCCTACCACATCAAATCGCTACTCCAGTCAAGCCAGCTAACTCTCACTCTCCAGAAATCACTCTGCTGCAGCAGTCAGTTGTGTGACGCTGGACAAGGAAGATGCAGAAGATTAATAGTTCAGCACTTAGGAAGCGTGCCTCTCGCTCATGGGGAGGATGATTTCTTTAGCCCATAGTCGCTCTTCAGCTTCATGGTTTAGATGTAGAGAATGTTATTGGTAGATATGATTCAAAGAAACAACCACGAGGTTACACGTTCAGCAGGGTAACAGTAAGAGGCGAGAAGACAACAGGGAGTGACTCTGTGACCAGTTAATGAAAGCCTCTGTGCCAGCAAGCAAAACCTGCCCATCAATGCATACCACGACACAACACTACGGTTACCACAGCCTGAAGGAGCAGAGCATCGTGTTGGTGGGTGACAGCACCCGGGAGAACGCAGAACAGAGCAGAGAGCCAAGACCCAAGCCAAAGGAAGGGGTGAGAGAAGCTGAGTTTAGCGATTAGGCACACAGCATGGATCTGTACAAGTGCCCAGGGAGAACCAAATCCTGCTTGCTCACCGGTAACTTTCTAAAAATTGTCACCAAGGCCAAGCTCCCTGAGTTACCCAAACCTAACCTGGTAACGCCAGCAAGTTGATGCCCAGTTTTAAAAGCCCCAGCACCCAAAACCACCCAGACCTCCGGGCGCTCTCACAGCGAACCGTTCCAGACCAAACGCCTCGCGGCCCGACCGCAACCGAGCGCCCCGTCCCCGGCCGGCAGCACCCCGCAGGTCAGGGCGCAGCCCCGCGCCGCACGGGTCCCTGCGGGGCGGCAGCGCCGGGCTGACCCAGCGGCTCCACACCCGCGGGGCAAAGCGGCCCCGAGGCCGTCCCGGCGCACGGCGCTCCTCGGGGCGGGCCGCGCCGCCCTGCCGCTGCCCTGCCCCTGCCGCCGGGAGCCGCTGCCCGCAGCCGGGCCCCTCCGGCGGGACGCGGGGCAGGACGGCGGCCTGCGGCGAGCCGCGGGCGGCGGAGCCCGGAGCAGCCCCGGGCCGAGCCTCCCCGGAGCGGCCCCGCCCGCCCGCCCGCCGCCCCCCGAGCCCCGCGGCGCCCCCGGCCCCGCCGAGCGGCGGCCCCGCGCCCCCGGGCCGGGCCTCACCTGGCGGCGCCTCCATCACCGCCCGGCGGCCTCGCGGGGCGGGGCGGGCGGGGCGGGGCCGCCGCGGGACTCGCCCCGATCGAAGCCCCGCCCCCTTCACCGCCGCAAGCCAATAGGCGCTCCGCCCACCTCACGGCTACAAGCCAATCCGCCGCGCTGCAGCGTGGCGCTGACCGCGGCGGGGACCAATCGCAGCGCGGCCACGCTGTAAGGCCCGCCCCCCGTGCGGGCCCTCAGGCGCAGAGCGGGCCCCGGGCGCGAAGGAAGGGCGGCGGGGGCTGGCGGTGTGAAAGGGCTGGCGGCTGTTGTCCCTGTAAGTCACCGTCACCGCGGTGAAAGGCAGCGGACAGGGAGGGGAACGGCTCCAGCCACGTCCCGGCAGCCACCCCCGGCACGCTTCAATAACCCAGCCGTTCACACGCTGCAGTTTAGATCAGAAACGGTTCGGCCCCTCCGACCCCGTTACACGTCTGTGTCCCCAGCAGGAAAAGGCTGCACCCGAGTCCCCTCAGCACCAGGGGTGCTGCCCCGGGCCCGCAGCAGCTGTAAGCAAGGCGACCTGGGGCCTGCCACCGCCTCCGCTCCTCGTCCTCGCATTACGCGCCTCAGAACCACGTGGAGATGAAGGTGAGGTTCTACGCACTTGAGAAGAACCCTGTGCAGACCACAGCAACATTCTGGAAGCGCCGTACGACAGAAGTCGAACCAGCACTTAGACTGGCTTCACGTGAGTGATCTGTTCGGCCCGGTGAAGTCAGGCGTTAAGTCTGACTAGACGTGACACAACACTGCAGATGCTTCTCAGACTTCTTCCTGCCAGGTAGAATTTTGGAGGCTGGCAAGTTACACATCAGTCATCCTCTGACACGCTACTCAAAGTAAACATTTTATAGTTACATAAATAAGCTTCTACAACAATTAATCAAAGTGCCCTGCCCGTACACATACCTTATCCATACACATGAGAAAAAGTCTAACTACTGAAACAAAGTTTCTATGAGTTGATTTGTTTTGTAAGTTGTATGTCTGTTGTGAGGAAAGTCACAATATTCACCTTGCAGGAAATCATTATGACTATTGGCGATCTGAATCAAAACGATCTAAAAACAGTAAAAGAAAAACATGGAATTGCCTCGTCAGAGAAATATCAAAATTGTTCATCTTGTTAGGAAATCCATTGTATCTGCTGTTCTGAAGGAATCTATACAAATACATCAGGAATACTTTTTAAAGCTGTATACCCAACAGGATTCCGAAGAGGCTACAGAGTGCTCACCTTCTGAAATAATTTTCCCCTCAACACAGAAACGGTTGTGGTCTCCTCCAGCACTTCAAATGAATATCTTTGGTAGATACTGCAGGGACTCTCGCACAAGAGCCATTCTGTTGTGGCGTGTTGTAGCTGTACACAGGTGCAGAGAGAAGCTCTTCCAAACGTTCCCTACTGTGGCACATGCCAGCAGAGGCAGTATCTCATTTTTCCTCCTGTATAATTTTACAGTTTGACAAATTTAAGCTCAAAGCTCACTTAAAGATGCCCCTTGCTCCTCTCCCCAAACAAGCTGATCTCCGGTCTGTTACAGGATTTTATTTGGAGTACATGACCTTGCGTAGAAAGTCTCACAGCCCTGGGAAAAAGAAACGTAGCTATGGTGGCAAGGTTGTGAGGGGATTATCCATAAGTGCAGCCGACGGCCGCTGCACAGAACCAAGGAAGACAACACTGTTTTGTCAGTAGGGAGCGGGGCTGGAGGAGGCAGACAGGTATGTCATACTGTTCGGCCTCCCCACCCAGCTTCACCAGAGAATCTTCCAGTGTCTGGCTCCATCAAATTCAGGCTTTAAAAAACTGCAGCATAAAGTTGTATCCCTTCTAACAGCCATTAGAGCTGCTTCAGGCAGGAGTTTTCCATCACTCTGGGAAAAAACGGCAAGAAAAGAAACCAGTCTCCACGCCTGGTTCCATTTGCTCCATGTGCTGTGCCCAAGGATTCCCAGCAGTGCTGCAGATGATTTCCTGAAGAAGGCTGGATGTTGATGTGAAGACAACGAATAACACCCACAGCTCTGGCAGATCCGTCCCATTTGCCAAGCACGAGATGCTGTTCACACTGCAGAGTTTCCTTACCTGTCCAGCCTACCTTGGGGCAACTGTCTTTCACATGAACCTGTTGTAACTGCTTGGCACAGGATTTCAAAGCAGCACTCCTTTTAGGAGCAGAGCTCAAAGCTAGGCCCATGGTTTGTGGCAGGAACCTGTTGTACAAGACCGCTGAGCTGAAATACACTTTTTAACCAATGTTTAATTTCCAACTCTGGTGCAAAATGCAAGATTCTTCACTGTGCTGTGGTAGCACCAATTTCTGAAACCCATGGTTAGCTATGGAACCAGACACCAAGAGGTTTAAAATGGGAATGGGGATGCAGTTTGTAACTGTTTCACTGGCCTTGCCGGCCAGGAATATACAGAATAATGGAAGAGATTTATGCAATCAACAGCCAGAACATTATCACCAGAGCCACAAACAGGAAGAGGCGGGATAGGAACTGCTCATCCACATATTGAGGAGTCCCTGGAACAGCTGGAAAACAGGAAGTAAAAAACAGTTCAGCACCTTCCTCTTCTCCAGAATATTGTGTATTCTGCATATACTACATTCATAAATTGAAAAATATGCAAGGAATCCCCCTGCTGAAAAACTGTTGCTGTCAGTATTTCCTACCCTTAGATTGGCCAGCCGTGATGGAAAACCGAAAGGAAGACAAGCATGAGCTCCCTGGAGCAGGACCTGCGGAAAGCCTGCTCATGACTAATAGGAGCAGGCCGCTCCAAGTGCTAGAGTATGCGCAGGGCTGTGCTGAGAACTTCTGGGGACAGCACTGAGCTAAGTTCACTGCTGCCAGGTGTCTCCATCCTAAGGAGCCTTACCACCTCTGCCTGAGTGCTCCTTCCCCTCAAAGTGAAACATCTCTGAATAAGCAAGCGGTAAAACAAAGCTGCGTGTGTACCCTTGACTAAGAGAACTAATGGGAAGCACACAAGCTTAAAGCTCAAGACGTGCCTTTCTGGAACTGCTGAATTGAGACCACAGATGAAAAGCAGATAAAGGGCTTTGTTAAACAATGGCTGTTACAGCAGCATACATTTTCATGCTTCTTTGCTCTGTCATATCTCCACACAAATTTTCAGTGGAGAGTGAAGTGCAGTTAATAGGCAAGTTCATTTGACTGGAAGACAACACAGCTCCTTGGCAACACAGGCGTGACATGAAGAACGTGCTGCCCGTTCTTACTACTCCTGGGCCATATGGCATATGGAAGATCTGCCAGGCAGAACCTTTCACAGAGGAAGTTCAGAAAACCCTGGGCAGTAGGTTTTCTCTTTCAAAACAGGTAGACTCAGTTTGTCTACAGCACAGGTGGGGAGGGGGGTTTTCTGGGGATCACTTAATTTTTAGAGAGACAAGACTAGTTGAAGTAATCGGATGTTTTTCCTTAATTAAAAGCAGTGAAGTAATTTCACCATAAAGTTATTTCTCGTGGAATGCAGATGACTGTCTCTGAGATAAGTTTCTGAAAAAAACGATCAATCTTCGCTTTCATTCTTTTGTGTTACAAAGCACCAGTTTAATTTTTTTTGTTTCCACCTTTTATGTATTTCAAAACATGTGTCTCCTCCATACACCCCTACTGACTCTTTATTACTAGAAACTCAAATCCAACGTGCCTCATTTTTCAGAATTAAAGGAGAAAGTCACTAGTGTCACCGTCCCTCCCTCGTTCTGTCCTCTCAACAGGGCCTCCAGCAAATCATATGGAAGTGACAAACTTGTTTCTTATATAAGCCCTCATACAAAACACGTAAGAAATAGACTGTGTTTCTCTACTGGGCATTTTCCCCTCATCCTGTGTTTCTACATACAGTACTGATTTACTTTACTGTTAATGTTTGTCATTTAACAGGCTATTTGTCTAAGTTACAAAGGACTTTGTAAAATATCTGTTTGCAATAGGACCCTCGGAGAAGATATGATGCACGGTACCTGGAGGAGGTCGCCCGTCGTTTATGTTGAACGCTGTGGCAAATATACCAAAGGGAAACGCCCCAATTCCGAATGACATTTGGAAGCCACCATCCCCAAACCCAAAGCCCTGGAATCCCTGCAGAGAACAAAGCAATGGAAGAGGAAAAAAAGGTACAAATAATTTAAAGTCTATTTCAGAATATTTTACAAAAGTGCAGATGCTCCCTCTCGCTGGCTTTCTTAAAGCTCAAGGGGTATCATGCAGCCTGGCAACTTTCGGTCTGCCACTATTGTTAAATACTTCCCAAGTTCTCACGGGTAAAGTGTTTTACATAGTAGCAAACTTGCCAGAGCAACCCAAGAGTTTGAGAAAATGAAAAGTAGGAATCACACTTCTTGCTTGAAGGCTGCAAATTAGAAGAAGTGTTTCTATAATTTCTTAATTTAAAACAGTATAATGTGTATACATATGACAATGTATCAAAAAATCAACATTACCAATTCTTTTAAAAACATTTTAAGACTCTATCAATAATTCTGTATTAATAGCTATTAATCATATAGCTATAAGAAAGATATTGTGAAAAATAACCTGCATTGATTTTTCTGATACACGTGCATCATCTAAACATTAAGTAAAAAAATTGCAAGTGGGATGCATAGATCATCATAAATAAGAACAGTACCAAAAACCAACCAACCAAAAAACAAAACAAAACACCCACCACACCAAGATTCTAACTGAGATGCCATATAAAGTCGTCTGTGACAGGAATGCAAGATATGGATAAAAGAGGGGAAAAAAAATAAAAAGGAAGATTTACAGTGCAACAACATTGATCCCAGTAGCTCCAGACTAAAATTCCATGTCAAATCAAAAGGTAAGTGTTCTGAATTAAGATGAAACCTGCTGTATAAAAGCAGTGTACTATTTGGAAACCAACTGTATATGAATCTATGTAGTTGTGTCATGTCGGAATACTGGACAACTCGCAGTTCTGTGTTCTAAAATCTGGACACCTGTCCTCTGGTTTCAGAATTAAAACAGTGATTTCCACTCTGGAGATGATAGGCCAGAATGTTTTTTCAAACAGTGGAGGACAATTAGGATTTCACTCGTATAATAGAAGCTAGACATTTCTGGGCTGATACTTGATTTGATGAGTTAAGTCTTGACCCCAACTCTCGTCAAGTGTTCTGTCACTATCTGAAAGGGACCTTGCAAAATACCTTGCATGGCAGGTCCTGCCTTTGTAGGAAACAAGAAAGCAGCATTGCTGCTGCTGTCTTCATACCAGACTCTACTGACTTCCTGCAGCACCAGCAAAAAGGTCGAACCAAGCACAGCGAATGATTTAATAAGAAAGCAACTCCCTGGTGAGAGAGAACAACTAAGATGTTCCTTAATCACACCCAGCAGAGTTGTTTGCTTGAATCGTGAGGTACATGCTCTCTGAGGACCCTAGGCTGAGTTACAGGGAAATATGCAATTGTTTCGTCAGGTCACTGTCATCATGCTAGAAAACACTGTGGTCTGTCCTACTGGCTTACTCCTATGTCTTCACCATATGCCAGCTGCTGTTTAAATTTACTCTATGCAATCTCCTCAACAAACCACAGATCCCACTTCAAGCGCGATTGAACTTAGCCCATTCTTTAAGATGCTAAAGAGTACTATGCGAATGGAATTTTCTGCCACACAGCAGCTATCAGTTACTCACAAACAACCTCTGGCGATCTCTACAGGACCCTCATACAGGACCTTCTGCACACACTGTGTCCTCCAAGATAAAAAATACAACCTCAATAAAAACAACCTGATTGCTCAAAGTTTGTTGTTTTTCCCCCACACACACACTTACCCCTCTGTTCTCTGGTTCAGGTCTCTGTCCTTGGGGTCGTGGCGGAGTTTTCTCTCTGCAGGAAGTTGTGGAATTAGCTCAAGTGCAAGGATGCATGACAGCAGTATCTGCAATAGCCTGGCTAATAAGAGCAAACATGGAGCATGCTCTCACAGGGCTGTGCTACAGCAAAGCTGCAGGTAGTGTGTGACCAACTCGACCCACCAGCTACATGAACCTTCAGGATCACATCCTTAACCTAAGATATTGCACTTTTGAGTAATAAAATACTCCATTGCAAAGGCTGGAAACTGAGGACCAATGAAGGCCATGAACTTTTTATATAAGCTTCTCCAGTCAGATAACATAATTCCCGGCAACCTACCATTTATAACTGATAATTAACACTCAATTCAAATTAAAACAAATTGCCAGTTGAACAAGAAATAAGGTGCGTAGACCCAAGCCCTGAAAGAGCCAGAAATATTTGGCAGAGTTGTCAGTTCTGTCCATCTTTTGGCAACGTATCTCACATTGTGAATCAAACACTTCGGTAGTTTTATCTTAAATCCTGGTAGTTTTCACACAAATAGTTGTATTTGGGTTTATTACCTGGGGTCCTGTTGTCCAGTGCTGCCTCTTCCATACAGAGGAATAACTTTATCTCGACTGATTCCTGCTTTGCACACAGGGCATACTTGTCTGTTTGGCCTGGTTTCTAGCCACTTAAAAAAAAAGAAAAGAAGGAAATTATAAGAAAACTAATAAAAGACCATGGAAACAACAACACGCAAACCTAATTTGCATCCAGGCAGAGAGATTTAGCAACTTCTCAGAAAGCCATGGAGCAGAACATTATACTAAATGCCAAGTACTCTCCAAGTGTTGGCATTTTGCCTATTCTGCCATGATCTATTTGCTGATGCATACAGATTCAGAATGGCACTGGAGAAAATGTGAGGAAATAAACAGTACCAACAGTCCCGCACAGGCCAAGGACTAGCACAGATACCTTCCTGTCACCTTCCTTTCCTATAATGGTACCACAATGTACAACACTACATACGCAACAAGTGCGCTCAGCATTTAAGCCTGTAAACTACACTTCTGTGAACAGCCTACAGTAATTCTCCTAACAAAACCACAAATGTCCAGTGGTTAATTAAATGAAAAGTCGGAGGTAAGCAGAATAGAATCTAAGTTTTCTTTTTTTCTAAAAGATTTGATTGCAAGTTGTTGCGCATGAAGTTGCATTAGCACACTGCAGTTGCCCTGGAGAGAAAGAAGCGCATTTGAAGAGGGGGATACTCCAGAGAACCGAGGGCTTTATTGAGTCATTGGAGCTGATGAAAGACAGAGTAAAAGGAAACCTGTCTTACCTGGTGTAAACAAGGCCAACTGTGAGCATTCCCAGGACAATTTGTTCACAGAGAAGAAAAAAAAAAAAGGAGAAAACAGAATTAGTTACTGACAACTCGATCTGACAAACATATAAAGTGTACCATGGATAGCACAGCTTACAGACAACAGAACCCTGGAATCCAGCTGGGCCAGTTCCATAACCTCCCATTAAAACAATTTTTGAAAGCACAGCCCAAGCCTGATCTCCACTGGTCCTTTCAGGTTATGCAATCTAACTATGTCGCTAACATGATTCTCTCTGTATCGCCTTTGATTCCTGCATCTTCATCTATACCAAAGCCCCATACAGAGGGTGGACTGTAATTTTTAGAGAGATACAATTTATCTTATGGTGTTTACTGCGGATTTTCCCTACTGATTCCATGGAAGATATCCCTGAGCTAATATGCAAATTAGAAAAATACCAGTAATGAGACTCCAGGACCTTACCAGAAGTCATGCGAAAGACATTTAGCTAAAACATTGGGTACATTCATCGAATTACGGGATAATTCAGGCTGGAAGGGACAGACCTCATGCAGCCTCTAGTCCAGTCTGTTGCTTAGGACGGGGTCAGCTGTGAGATTGGACCAGGTTTCTCAAGATAGAGAAAACCCCATTACACAGTACTACTCCTAAGGTTAAATTAACGTGGCAACTTAAAAAACATTGAAGGCAAACAAGAAAATGACAAGACAAAAATGGTAAGTAGCCATCTACTTTCAGAATGGACTTTCCAACACTATTTGAACAATATACGTGCTATTTTTTACAGTTCCATTCTTCCAAATCCTTTTGCGTTATTAAGAGAAAATTATTGCAATAGCTGCTATGTCATTATCAAGTGATTTTCCATCTCCTTTAGATTAAAAACCCGTACCTTTAAATGTTATGTATATTAGCAGAGAAAATAAGTGATCTTTTAGGCCTCCTTTTATTAATAAGCATAATTTAGCTTCCACTATAAAACAAACAAAAAGCCCAACACATTTGGACATGTCAATCCTTCATAAGGATTGACCAAGCTACTTAAATAAATGTGACATGCTTAATATACTTGTGCAACACATAACCAAATCAAATCAAAGAACTGAAAATTTAGTATTACAACTGCATACCATGGGTAAAGAGAATTAGATCACATGTAAAAGCATGTTTCTTAAGAATAAAAAAATAACTGCTTTCAGATGTAGTTTTAGGTATGCACAGGTTAGAAAGAACTTAGATGGGAACTAGATAACTATGCTAGACCAGGCAACACAGATTAAACAACACATACAACCAATCAACATTGAACTGTCTAAGGAGGTCTGCTTGTTTGTTTGCTTTTACAAAATAATCCAGAAGGTTTAAGATGCAAGAAACTCACTCCTAGGAACATGAACATTTAATAGATAAAAGCAGTTTAGATGCAAACATCAACTGCTTCTAATCCAAAGACATGGTCCTTATTCAGCTAAAGACAAACAGATTTTTATTTGACATTTAGAATTATTAAAAAAGAAAAATAGGCTTTTACATGATCAGAGAGGTGCATGGTTTTCTGGTTTATCTGTGGGGACTTGAGTACTTACCAGAAGAGATGTCCACACAAGCTGATAACTGCATCCTTGGCAGTGTCTAAACAGATGTTACATTCAAAAGTGTTGTCCTGATTCACATTTTCCCCAGCACCATTACTGCTACTGCTGCCACTGGTCCCTCCAGTACTGGAGTTCTTTGTTGATGTGGAAGTCGTGGGTCCTTTACTTGCCATCCTGAGGAGCTGCACAGACACAAGATCAAGAAAATTTTCCTGTTGGAATCCTAACAGCGAGAAAGGGGGAAAAAAAACCAAACACATTATTGGCATTATAGCATCGTATTCTTAACCTTTTACAAACTGGCAGTGATTTACCTAGAAGCACCTGAATCCTCCTGTTGATGGTTTTAATTTAACATATCCAGGAGATAACTTGGTCCTTTAGTATGACCTGGCTTTAAACACCACTTGCTGTGCGAAAGATGAGCTCACCTAGTCATACTTTCAAACTATCAAACATTTCTAAGTGATAAACTTCAATGTGCTGCTGACATGCTTTCATCTCTCATGATCTTCTTTGATAAATATGACGATAACTTATTTCAGTAGCAACAACCTCTCCAGTCTAATTCCTCGATATACAAATTCCATAGTACTCGAAACTCTGAGATTCAGCACAAGGCTTTTACATTTCCAGAAACACTTTTACTATTTCAAGACTTAAATGCAGGAACTAGAGACAGTTTCAGCAGTTACAAAAATTATTTAACCAAAACAAAAATGTTTAAAAAAATTCCACTGTGCTTTTTATAATCTGATATCATGCTGCCATTGCAGGGATATGAATATCTAGAAAAGGCTGAGAGAAAGAAACAGGTGGCTATCTGAACCTTTTGCAAGTGCAGTTAAGCATGTGGAAAGGGCACCCTAAATCTTTCAGAAGCTAGTTTACTTACAAACTTACCCCACAAGCTTTAAAAGCTTTCTCAGTGTTCCCTCTTTGTAGCAGTGCTGAAGTACAGGTGTGGGGCAGCAAAATAAAACCCCAGCATCTCTAGCTGTTATTGTCAAAAGCTTTTTTATTAAAAAATAATCCAACTGCGCTGTCAAGAAAGCATCATACTCGAGCGCCACGAAAAGTACTGCAGCAATGACACTAAGGTACAGCAAGAGAGATGAAATTTATTTCTGTAGAGCTTTTTCACTCAGTTACATCATTTTGCACAGTGTCCCCGAAGGGCAGCTCAGCATTCACAGATGCTGTACTTTAACATACACTGCTTTCAACACTGCTGACTCTTAGCATTTCACACTGTGACCTCATTTACACTCAGCAGCAAGGTAGTTCATTGTACAAAATTAAAATTCATGTTAGTTCAAGGCAGATAGAAATGCTGCCAGCCCACAAACTACACACTAAACAAGCTGAGTGTTCACACATAGTTACTACCAGAATCTTTAGTAGCATCAGCCTATCTTCTTCAGTAATGTTTGAAAGCTTACCAGCTCAGACCAATACATGTGTGCTGGGAATTAATATCAACATTAAGAAAACCTCCCTAAAACTAAGGAGATCAACACGTTGTAAAAAATGCCGGCGTCATTTTACGGAATGGGCACAAGAGATGCCTGGCTCTCGTATCTAACCATATAACATAAAGTAAACATGTACAGGAGGCAAATAAATTAACTTGTATATCCCTAAAACAAACATGGGAAACAAAGTTCTTTTCTCCAAATTAAATTGCATATATTTAACCCCAGAAATGTGAAGAATCATTAAAAAATAAAAAATCTTTATCTTCACAAACACCTGCTGAGAAAACTAAGCCAAACAAAAAAAATAGCCTTCAGTAACTATGAAAAATGAAAAGAAAAATCAGCAACTTATGAAGACAGATGATAGAGAAATCCATAGAAGTATCATTAATGCAATGGAATAAAGATGGCCCAGACAGAAGAAAGATTAAAATGATATAATGTGACAGGCACTGAATCTACTCTCCTGGAAGGTCATTTTTACTCTGTACTGGAATCCTCTCTTAATTCATTCTCCATAGGCTGATGGGGCCTAATGACCTATTAGGATTTAAACAATTTAAAATATGAAAAATGTATCAAAATACAACAGTAAAAATGAATAATCTTGTTCTGGAAAGCCTTCACAATCCTTTAGTTTTCTCTGTGGAATATGGCTTAACATAACTAGGTCCACAGCAAGCGCTGTCAGTGGCTGTTGATCTGCAAAGCACACTGGACATTTACAAAGATGCAAGCATGAAACAGAATCCAATGACTAAAATGTATATTTGATAATTGTGTATTGTGTCACCTGCGAGTGTAGTCTGTGAATCCTAAAGTAGAAGTTCAACTGCAAATTCAACTTGTTCCAGATGTAGAACAAGCTCAAAATTGTTGAAATAGCACTTGAGCTTGTTAAACTCCAAGACAAAACTGGGGGGGGTGGAGGCAAACAGAGCAGGCCAAGCAGACTCCATCTTCTGTTCAATAGAAAGCTCAGGAGGAAGACTGTGAGTGCACTGGGCTATCTTACAACTTTAGGAGCTAAGTTAACAGAATTTAGAGGGGACTGACTGGACAGATGCCAGTCCAGTTTGCTAAACTCTTGTCCTTGATCAGCTGTCCAAATTAACCCTACAAGCATGATGAGTTGCAAACAAAACGAAGAGATATAAAAATCAACTGTTGTTTAACTACAAGCACTCAAAACTTTTCTTTTTTTCCTTATTTCTTTGCTCTCTAGATATTTATAGGACAATAATATCTTTGAAATAAACAGCTTGTATAAATGGCTTTTAATTAGCATTTTAATCATCACCTCTGTGATATCCCAACAGGCTGCTCTGAAAGTGACCAAATCACTGACATTGACTACATCAGGAGAACCGAGAGTGGCAATAGATGAGTGGTTAAGAAACAAAAAAACATCCTCAAGTAGTCTTCCTAAACTGGCAAAGTCTGGTGGAAGTCGAAGAAGATGTGGAAGGAAAGTTACATGTTTAGGGATCCAGCATGAATCCCACTGAGCTGTGTAAAGAATAAGTGTGGCTGAACAGAGCTGGTGAAAGCAGACCTCCAAGAAAGAGATGGCACACCGGGACCTGAATGTTTCAAGACAGCTGAGAGCTGCTCCCTGAAAGAATTAAACATGGGAAACAGGTAAGGTCTGCGGACTAATATAAATCTCACTAACAGACAATAATAAGAAAGAAATTTTACTCAAATACTTTAAAAACTAATCTGTAAATCTAGTGGGAGAAACTGCACACCAGGGAAATGTAAGCTCAATAGATACAGTAAAAGATAATATTTATGGACTCAGCAAATTAAAAGTGACTGCATTTGCCAAAATACACTGACCTGACTCTAAAAATACAAGAAAAACTGTTCAAGACAGACTGGGAGAGTTTCCACCATAAGTTAAAGCATACAAAAAATTCCATTGGAAACAGAGCAGGTGAACAATAATTCAACCTGAGAAAGACAGAGAGAGAATGTAAATTAGAAGCTGATGTCATCAGTGTGAAACAGTTGTAGAATATGTTCACAGCACTACAATATTAGAATGTTTGAAGTATTTACTTTTTAATCTTCGTTCATGAGCCATAAGTAAAATATCTAGTGAGGAGATAGGACTCTGACTAGATTATTTATAAAACCTAGAAATTCTTTCTTTTTGCAATGCCTAACACATAACAATGAAATAAGAGGTGCCTAGTTAGATTTAAAATTCCACTAGAAAGACACTTTTCCATATTTCTTTGCCAATGGCTCTTATTTTGTCTGGGATTACTGAAACAATCCAACTGTAGTTTCTTTCTGAAAGTAGTTTTGATTTAGTTTCTGAACTTCTTGCTGTTCAAATGGAAAGGAAAACGTCAGCTTATTTTTTTTTATTACCACAATAATAATGGCATTTTTAGATACATTATAAATTGTATAAAAGGAATATTAACATTAGAAATCCTATCTAAATCTAAAAATATTGCTCAGAGTTTGTATAAATACCTCCCGCTCATAAGCGTAACATGAATCTGATTCTTAACCTATTACAGTTGTCTGGACTTGAAGTAAAAGTAACAGATAATATTAGCTGGTAATTGTTGGCAGTGCCTGGAAGAAAGTACATTTACTTCTTGACAGTCCCTTTAAGATAGATGTTAGGAACTACATGACTGTCCCGCAGTTAATCATTAAATACCCATTTATCTCTCACTACCTTTTTACTCTGTCCACCAAACACGTTATATTTTAACTCCTCAGAAACATTTTCTGCGACTTCATCTTTTCACTTCCTGTAAGCTGGCCAGCATCACGTAGCTGCTTTTTAGTATTGCCAAAAAGTGCTCCCAACATACACGTGTGTGTGATCACTTGATCTTTCAAGAGCACCCATTTGCCTTACAAACCAATGTGCCCTTGCTTGGCCTCATTTCGTTAATTGGGATTCTGCAGCGCAGGTCTGGGTTAGTCGCCGCTTCCAGGGTGAGAGCCCAGCTGAAAGGCGCTTTTGGCAGCTCCGAGGTTTGAATGTACCTCACAAATGCCAGACACTGTTACACACTGTCAAAAAAGGAAGTGACTACAATAATTCTCTTTCTTTAACCATTCCCTAAGAGTGTAATATAGACTCCAAGAAAACGTTGCACAAATCTTTAAACAAAGATTTTATCCTCTTACCTCACAAAGTCTACAGGAGGAAAGAAAAAAAAAAAAAAGAGAGCGAAAAAAAGAAAACCGATATAACCAGTTGGGTAATACTGCCCCAGCATTCTCCTGGTTTGGAGTGTTATGTAAAACATTAAGCGCTCCGTGGGCTAACCACGTTAACATCACGATGTAAAAAACAAACTAGAACTAGGTTGAAGGGGCGATAGGCAGTTCCCGGCCGAGCACCCGAAGCGGCACTGATCCCTGCGGCCGCCCCGCACCCTGCCCAGCGCCAGGCGCCCCTCGCAGGAGGAGGAGGAGGAAGGTTTCGGCTCAGCCGGGGAGGCTCCGAAAGCCGTCAAAAACGGGAATTTCGCCAGAAAACGCCGACGGGTGGCCCCGGGCCCAGCGCGCCGCCGCGGCGGCAGCACGGGCCGGAGGTCAGGCAGCGGGGGCGGCACACGGCAGGCTGCCGGGACCAGAGCCGGGGCTGTCCCGTAGTCCCCCGGGACTGGGGCTGCCCCGAGCCCCCCGAAGCCCCCGCCCCGCTCCACCGCCCCCGCCCCGCTCGTTGAAAGCGGGCGGAGCGGCCGCGGCCTCCCAGCACTGCCTGTGCCCGGCCCCTCCGAGCCGCCCCCGGCCGGCCCCGGCTCCCCCCCCGCCACCTCCCCGTGCCCCCTCCGCCCCCGGCCCCGCTCACCGGGGTGCCGCCGCTCCCCCGAGCCGCGGAGCCGCTCCCCTGCCAGCGGCCGCCGTCACCTGACCGCCCGGAAGCCCGGCCCCGGCGGAAGGGACCGGCCCGGCCTCCCTTTCCCTCCCCGCCGGGCCGCGGCGCCGCGTTCCGCCCGCACGGGGCTCCCCCGGGGCTCCCCCGGGGCTCCCCGGCGGGCAGCGGGCGGTTGGTGCCGGCTGCCCGGCCTCCCCCAGGTCCCCCGGGCCGGACTTACATCAGCGGGGCTGCGTTCTGCCCGGGCTCAGCCGCCACAGCGACGGCTCGGTCTCGGCTTTCTGCTCTGACGTTTTGCTCTGCTTTTATTGCAGCTTGGCAGCCTGTGGGGGCAGCGTCCAGATGTCTGCTTCTGAAAAGAGCGAGAAGTGCAGGTCATCAACCACAGCCAACGTTTGGACCGGTCGGGGGAGAAAGGAAGGTGGCAGCTTTGAGAGGAAACAGATTGTTCAGATGTGTGCAGTGCTAGGATCTGAGCAGAGGAGCATCTCCAGGATGGGAACAAAGAGAATAAAGGTATTTACACAGCTGTGAGATGCTTTGGAAGAGGGAGAGGAGGGGCCTAATGTCTGAAAGAGCTGTCAGAGCCAAGGTGACACCACTGGAGGGTTTTGGCCCTGCTGTGAGGGCACCCACCAGTCCTGAGGACGCTGAGGTGGAAAACAGCTTGGAAGTGCTTGCTGTTCTACCTGATAGAAAATGGGTGAATCCTAAGATAAGGTCTCCTGCTAGAAGCGAGCCTTACAAGGGAATAGGTAAGGTAACAAGTGGAGGTTAGTGCCAAGGGAGCCTTTCAGAGAGAGACCAAGGATATTGCCTGAGGCTTGTCCGCTGACAGAGATGGCCTGTGACTATACAGGTCTCGTGTGTGGGTTTGAACATCCCAGCTGGGAAGTGTTCGGCAATATAAAAACAGATGTACTGAGCCTTCATATAGCTTACAGTAGCACTTAGGCTTGGCAAAACCCGTAACAACGCAGTCATCCAGCAGCCCTGCTGGAACTGCCGTGCATGGTGATGGATTGCACTGGGAAATTTGTAGCTGAGGTGCAAATGAAGATAGTATCTGAAAATTATGGTGGTTATGTCCTAGGACACGCATTGTGAAGCTCCACTACCCACACTAGCAGTGTATTTACTGTCTGTGAAAATTTCTCTAACAAGACAAGCTTACTCATTTTCACCAAGACAGTAAAGCAGCATGGCTTGGCACAACTTCAGCATGTAAGCAAAAATTTGGCATCTCAGTGTAGTATTGGATTAATGAGAAGTTAACGAGGCCCCAAAGGTATAAATGGTATCCTCCAGATGCTGATTAAAACAAGGATGAGCTTCTGAAATTTGGACCAGCTTAGACTAGTCACCATGTATGTCTACAATCAAAGGAATTTCAGTATTAATAGAGGATTTTTTTTCTCTGGTATTTTAATCATGGGAGTAAGAGCAATGCTAAGAATAGTCTTTATTGTTTGGGTATCTTATGATAGCAAAAGCAATCTGTAAAGAAATAGTTGCTGCTGTAGACAACACAGCCAGGGAATATTTTCAATGCCCAGTGTTCATTTTAACACTTTCTTTTATGCCTCAGAAAAAATGGAATATAATTATGCATTTCTGTAATGCCTTATTTGCAGTACCCTTGTTCCACTCCTAGTGAGTATTTTCTTTTAAAAATGGAGAATATCCAGAGGTAGACACTGAATAAGATTGGCTGAGTGGAAAAGGTGGTGTACAAGAAGAGACTGTAAGCGTTAATCTTGTTTACAGATAAGTCTGTTCCTGTCCGATTAATCTTATTTAAAACAGCAGGTAAACTCAGATTTACTCCCACTGGTAAAGAAATTAAATTGAATGACAATAATAAGCGATGCAAGGGAATACTTCCCTTGTTGAAGCTAAGAAGTCAGCTAAATATCACTTGCACGATAGGGATATAAATGCCATTAATGTTTATGTATACTCTAATGGTGTTATGTGTATTATTGTTCAGTGTAGCTGGTAGTCAGTAATTGATTAGAAGGAGAAAAAAAAATGTAGCCTGGTTGCCAGTTCATTCTCATGGTGTGAATGAGAATAAATTACTTTGATTTATTCACTTTTTCATGATCTAAGTCACAAGACTCAAACAATGGTTATGGCACTATATATGGGTGCTATGCACAACCTCCCCTGAAATTCTCATAATTGTGAAAGTCATGCATCTATCAAGAATCAAAGACATAGAACTTCACATCAGCATTTTTCTCATCAACTCTTTGTTTTACTCGTATTTTCAACCTAATGGTATCTTAATTCAGTATTAAACCACATTTGGGAATATTCTTCCTTCCTTAAAATTTCCATGCAAGGGTTTCTATTTGGGAGTTTTTTGCTGTTGTCCAACCAGAGGAGCAGTTTGCAAGACCTCCTGCTGATTTCACTTTTGTTTCACCAAAAAGGCGGGAAGCCATACAGCTATTTCTGCTACGTGACATGCTTCCATCTGTGGTTTGTTTTTTTCCTGTACTTTTGTCTCTGGGAACTGACACATTTCAAAAACCAGGCCCATAAGCACACTGAACTCTGCCTGATATGCTTGAGTAAAACATACTTCGAAGCATCTGGTGCTTTGACATCTGTGAAGCAAAATAATCAAGCTGAAATAGTGTTACAAGCTGTGAGAGAAATCCTGGTGCCTGTAACAGCTAGAAAGAACTAGCCCCAAGGAGTACTGCTGGGCTGGGATGAGAGATCCACCAAGCCAGGCTGGGAAAGCACTGAACAGAACAGCTGCAGTGCAGTCTTCAGGTCTTGTGAGTTAACAATTTGATGCCTTTGTGGAGGTCAGTTGGAACTTGTCATTCTATGTTTGTGAAAGGCCCAGGCAGAGGAGATGCGTGTCTCCTCTCTCATGTCTCAGATGTTTTTCACTTATCTTTTGCTAAATAGGCGAGGTGTTTTTGCCTGGTGCGTTTTACATATCTTAATGAACCTTGCACGCCTAGTACCTTTTCTGACCTGCTTTTGAAGATAAATTCCTACAGCAGACAGATCCCGTCCTATCAGATGCTTAATGGTAGAAGATCGTTGTGCTTTCCACAACGTAAGGCCGTCAGTCCATCACAAACTTCCCTTTGAGTGCTCTGTTCAGTAGCTCTGAAGCAGTGAAGTTACAACTTCAGAGATGCCACAAAGCGCAGTCAAGTGCTGAGGATGCCATTACGTCTGCTCGCCCTTCCACACCCTTAATCGTAGAACCATTAGGGTAGGAAAGTCGTCTGTCTTCCTGTAAAAGCACAGGAGCAGCACAGCTTTCTGGTACCACTCGCTTTGACTCCTGCTGCCTTTGCACAAGCCGAGAGACACGAAGGTGATCCCTGTGCCGCCTGCACAAAGGCAGCTTATCTGCAACAGATGGATGTGAGGACAGGCCACGTTTACTCCCCGCACGTCCCCATCCGCGCGCACCGCTCCTCCCAGCAGCACAGATGCAGACAAAAGCAGGGGAAGGCAGCAAGTGGGCCCGCTGGCTCCTGCACAGCAGCCCCAGGTGCCTGTGCCGCTCGCCCTCGGGAGCCTCGCACACACACTCGGTCCGAGCCGGCATTTTCCTGGCACCTCGCAGCTCCGCGTGTGTCGCCCCGTGCCTGGCGTTACGCCTTCGTGCCGGGGCTGTATGGCTCGGAGGAGCGCAGGAAGGGCTTTCGGAGAGGCGGGGTGCCTGCGTCGCCATCTTGTCGGGCAGCGCCCTGCAGGACTACAGCACCCAGCATGCCCCGCGGCTGGCCGGTGCGGCGCGGCAGGACTACAGTCCCCCAGCACGCCCCGCGGCCGGAGCCGCCTCAAGATGGCGGCGCCCAGGGGCGGCTCGGGCTCGGGCTCGGACTCGGACTCAGACTCAGACAGCGGTGGCGAGGCGGCGGCGCGGTTCCGGGAGGCGGCATGGGACTGCGTGAAGCAGGCGGCGGTGGGAGCGGAGCCGCGCGGCGGTGAGGGCTGGCGGAGGCCGGGCTCCGCTCTCCCGGCGCAGCGGCCTGTCGTGCCCCGGTTCCCGGCCGCCTTGGTCGGGCCCCTCCGCGGCTCCGCCTGCCCCGGGGCGGCCGTCAGCGGGGAGCGCCTCTGGAGCACGGGGAGGGCCTCGGCTCGGTGCCCAGGGTGGTGGCGAGCCTAAAGGTCTGCCCCAGTCGGGGCGGTGGGAGGCTTCCCTTTGCCCTCGTAAGGGTTTTCTCCAGCCCCTGTGTCTGGAGGAGGGTTAAAGAGGTCCTGGCCGCAGGTCTCTTTCTCACATAGCTTTACTTCTTCCTTTGCCAGGTGGCTTTAAAAAAGATCGGTTACAGTCTGCTCAGCCTAGCCTAAGGTATTTGTGCTTCTTGTTTCAGAGTTGTGTTTCTGTGAAGAAAAACCTAAAGTATGTTGCATTTGTGCTACTTACAGTTAATGCCTTGTGGTGCTTCCCACTGGAAGATCCTACTTTGTCACAGGAATTGGTACAACTGTAATCTGGAATGGTGCTTAAATGTTTTTTTAAGCTGATAGCTCTTTTAAGAGTATGTTTTTCACCCCTCTCATAGCAAGGCTATATAGAATTTGAAAACAATTAAATGCTGACAGTTATAGCATTAGTTCAATTTGTCAGAAATGTCCTATTAAGGAATTAATATTTACTTGTAACTATTTAATAAAATTTAAAATAGAGGGTTATATGTAGGAAGGCATATTTAAAATATTGCAATTGCAAAGCCAATCATTTGTAAGCTGGGAAAGCAGCGCCTAAGTTAGGAACCTTGCAATGGAGGTGATGCTGGCCTGTCTAAGTTTGCAGCATTTCTGTAGCCTCAGTTTTGAAAGCTGTCAGCCAGGCAACTTAGTAAAATCCTTTCTCGGGACAAGATTTACGTGAATTGTATCAGCGTACACAGGAAGCACGTACTAGAGAACGGATGTCCTGACATCATTTGTTTGCTTTTGTAGGCTATTTATAGGCTATTTTGTAGGCCATTTCAATGACAGAATCATTCAATTACCAACTGTCAGAGCTAAATAACGTGAAATTTAGTCTTGGGAACTGAACTGTTGAGCTATTTTCCACCTTTCTTAACAGTCTTGCCTAGCGACTAAGTATAAATTAGTTCCTACAGAGTGGGAGACTTTACAGTCCCTTATCTCCTGTTTGGGTGAGAGCACTGGGTGTTATTGCCCTTGGAAGAGATAATCTATTCTTATTTTAAACAGGCGTGAGGTGAATGGTCACGATGAGGATGGAAATGAGCTACAGACCACACCGGAGTTCAGAGCACATGTTGCAAAGAAACTGGGAGCAATGCTGGACAGGTATTAGCATGTGATACTTAGAAAGCTTGTTCTGTGGGTAAAGTACAGAGACACTTCTGTTTGCTAAAAGTAAAAAATTAAAGATCAGAGCGTAACCTGGATATGGAGGGGAAGCTGTTTCTCTTCTCATTTCTTTCATTCCTGTATTTAATGCAAACTTCCAGTATTTTAACCTGGCCCATCTGTTGTGTCCCCCTGTTAAAGACTTACCTCTGCAGCACCACCAGTCTCCATTTGCTTCTGCGGTAAATATGTTGTGGGAGGAAAAAGCACAATTTGTCTGCCTTAGCACTTTGGTCATTTAAAGGCCAGCACAAGAATCTTCACTTTGTTTTTGTGGCTTAAAGCAATACTCCTTTCAGGGTTGTGCTGGCCATGTGCATCTGACTGGGCTGCTGCTGTCTTTATTATGTGTGTAACTATTGCCCTGAGAAATAGAATTCCTGGAGTTTAAAGTAGGCTTTCAGAAATGTGAAGTCATTCTTGTGGCATGTGTTGCTAAGGAGAGAAGGCATAGTCTGCTTTGAGAGCAGAGAATTGAAATATTGAGGAAAAAGTAAGTAAAAAAAAATCTTCCTCTAGGCTTGTTTCCTAGAAATACCCACCCAATGTTAGTTCAGTCTGTACGAAATGAAGATCTAAGTGTGTAAGATCTGACTGGTGTTTTCTGTTCAGTTTCATCACTGTCTTGAAGGATTCATCAGGACCTTCACAAACTTGTGTGCAGCAGCCTGACGGTGGAGATGATGGTGAGTTCTAGTCACAGACCTCGTGGTTCTTTTGTGATCTGGTTAGTTAAATGATGACGAGTGGGATGGATCCTGTCCAGTGCCAGTTGTACATGCAGCTGCCTAAAGAGCACTTGCAGTAGAAGATTTTGTTAGCACCAGTGGGGGCTGTTACTTTGTTCTGATTGCTGTGCCCTAAGTCCTCACAGACTGTTAGTCCCAAATAATTTCTGTAAAGCCCTCCATTATCAGCAGTGAGGCTTCCTAGTGAGATTACTGTTGGTTGCTCTCATTTTTTTTTATCTCAGCTAAAATTCCTTTCTAAATGAATATTTTAGGTTTTCGCCTCTTCTCCTCCTCTGTCCCAGGAGACTGTGAGAAATCAGAGTGTAGCCGAGCCTCAAGGAGGAGACAGCCATCTAGCTCCAGGTGAGGTGCTGTCAGCTGCTTCACACTGAAGTACTTTTCTAATCCACATTTCAGAAGCATCTGGGACTCCCGCATGGAACAGGAAGCTGTGTTTTGCTCGAGCAATATGTTTTCTATGACTCTGATATTTGAGTATAGCAGACTTCTTCTGTTTCTTTTTTAATGCTGGGGAACTAGAAACTTTTGTGGGAGGTACAAACTATTTAAATGCTAACTGTGGGTACTGGAATCCTGGAGCCACTGGATGTTTACCAGGTGGTCTGGTCTTAGGTTACTCTGCTGTCTGTGTGTTGGATTGATTCGAGGCAAGCATGTAACATAATTTCCTTCCCTTTTATTGCCTTTCCAGTGACCTGGACAGTGATCAAGAGTGGCAAAGGTACCAGGAGGCTGCTGTGTCAGCTGCAGACATTTTGAAGCAAAGCACTTTTCCTGCGCTGTCCCAGGATTCCAGCCAGAATCCAAGTCAGGGTTATGTAGAGCACAGCCAGAAGAAAAAGAAGAAAAAGAAAATTAAGGGAGAGAACAAGACTGGAAAGAAATTAATAGACTCAGCAGAGTGTGACCAGGTCAGCAAAGATTTGCTGCAGTTGTCTGCAAATGGGCAGCATAAGAGACAAGACAGCAATCATACAGAGAACACAGCGTTGCCAGGAGCTGTGAAGAAGAAGAAAAAGAAGAAGAAAAAAAGCGAATGAAGGTTTTGCTCTGCAAATGACAGGTGATTGTGATGAAGAATGCAGAAAATAAAAACTAAGAGTTGCTGTAGATGAGAGAAAACTAATTGACAGAGTTTTTGTTCAAAAAGCTCAGTGGCTTGAGAGTCTAATTAAGTGAACTCCTATGTTGTTGGCATCCCTTGCGAAAGGGAACATTGTTCTAGTGCAGTGTTTACCTATGCTGCTGCTTACGCAGACCCAGCACAAAAGGATTAAGTACTGCACACAGACTAGTGTGGCAGAGGGATATAACCATAGCTGTATCCCTCCTGATCTGTTCTTTCATGTCCTGAAGCCAAATCTTGTGTCATGGAGAGAGTATATGATGAATTGAATTTGGTTTACATGGCAACAGGTGATCAGCTCCTCTTTACTTGCTCCTAGATGCCTACTAAGAATAGCTCTGGCCTGTGGCAGACTCATATATCAAAAGCATCCTGGCAGATGTCAGGGCCCCCTTATTTTCTTTTCCCCTTGTGATCATCATAACAATCTGCTGTTGAAACCTGCCATGTTACTAATCCCTCTGTAGTCTGCACCTCTTCAGGGCTCCTGCATATAAACAAAGGGTGTGCAGTGAGCTTATTTTGGGATCGTTACAAATAGGTAGTTCTGTTCAAGTTGTGTCCTTTGAAATATCTTTTCATATAGAGTGTTTTCTATGGCATTTTTTTATTAAATCCTACTACACTGTTAGTCTTACTTAATTTGGCAGCTTTTTTTTTTTTCTTGTATTCAAATGGCTCCCTCAGCAGAGAGAAATATGGCTGAAGATGGCTTTTCAGTTGGTTGCTGATCAATGCTATGAAATTGCTACAGGAAGAACTTAAATCTTAGTCACTGTATTTCGGACCTTATTTTGGTTGACTATGACTGTTGTCTCTGAACTACAGTGCGCTTTGGTAGTTTTCAGTATGGTTCTTAATCTGTTTATATTTCAGCTCCAGTATTTCAGGAAGCAACCTGTTATTTGGATAAATATTTGGCTTCTGGTTTTAGGACTGCTGGGTTTCAGTAACTAACTCATTGCCCTTAGTCAGAAGACCTAAAAGCCAGGCAAGAGAAGTCAAAATAGTGAACTGTTTTTCTTTGAGCATGGGAAAACCAAAGGTGCTTGCTTTGCTACTGTAAAATCCTTGCTGTATTTGACTCAAGAAAACACAGTTGGTATCCAAAAAATGGAGACACTGAGTAGAAAATTGGCTTGTAAACAAAATGAATGTGACAAAAAAAATTATGGCCAGTTAAATTTTCAGTATACCAAAGCTAGCACCTTGGGATTTCAAATATATAGCGGTCTAAACATTATTTTTGCCTTGTTTTATGATGATTTTTTTTTTTGACGCAATGTATTTGCAAGTAATGCACATAGGAGGCTAGGAAGCCATTCTAGGATAAAGTTCCTCAGGGAATCTAATTACTGACATTAATTTCTGATGCTTGACAGTATCAAGAGGAAGCTCTTGTCAATAGAAACTCTAATGGACATCTGCAATATTGAAATTTCCAGATATGATATCTGAAGAGTTCACTGCTGGGCATTTTCTTTTTTTTTTAATCCTTCCTTATATCTTAATCTGTTATTAGTCTTGGGCATATTTTATTGTCAAGGAGTTTTGTCCCTTTCACAGCAGAAAGAATAGCTCTGTTCCTGTCACAGTGGCAGGAGCATGTTGATCGGGACTTTTCTCATGTCTGGCTAATGACGTATCAGTGATGTAAAGGTTCAGAGTAAATACAGACGATGTAATTCCTCTTCTAATTATTTATATAAGCAGATCTTTAGGGCTAAAAGCCTCCACTTAGTGCAAGCAAGACCCTTAGACTCCAGGGAAATTATTTACCTATCAAGATCTATAGAATCTAGCCTACAAGGAAGCTAAGAAAGAACAATTTTGTAAAATTGATCCAAGTTGGCATCTTTATAGAGAACAACTGAAAGAACTACTGCTGCTTGTGGAGCATGGGAACCCCCCCCCAAGATGTTGTACATTATCAGGAACCTGTGGAGAATGACGCCCCCGTGGTTGTTGAGCAAGACATGCAAGATGTCCGTGTGGTTAACGTAGAGAGCTGGAATCTCCTTGCTGCTGTTAAACTTTAATTTCTGCATTTAAAACAAAGCAGAGCTATATCAAAAAATAACCAAGCCATTTCTACTGGGATAGTATGATTTTAGACTAAGTCATTTTGAGCTGGGACTGCTCGGGATTTGTAGTTAACTAAAGGATTTGTGGCTTGTAGTCACAGGTTGTGACCACAGCTTGTACTGACAGGCTCTTGCCCAGCCATTCCTGATCCAGTTTCTGGGTGATTTTCATTGCAAAGTCGGAAGCCAGGTTCTCACTCTTGCCTCCAAGATTAAACAATTTCTCGTAATTCCCACCTGTGTTTCTTTACAGCACAGGAGGTGAGCGTTCTAAAGGTGGTGTTCCTTTTTTGGCAGCTCAGTTTTGCTCTTTTCTGTGTGGCTTGGTTTGGTGTTGGCAGGCTCGTACAGGCCCAGCCTCGTGAAGGCTGAGCGGGATGAAAGTCCCATCCACGCCCCAGTGTTTTTGCCATATCCCAGTCAGATCCCTATCTTAATAGGACTCCTTCGGCAGCCACGAGATGTCTGGTCGTTCTAGGCTGGCTTGTGGGGTGGGGTTTGGTGGGGGTGCAGTGGGTTCTAGCAGTGCCAGCGTCACTGTTCCATAGCTCCTGCTCTGAGCCTGCGCTGCCTTCTCCCCTGGAGGCAGCCGAATGAGGGGTTTGTATGAGGCGTGGGGGCTGGAGGTCGGCGGACCGCAGCCTTGTCTTCCTGCGGAAGGCAGTGGTGACAGATGGCAAACGCAGTTGGAGTTGCACCTTGCGTGTTGGTCGTGGCAGTCCCCCGTGAGCTGGTTGTCGGTTACTGAGTGGAGGAGGCCATCTGCGTGGAGATGAAGGTCTCGATGACATTGTGAGAGGATGGCAGCAGCTGACTGTGGCTGTTGGTGGAGTCAGAGCTCTGGTACAGCACCAGGCTGCTGGAGGACACTGTTAAAAGCACAGGCATAAGTACGAATTCTCACTGCAGTCTTTCTCATGTGTGCCCACGTTTCCAGCACAACTAAAATCTCCTGGCATAGTGGCATAATTACTTTTTCTATTTAGTGTGCCATTATATACCTAGCTCAAGTCCCGAGCTAGCTTGAAAGCATTGTGGGAGGCAGCTCTGAGGGAGTTCAGACTTGGGGATTCTGCTTGGTTGTTAATGTCCTAGTTAATGTCTTCTCTTAGGGAGAAAAGATCTGACTGGAGTCTCTTAATGAGAGAGAATTGACCTTTCCAGCCCTGAAAACTACCTGCAGGACTGGCTATGCATGGACATTGTTTTTGCCAGGCTTTATAAGGTTATTTTCCTCTCTCAGCTCTGAAGAAGGGTCCCATTTCCACAGTCTGGCCTTATACAGCTTGCACAGACTGCGCTAAAAAGCATTTCCTTGTACCACCTTTTCAGCAACGCCCATCCCTCCCCAAGACAGTGGGAGAGCCCTCATAGAGAATGCTGAGCCCCAGGTGCCATTTTTCGGACTGGGTTTTACAGCATTGGCAAGAGCAACTAGGTAATATGGGGTTTAAGGTAGTAGTGGCTGCTCTTCTTACCAGCAGGGCTTGAGGTGAGGCGAGGGCCAGGTTGAAGGTGCTGGATGGTTGTGTCTTGGTTCTGTAAATGTATCGTCGGTGCCTGTGATACCGGTGTGTGCATCCCAGACTCTGTGTGGGTTTCTGAGTCAGATGTGAACGCCTAGAGGAAAGAAAGTTAGCGGTGCCTGGTTTCTGCATCCCTGCTAACAGGCACACAGGAAGAATATTAGAAGGAGCGAGCAGGTGCTGTTTCCAAGGAGATTAAATTCTCCTTGATGATGCAGTGACCGGTTTGCTTTAATGCCTACAGTATTGCAGCTGCTACCAGTGAGGCAAGGAGATGAGAGGTTGTTCTGCTGGGATGGCATAGACCACACACCCAAAAACTCTTTGACAAGCGAGGGGCTCCCTGCAGGTGTATTTGTAAGGCGGGGAACAAACAAATGTGCTAGAGGCTGTTACCTGTTTAGTTGGTGTCAGGTTAGTCAGGGCGCTGAGGTTGGCGGTGTCTGTTATCACCATGGTTTGTGGTAAGAGGCCTGTATGTGTGTACTGGGCCACCTCGGACTTGGGGCCGTAGAGAGCTGTGCACGAAAGAAAACAAGATCATGTGGGTGCTGGAGCTGTGTGTGACATCAGCGTGGCTGAGCTTTTTCTTCCTGCTGCCTGTCTGTGAACCAGTGGGAGTGGAGGGACAGGGAGGTGAATGCAGGAGGAAAAACAGTTTGATAATGATGGCAGTTTTGTTTCAGAACCTGCAAATGCTCCAGAACAGAGCCTTTTGTTTGTTTTGTTTGAGCAAACAAGTTCACGCTCTTACCGTGAGGGTTTTGTATCTGGGCCATGGTAGCCATGAAGGGGCTCTGGTTTATGTGGCTCTGGACCTGCTGCATGAGGGGCTGCTGGTAGGACGGGTGCAGCTGCTGGGAGAACTGGACAGGCTGCAGGGTGGTGAGGCTGCTCCCCATGCTGTTTATCACGGGAACGCTCTGGGGCTGGGTTGAAGCCAGGCCTGAAAAACAAGGACTGCTGTCAGCGGTGTCTAACGCCATGGGAGGAGTGGCTGCTCTGCAGCAGGGCCTCTGAAATCGTGGTTGTGGCAGGTCTGTTGTAGCAGGGCGAGTTCAGATCCTGCTTTTCAGGAAATAAGTTGGTAAGCCGTGATTATGAGTAGATCTCATGCCTGTGAAAATGAAGTGGGGCTGTGCAAAACCTGTAATGCACACAGGTACCATAAAACCCCCTCTGACTTCCCGTGTTTGCTCCTGGGGTGCATCCCTTTGTAGCAGTCTAGATCACTTGCCAGTTTAGTGATAGCCCCGTGTAAAGCTCTGCTGGAGAGTCCTCACTCAGAAAGGAGCTCAGAGCTACATCTCGGTGTCCAGCTCATTCCTTTATTCCTTTTTGTTATGAAGTTGTTGGCAACAGAGATTACTATGCTGTAGTTGTCCAGCCACGTGAAATGGAGATTAAACTCATTTTGTTTGGGCTGCCAAATTTTGGAACTTGGACCAGTGAGAAAGAGGTAGGAGGTATCACACATCAGTACTCACTTCTCTCCGGACCCTATTTGTGTAAGTCACCAAGTCTCTCTAGCACTGAGACAGTGGTAATGCTCTGGGAATCTTTTTTCCTCCTATTTCTTTTTTTTTTTTTTGCTTGCACAGAATTATAAACAATGTCATAATCTTAGACATAAATGAGGAAATGGAAATTAGCTCACAGTTGTCACCATGGAACAAATAGGACTGCTTTCTTCCTGGGAAGAAGGTATAAGAAGAGAGTATACATTTTATTTTCCTTTATCTAATGAAATGCGTTTTGGCAGTAGACTAGTCCTGGAATGAAAAGTAGTATCTTAAGTCCAGAAAAGCTGTCAAAGTAAAGAAATGTTTTTACTGCTGTAGGTTCCAAAGGCATATGCTGCTTTTTACAAGAAATAGAGCAGGATGTTTTGTCTTTCAAGCACTAGGAACATGTTTCAATTTTCATAGTTTTAAGGAGGTATTATGTTTATCTTTGGAAGATGCACAGGAGTAGGACAAAACATTGGCATGGGAATAGATTGCAAGAGTCCCGTGCTCTCAAGACTTGGGTTTCTGTGTAACCGAATTCTAATATGAATAAGGAACATCTGCCCCTTAATTACATGGGTACTTGTAAGTAGTGCAGTTGAAGATCGTTAGTGTTTGTAGCAATTTCCCCGGGTACCTATCACTGCCAAATTAGTGCTTTTGTCCCTGAAAGCAGGGAAGTAATGCTGACAATTACACGCAGCTCCCTATCTGAATCCTGATAAGCAGTCATTCCAGAAAACAAACAGCTGAGTACACTACTCACCTATCACGAGGGTGGAGGCACCTGTGTTGGTGAACGCTGGCGCTAGGGATGAGGTCTCGCCAGCTCCGATCGCCATAACACCGGGCAGTGATGCCATGATCAGGTTCTGAGTTTGCTGGCTCAGTGCGTGTGGATTTTGCTCCAGGCTGTGCAAGGCGGTCAGGGTGCTGACAGGGGGGAGAGTTCCTCCAGAAGCTGAGATCTGTGTGGAAGGAGGACTGTGAAAAAGCCACCTGCAGCAGGTTGAGTTGGCGAGTCCCAGGGCTGTGATACACTGCCTGCCTGCCCGCCCTTGGCCCCTTGCTAACTAGAAGGACTTCATGCTTGCTTGTCTGCAGTTTTCCTGTTTTCTCATACTCATCAGTTAACTATGAAAGGTCAACTGATGAATTAATAAGAGTAAATCCTTGCTCTGTTTTATTTTTTTCATACTTAAGGGCTCAGAAGGGCTGTACACACGTGAATGAGGTCAGTCCAACTGCACTCTGTAGGGTAGGTTTATCCTGTGCTTTACAGCTTAGGGTAGAAGATGATGCCCAGAGAAATTAAGAGGCTCAGGTAATTTTATATGATAATTCTAGCTGTGAAGCTCAGTACAGAATCCAGGAGTTCCTCTCTCTTTCATCAGCCTTTCCTCTGAGAAATGCCTGTACTTTCCCTTTCTCTCAGCAAGTCTTTTGTGGCCAGTGAGTTTTCAGACTGAGACCTTAAGAGGGTTGCTGAAAAAATTCTTTATCTCTTTCCACGTATTTTCTTCAGGCCACATTAACTGACAGTTCCCTGTTCTTAGGGATGAAGCATATCTATTGGGTAGAACATATTCTATGCTTAGATGTCTTTCTGATTTAGTTTGTGACCTTGAGTCACCAAGAAATTTAATAACTGTTTTCTCAGCCCCTGAAATGAACCACATCACCCATCTGTCCATGCTCTAACAGGGTTTTGAATTTGCAAGACCCTTTAGAGATCTGTAGTTGAAGTACTGTGGAAAAGCAAAATATCATTCTAATAATTCAGCCGATAAAGAAAATTGTCATTTATACTACTTTTTTTTCTCCCATCAGAAAAAAATCTATAAGGACTCTTTAGGAAGAGCAAGCGCTAACAGGTTAAACAGTGGGACAAATCATCTTGATAGCAGTTCTAGAAGACAGCTTTAGAAGAAGATGTTCAGCACCTCATGAAAACATTTTTTTTTCTTCAGGGAGAGACGAGAAAACCAGCAAAGTGAGTGAGTGACTGCAGAGATTTAAATCATACTCATTTATAATGAACTTAGCTTTGCCTCAGGCCAGTATGTGCAACTGCTGCCAACTGATTTCCTATAGGGAAGGGAACATGTGCAAACTGAAGATGGCCCGTCATGTAGTCCTAATGCTTAATTGTTAGTTATGTGGAAGGAAGTGTAGTCTGAAACAAAAAAATCTCAGAAGGAAATTTGCTTTGAGAAGGTAGGTTGCTGCAATGTAGATATCCGGTGTCTCAATGGTGTGTGCTGCGAACAGGCTGTTGGGCTTAATTTTTACAGGCAAGTAACTGGTCTCTGGTCCGTTAATCTCAGTGGTGTCTGATCAACTATCCTGAGATGTGTAGAGTTCAAATGACAGATGGAGATGATGAGAGAGTGTCAGTGGGGAAAGGAGAAGAGAAAAGAGTCTCCTGGGAGGAGGGAAATCATGTCATACCTTGAGCTGTGTTCTTATTTTTTATTTTTTTGCCAGGACAGACTTTTTTTTATTAATCTTAGGGAAATGGCTGTGGTTCTTGCTTTCATGTCCTAATGCTCACCCTTCCCATCAGTCACAGGTATCCCAAGAATGATCATATTACACAGCCAGTGCAAAGTGGCTCTGACCCTTATCTGTAAGAAGGTGGCTTTAAGAGTATTTGAGGAAGTGCTGTTTCTGAGTAGTCCAAATTGTGACCACAGGCAGAGGACCTGACATTGTCTAGGCAGCAGTGCTTCAGTGTATGTCACTTACCAGCTTAGTGTCTGTGCTCAGTAGGTTCTGGCTGGGCTCCAGGCCAGGGGGAGAAACCTGGTGCAGGATGGTTTGGGTGGTCACCATGGAGTTGTTCCCATGGTGGTTGCTGCTGGAGGACTCGGCCTCGCTGGCTGGCTGCTGGTTGTACCTCACTCCTGCATCACAACAGGGGGGAAACCGGTCATCAAAAGTGAGAAATGGAGAAACTTTGATAAACTGGTCATCAGAAGTGAGAAACGAAGCAACTTTGGCAAGTGCTAAATTCAGTTTCCTTTGTGGGCACTTAACTTCAGTGTTCAGAGTAGAGACAAGGTAGGTGGTAGAGGAACAAGAACAGGCATTTTTACCAGTTTGCCCTGGCTCTCCTCTGTAACTTGGCCTAGCTCCTTCCTCTGATCCTGACTTTAAGGTATGGCTGTGTGCACTGCAGGGAGCAAGCAGGGTGCACTGGAAGCCCCCTCCTGGGATGCGGGTGTAGAGAGGAGTCTCAGCAAGATCATCTCTTCCCAGAGTGAGAGCAGTTTACCACCTCTGGCCTATGAAGCTGAAGAAGCTCTGTCGTTCTAGGGTGTAGAATGACCTTTCCTGATGCCTGAAAACTTAATCACAGTGCGTAATGGTGCTGATACGTATTGGAGAGAGCAATAGGCACGCACAAGAGTGAAAAGATACAGAATGAACCTGTGGTGGCAGCCCAGTGGATAACTTCTTGAAAGGGGATTACTGTCTGCCAGTCGGGAGGGAGTGCAGAATGTCAAAGAGTAAGTGAGGAGATCTGGCTGAAAGTTTTGTTACTGAATTTAATGTCACCCTGGCTTTTCTAGCCACTTGAAGAGATGATCTCTATGCTCTTTCCTTATATCATGCTTTTTCTATCTGTGAATTCATTTCCGAAAGAGTAAGTTTTAGTGACTGAATTTGGACAGGTTTGACTGTCTCTTTCAAATCTCCTTCTGCTTGTTTCTTACCATGAACTTTGCTGGGTGAGAGAGCGGATGGTGGCTGGAGGGAGGACGAGTTGTGAGGAGTTAGAGGGGGAGCAGAGGTGGGCTGTGGCCCGCTGAAGGTGTCCATGGCCAGCTTGTGCCGGAAAGCCTCCTCCTTCCTGCGATTGGCAAACCAGTTGTAAACTCGCACCTCAGTCACCAGGTTTGAGCCCAGGCCCTGGGCCTGGGATGGGGAAACTCCTCTCTGAATACACTCTGCTCTGTTAGGAGAAAGCACAAAAGGAGTCTTGCTGAGCTCACCTTAGTCAAAGACACGGAGTAAAGTGCACAGCCCCAAAGTGACTGTGGTCTTGCACACCATGTGGAAGGATCCTGCAAGGTGTAGCAAGACGTGTGGCATTACTGGATCCTGTGTGAAGAGGCGATGTTCAGCAGTGGCATTTCATTCAAGTGTGGCTGGTGGCAATGGTGACATCCACTGCTGTGCCATTATTCTGCCTCTCATGAGCTCTAGCATACCAAGAATGCAGAGAGACCCTGCTCTGCCCCTCCTCAAAGCCAGACACCCAACTTTACCTGTTGCACTCTTCCACCAGTGCCTCTCTCTCTTCTTTGCTGGGGTTTTTCTGTCTCTCATAGGCTTGGAACAGGATCTGTTGTGAGGCAGGGCCCCACTTAAAGCGGTTTCTTCGTCCCTTCTTGGTGGGCAGATCGTCTCCCATGGGCTCCTCTGTCAAGATACCCTGGCCAGCATGCGTGAATTCTGCGGGCACAAGAGGGCAAAGGAATTTGCCTTTGGGAAGCAAAAATGACAGGCTGCCTGTCATTTTCTGCATGGATTTTATCTTTGCTCACACCTTGGAGGAGTGAAAGCCGATGCAGGAGACTTCAGAGTAAGTATGACTGGAGTCTTTTTCTCCACAACAATCTAAAGGCCAAATGTCTCATTTTACTTGTAACCCATCAATACAAAATTAACTATGACCAATTCCAGGCAAACTTTTGGAATACAGAAGTGCATGCTGCAGGGATGGGTTCCCAATGGGTGCCCATAAAGAGAGGTCTTAGAGCACACGAGGTGACAGCCAACAGTGCTTTGTTGCAGCAAGTACAGCAGCATGCAGCTTTTTGCTGCTAGGGGAACTTTTGCTTTAGCTGAAACTGCAAAAGCCTCGTTCTCTGGCAGAAATTTTGTCTGTCTGCTTACACTGTTTTAATCTGAGGATGGGTGTCAAATGATAATTGCAAACGGATAACGTTAGGTTGCTTCTCTTTAGCCAAATGAGGGTTGTGGTGCAGGATAAGTGCAGGCTGCTTCATGAGGGGGTGTTTAGTTCACAGTTTGGTTCACCTTACTGAATACTGACGTGGACTTCTCTAAGCTTCCTGCCAAAAGTGGCTTCTCCTTGATAGAAACCGGGAGCAAGGATTAGCAAGGGAGAGCACAGGCTTTTATGGAGTTAGAGACAGAACAATTGTTGCCGTACTTACGCTGGGCCACCTCTCGCTGCTTGCGGACGTACCAGGTGTAGAGGGCTGCCCTTTTTTGGGTCTTCATGGGAGTGCCCTTGTTGAGGTGCTGTGAGAGGTGAGATTGGTTCAGACCAGTAGTGTCCACCACCTCGCGCTGAGGGATGTTGTGCTGCTGGAGGTAGGATTTCACCATCTTCGCTACCCGCCAGGGATCCTCTCTAGAAGGAGCAGAAAACACTCCTCAGGAGAACTGTCTGTAATGCCAGTGCTCAGCAGACCTGGATGCCATGGATGTGCACTGGAGCTTCCTGAGGCACACCCTGCACATTAGCAATCACCACTACAAGTGGTGAGGCAAGAGCGTTAACTGGCTGAATAAGGGAAAGGTATTCCTTGGTGTCCTGAACCTTGTTCAATTTTGGCTCTGTGCCATTCTCCATGTACCTTTTCTTCTCTATCCTCCTTCTTTAAGGCATAGGCGCTGGGGTAAATGTACTTCATTTTCCTGGACAGATTCATTGTGACATTAGGCTGAACCTAGCTCATGCTCTGAATCTTGTCAAGGAGGAGATCCTGTGCAGTGGTGCAGGAAATGAGAACAGGCTTTCATCACAGCGACACACAACAGCTCTGTACGCATATGTACACCAAGCCATCCAGGGTTATGGTCTTGCACATCAGCTATGTTGTGCAATTCCACTGATTCACATCTAGACCTGCTCAAACTTCTATGTGCTTTACAGAAGAGCAGGCAACCTATTAATTCCTCTTATTGCCACCTTCCTTTGGGGTAACAGCTGAAGGAATAGACAGACCTACTTGAGACCTATTCACAAAACTTGACACTAATCTGATTTGGGATTTTATAATGACTGTGAATCTCTGATTGTTAAGATCACCTGTTAGAGTATCCACGGCAGTTCCTAAGGGAAATAGAGAAAACATGACTTTGTGACTTCTTTGTGTGTATCAATTTCACTAGCACTGAAAATTACAATAAAGATAGACGTGAAACCATGAAGTCTAGAACCAAAGAGTGCAGGAGGCTCTCTATGGAAAAGATTCTGGTTTAGTTTTTAACAAAGAGCATCCTGCTGTGTATCGTCTGTGAAATCTCTGGTGGAAGTGGTTCGCATGCTGTAGAAATACAGTGGTGTCGCATCCAACACCAGCATCAAAGGAGTAACAGCAGGGGAAAAATGTACCTACGATTATGGAGAAACTGTTGCAAGAGCACACAGGTCTAAGCAACAGGCAACAGCTGTACTATTCATGGCTTTGTTGACTCAGTAAGTTGCCGGAGGCTGCAAAGTGATAAGGAGGACAAAGTCCACACCTGTTCTCTCAGTGCAAACACCCTTATCTCTGTTCCCCGCACAGTCTCTTTCCCAGTGGCTGGATAGTCCAAGGAACAAGCTCTGCTGCAGTTAAAGTATGACAGAAGCAGTGTCAGTTATAGCTCTCTGAAGACTCTGTTTTCTTAAAATAGAACCGTTTGCTTCTCTTCTGTGATGGTACAGTTGCTATAGAGGCTTCTATCTTCTAGCCTCTTCCCTTAACCATCTTTGTCTTTCAGAAGCCTCAAGTTGGGCTGAACTTATGAAAGCTTTCCCTTTCTCAGTGTCTTTTTCTTCTCTTACCATCCAAACCAAGGATCAATCTCTTCCCTCTGTATTTGTGATAGTCTAGCCAGCACATGTACCCTGAATTTGTTACACGAGTTCCTGTACAAAGGAGAAAAGGCTCAGACTTGGAATCTCTGATCTCTTAGATTTGAGCTCTGGTTCAGATGGGGGAAGGAGGGACTGTTATTACCGATGGGAACCTCTGTTACAAATTGATTTCCTTCCTGCACCCTGATCACCTTCTATCTCCTCTGACAAGGAGTTTCCTTCTGTCTTCCTTACTTCTTTGAGATAGAAATAAAGCAGGAAGAACCTGTGAGTCTCTTTTTACAGTACTTCAAAGCCTTGTGTATTTTTCTTTTGTTTTGAGACAAAGCAGAAAGAGTTCTGTGAGGTAAAATAGTGCAGGGGAGTCTTAGCCCTGTATGATTTCATAGGACAGTTGTATGAAATCCAAGCTACTCTGTATGCTGTCAAAACACAGGCTGTAATATCAATACAGCAATTTTTTTTTGGCCCTAGGCTACATCACAGAACAAGTGGTGGCAGTTGGTCAGCTGAATCTCACATGAACCATTGCCCAAACACCTAGTTCCATGTCTTTATCGTTGTCTAAGACACCATAAAGCGAAACCTTCACTGGTGGTAAGACTAGTTGACAGTCGGAGGGTAGGATTTCACTTAAACCTAGTTTTCCTGGCTGTAGGTGCACTAAAATCTCAGTTCCTGAGTTAGAACTGTAGGAATGAGAATGCCTTTCTCAAACTCTCTTTTCTCTGCAAGCCTCTTCTGTTTTTTATCTTTTCTTTCTTCTCAGATGCAAGCTGTTTCCCCACACCTCTCTTGTTCTCCCAGGTCTAATTTCTGCCTGCAGATTCTTCTCACGTAGTTTTTACTTCCTTCTTCCTAAGTCTTGCTGTCCTGCTGTCAGCTTCATCTCGCCCTCTGAGCATAGCCCCTCTCCCTGACTCATCCCAGCCACAGGGGCCTGGGTCCTCTCTGCATTCCAGCTTCCCATTTTCTTAGTTCTGAGGTCACTTTTTAAGGGCGTTTTCACCTCCCTTTTGTTACCTGAACAATAAGTAACCCAGGTAGTTAGTTATAAACTCAAAGGGAACAAGAGGCTGGTTGATAATTTATAGCAACATCTCAAATTTAAATGGAAAGTAAATATCAAGTTGTTAGCATTAAAGAAAACCCATTCCAGAGAGCTGGAGATGTAACATTCAGGGGACCTTCTCCTTCCTTCACTATTACTGACTTTTCTGTCTTTTGTTCCTTTCTTTCCCCTCCTCTTCCTCATTTTTTTTTCCTTCTTTCCTTCTTTTCTGTTCTCAGATCCTCAGGTAAGAGAATCCTTTCTTTCCTCGAGGTAGGTTCTGAATTTCTGCTTTGGACCAGACCTCACTTAAGCAGAGGTTCAGAGCCGGGAAGTTCTCAGGACCATCCTCTGGCCCTTTCCTCTGGAGCCTGCCAGACAACCCTCACTGATGTCAGTGGACAGACTGGAGCCGGGCTAGGCAGAGAGCAGGGAAGGTAAGACCATCCGGCAGGGTTCCTTTCTATTGAACTTGGCCTGGTTTGCCTCATCTTGGTTTATATGTGGAAATGAAAGGGGTGTGGCAGCTTCATCTCCAGATTCCCCAGCTAGAGCCATTCTAAGACGCACTGTCAATGGGGAAAAGATTGACGCTTTATCATCACATCTTTGTTTTCTTTTTCCCTTGTGGAAAATACGCTTTTATCCCTGCCTCCAGGGGAAATCTGTCGCTTATCTACATTGCTCTCTTTCCTAATGGAATTTTACCCCTTGCCCTACAGGTGAATTGTTGCTATACCTCTCTATTTGCTGTACATGTAGTAGTACAATCTGTCCCTTCTCCCAAGGTAGCTTCTTTCTTGCCTTCTATTCTAGGTAATACCTGATAATTACTCCACACAGCTCCACCTTACTAGTGAGTTGTTTATTCTTTACCATAGATGCAGTTCTTTGTGTAGAGTGATTTAGAAAGAATGTTGTTATTCAAATTGCAAATTTATGGAAGATCAGTGAGACAGATTTAGGGATGAAATAGAATATTAATTCCTCACTAGAGAAGCCTTTGTATGAACTTCCTCTGTCAGCTGTTCTCTGCAGGGACAAAATGTAATAAATGCCCATAGGTTCACCCCGTTGTGTGGATGTCTCTTGTCTACATCCTGTTTTGCTCATCTGTGCTTAGTGGTTCTGAAACTGTGGCTTCAACTTCAGTGGTCCTGTGAGGACATATTTGGTGTCTTGATGCTATCACTCTTACTTTCCACCACCTGGTAAGCCTAGCAATGGTTTCTTTCCTGATACTACTTAATGAGCAATGCCTGCACTTACCACAAAGACTTTCTTCTATCGCTTGTAGCTGCCCACAAGTCAATCTTTCTGTTCAAATGTGGTTTACAGTGTTAGACCAGGAATTGTTAGGCCAAAGAAGCTTCTATCTAAAGGCAGAAGTGCCTCCATCAGGTTTCTAGATTTGAAATCCTCGTGTGGATGCTGAAATAGCTTTGCAAGCATTAAAGTTCTACTGTGGATACCTGGGCTTGGAGATTAGTTCTTGCCTTCCTTCCTTTTATTTGTTGCTGGCAGTAATTTCCACTATATACTGTTCTGCCTTTCCTGTAATTATTTGCAATATTATTTTAAGGACATTACCTTTTGCCATATATTAATGGAAAGGTTTGTTCTTAAAACCAAAAAGATGTTTATTAACAGGTTAACGACTTAGATATTACCAAACCCTGATACTGGTTCAGATGCTTTGAATAGATTCCCAGACATACAATTGTTTTAAATACATTTATATATATCTTTGATCAGAAATTTGAAACTTGACGATACAGACTTCCTACTATCTTCACTTTATCTTGAATAATTTTGATCTATTATATTCCTTCGTAAGTGTGCTTCTAACTTTTTGGCTGAAACTGGGACTTCTGGTCCCCTTCATACTGTCTTGAGCAGCAGAAGTAAATTACTCTATCCTGTAACACTGGGGACTGACGAAATAAAGTTTTGAAGTTCAGAACAAAGCTTTGCAATTAAGACCTAGTACGAGGCTTAGAAGATGCTGCTTCTTGCCCAGTCCTCTCTCTGCTCTCCTAATGTTTTAGGTAAATCCTAGAATCCTGTTCTGTAAAAGGGGACTGCTGCTCAATTGACTGTCTGCAGAGAGATGGGAGGCTGTTGATTGGAAAGCATTAACGTTACAGGTTTGCAAGAGAGGTAAGTGTTGTGCTGAGGCTGGTAATAAGCACAGGAAAGACCAGTGGCAAGTTCCCAGAAAGGCAGGGAGGGTCAGAAAACAGATTTCACACTGAATTGAAGGTGACAGGAAGGAATTCCTTCCATCTGTGAGTCTGTTCTCAGATCACAGTGGATGGCATGTTAGTCCTGCTTCACCCATTCATTAGAAAGAATGGGACAAAGCCAGGTGCTCCTCTTCAACTTCCATGGCTGCCTTTGTGGAGAGATACCTGATCAGAAGTTAATGATCAAAAAGCTTATCAGGGGCTTTTCATCTATAAATTTATAAGACAAAAGAGAAATAATAAAGCCATTGGATAATTAGTAACTAGCCAGGGCCCGCCCGGTGCCACTGGTCTCAAACTACCCCAAGACCTGTACGCAGACTCAGGGAGACGAGAAGGAGACAAGGATGAGGGGAAGGAAACGAGTGTGGAAGGGAGAGGGAAAATTAGCCAGGAAGACATCAAAATGGGAGGTCTAGCAGCAGAGACAAAAGTGAGGAGAGAAAGGGGAATAGCGAAAAAGAACAAGAGAGAAGAAAAGTAAGGGGAACAGAGGAGACTAAAAGATGTGACAGAGCTGGAAGGGGGGAAGACGAGAGGAGAAAGAGACTTACTGGTCCAAAAAGAAGACTGAATTGCTGGGAATGCTCTCCCCACCCAGGTAAGAGCTGATCCAGTCAATTTACCTCTCTTGGGTACTGCAGAGTCATCAGCTCCCAGTCTACCAGGGAGCTTTCATCTCTTAAGTATTTACAGTGAATTGAAGCTCTTGACATAGTGTTTTTCTGGGTCTGGCCTTTGTGGTGGGATTTTAAGTTTGCTTCTTGTTGTTACCTTTTGTATTAATTTTGTTTGCTTATGAAGAGGAGTGACCAGAAAGCCTGAGAAATTCTCTAACTGGGTTTTAGTTTTAGTGAAGATTTTAAGTGCAGGATATTGCTGCATCTTGTGTCTTCTGTCAGCTTGTGATCTCAAAATACACACCCCCAAAACAGATGGGCAAGTTTCTGCTTCTGTTGTGCTAGATAGCTTGGGATGGACCCGGTCCTTGCTTGGGCAAACCTCTTAGCTTGCCCACAGGAATAGTATCCCAGGGAGAATCCCAAACAGGAATCTTGGTGAATGTTTCTCTGAGTCTGTTATAAGGCTTATTGGCTCAGGGAGCTCTGCCTGTTTTGTGATTTCAAAAATGCCTGTATGCAAAGGCAAAATTGTGTGGCAGTAAAGCCTGTAATTGTTGCTGTTTGTGTTCTGTTGTAGTTGTGACAGGCAGCGGATGGTAGAAGCGTATTTTGTTCTGCCTAGGTTTTAACCTCTGCATCTATTTGATTTGTGCTCTTTCTACGAGAAAAATCTCCAGTGAAGTGAGGAGAACTTTGCACTCGCAGGAGTGACAAGAACAAGTTCCCTTGGTTTGTCTTTGACCAATAATCTATAGCAAAAAATGGTAAAATTAAAAATATTTATCTCCTTAAAAATAGCAGGAAAGCATTGCAACTTTGATTTACCATGAATTCGTAGGCTAATATGATACCAGTTAAGAGTGACCATATATATTTTATTTTTTCATCCCTTGATGACTGAAATTGTGAATCCTACAAAAATGTAAATCTTAAAAACTAGCATTTAGTCAGAGAAGTAAGTTATACAGGCCCCGGACTGTTCTCAAGCTAGATGATATAAGCGTTTCAAATATGTAAAGAGGGTCCGTGGCTCCCTTTATGCATTTTAAGTGAGATTAAAAGAGAAAATTTGAGCATCTGTAAGGAATTGGGGGAATGTTTTGGGAGAGCTGCTAGTCTGGGCATGGTTGAAGACTGTCTCTCCAACTAGATCAATTGTGAATACCAGGAACATTGAGCGGAAGGGGTAAGGAAAAGAGATTTAGAGGGAGAATACAAGAAAGCAGCAAAGAGGAGCCTTACTGTAATAGTCTTTCCACCACAGCCTTCTGGTGAGCAGCCTCCTCAGGGCTCAAGTTTTCCAGCTCCTTCATTATCGGAGGGGTAAATTCCTCCCCGTCATCAGAGGTTTCATCTTCCGATAACCTGGATTCCCCCATTCCATTGGGGAGATTGGGGATTTCGGGACAAGATTCCCCTTTCTCTGTCTGGAGGGCATTGATGGCGCGCTGACTTTCACTCTGGAGCATGTAGGGTTCCACTTCGCTCAGTGCCTTAATCAGGGTCTCCTTGGTTAGCCCCGACTCCAGCAGCGCTCCCAGCAGCTCCACTTGAAGATGACTCAGCTTCGAGACCATGGTCGTCAGGCTGGTGTCCCTTGGATCTGAATTCCAGGTTATCCCGCTTCCAGCTTCCCTACACCATGTTCCTGAGGTAACGCGCCCGACTGTCAGCAGAGTGGGCACAGCACAGCCTCCCGCCTTTACGCCCCCCCCCCAAAAAAAAAAAAACAAAATACAAAATTGAGCCACTTCAGACCCCCCACGACTGTCCTGAGCCAGTGCTGATAAAGGGACCCTTGGCTATCTGTTTACATTGGAGCAATGTAAATTCTCCAAGGTTCATATTTATCTGTGTGCTTAGCAAGTTACTGAACTTTGGACTTCAGCACTGCAGCAGCAGTTCACAAAGTGCAGAGGGAGAGAAAGCAGGGGGAGGGGGAAAGGGAGGGAAGCAGAAGGGAGAAGGTGAGTAAAATGAAGGGATAGAAGTTCTGCCAGCATGGAGAAGAAAAGTAACCTATGGAAAAAGAAAAGAGGAGAATGAGAGGGCCAAAAATAAGTCATGCTTTTCCTGTTGGATTTAGAGAAGGAAGAGATGGAGTACCTAAGAGGAAGAGGCACGTTGGGCTCTGCCTGGTTCAGGAGAAGGTGCTGCTGTTGGAAGATGGCAGAGCCTACTCAGAGCTCTGGCTGTGGCGAAGTTGAGCTACTCGCAGGCCCTTACGAAGGCTTTGGGCTGAGAGAAAGCTGCTTGAGGCTGAGAGAAAGCTGCCTTGGCAGCCTTGTTAACCTTTGTGCAACCCTCCAGTAGAGAAGAGCAACGGCTGAGTTTATATAAATGTTCCCAAGACTCACAGGACATTCTGGAGATCTAGCTGACTTCTGTGGCAGAGCATCAAGTGTTAAATGACTTTTTCACTTCTGCCTTTTTGCTAGCTGGGTATCTTGATATACAAATACCGGTCCCACCATTATAACTTGCCATGTTTATTGCTTAGCTGATGAGCAGGTGCAGTGTACCCACATAATTCAGAGGATTACAGGGCTTGCCCTGTTGAGCTTGTGATTCAAGCACATGATAAGGAATAGCCCTGGGTGTTGGTATATGCTGAAAGTCCCTCTCCTATCTTCAGTTGCCCTGCTTCTGAGAACTGCTGTTTTTGGTTCCCATTTATCACTCCCCCTTGATACCAGCACCGCTCTAATGTTCTAATCCCACCTGTTGGGTGACTTCTGAAAACATGTTCTCTAGCTAAGCTGGAATTATTTAGTGCAGTTCTCAGGGAGCCTTTATGACAAAGGTCTCTTCTGCTCTGAAAATATATAAATGACTCTATCTGCTTTGAGTGGCTAAATTAGGAAATAGCTTGGTGTGGACTTGATCGTGCATGAGCATCTTGTGCAAACGATTCCTTCTTACATGATCAAGAGGATTTAAAACCGATGTTTTAATAGAGGTTTCCTAGGGACAGCTACTTGTCTCTTTACACACTCCCATCAAGCCCAAGCTAAGAGGAGCCCAATTTCAAAACTCACTATTTCCAAAACTCACTAGTGTCCTGAGACAATGCTGCAAGATGACGTTGGCTCCTATTTCCCTTTGTGGGCAGTGTTAGCCATGCTCTCCAGGCTGCTGTGACAAAATGCTGAAGTCAGCAGCTGAAGGATAGAGCTCTTTTTCAGACTGGACCCCTTCTTCCGCACAGCAAACTGCGGCTGGACTGCTGGGTTGACCCTTTCAACCAGGACTTGTTAACCGTTAGCTTTTGTTTCAGATGACATCTACACCCAGGGTACCACCAGCTCCCCTTGCTGCAGTGACCTCAAAAAAGTTCAGATGGCTACAGAAGACTGTGAGGCAAAAAAAGAAGTAACCATTTGGAGTCCATGTAAAAACACTTAATGTAAGAAACTTTCTTGTGAATGTTAATGTAAAAATACATCTTTGGTTTCTAAAGGTTTGTTTATTGTTATACTGTAAGAGTATTTAAGGAGCGGTGAGTTTTTTGGGATCATCCTATCAATGTTTTGATACAATTTATATGTAATTTACTCTTGATTTCAATTGTGCTTATTTTTCTCCTCCAATAGGCATGCCAATGCTGGTCAATAACAATAATTGTAATTATAGTATCCAACTGTGATATGTCTTATTCACGATACATCTTTATAATTTAAAAATTTTGCAAATGGGGATAACAGATTGTGAGTCTTCTACCATATGCGACAGAAGATTCTGTCATACTAGGTTACTTCTGTTTTTCTGTGGCATGGTGATTTCTTTTACCTAAACTAAGATGGAAAATATCATTGTTCTTATTTAAAAGATTGTCCAATCTGTTTTCTGTAAGTCTGTCTCTTGTATGCTTGGGGAGGAATGGGAGGGACAAACAACCCAAACTTCAGGCAAAAACGGCAGTCTTTGTCAAGGGAAACTGTAAAGAGAAGAAAACAGCAACAAATTATCTGTCTATATTGTGTGGTTTCAAGGATTCCTTGTGCATCCAAAAGCCCTTTCCCTGTTGTGTCTGCTTGCCCTGGAGACCTTCAGTTGCAGGGGGTTTTAAAATAGCCTGTTTTGAAACTGGTGAAATATGAAGACTTTAGAAACAGAAACGAACATCTGTTTGTATGTTAGGACCTCATTGAATGCTACAACCGGATGCCATGTGGAGAATCGTGAGCTGAAAATGGAAACCTTTCAAATACTGAGGAGGAGGTAAATACTCTCTATCGCTTTCACCTGAAGTGCTTTTTCCCTTGGTCTATTAGAGTTGCCCATTTTAAACTGTAGTAGCCTAGACAATTAACAGAACATGAAAGAAAGAAACTTTCTTTCAACTTCTACATCACCTTTGTGTTCACTGTTACCTGCCAGACCCTGCTAGTTAATGGTTCAGGACTCCATTAAGTATTTCAGGTTCTTCTTTGCAGGAAAACTAGTGACCTTTTTAGTGTTTCTTAAACGTTACAAATTGCTAGCAATCAGACTGAACACTTGGGAAGTAGACAGGAGACTGCTGCTGTGAATTACTCCTATTTTAGACGTGGACAATAAAGACTGCAATATCGTTTTTCTCAGATTATTACAAGTGCCACAATATGCTGTTTTGAGGTAATAAGGACAGCAGAGGTCAAGGGTGGAAGCTGCAATGTGCTGCAATGCTTTAACCAACTAAATTATAGTTCTAGTAGGAGAGCAGGAGCTAAATAGTAGAGTGCCATAATCCATAATACTCTTGTAACTAAATTGTACCTCGCAGACTTTGCCTTGAGAATGAGTATTTGAAAGAAAAGGAGTTTGTTGCAATTAAGGAAATCAACATATATTAAGCACTGGTAATAAATGAAAATGGGTATAGCAAAACAATTTGCTGGGCCATTACTTGATTCTTAATTTACCCAGACTAACACGATCTTCGTAATTGTGATAGGGCAAGTTTTTGAAGTTTGAAAACACTGAATGATACTGCTGCTTCTTCTCATGTTTGCAATATCTGTTTTTGTTGTTCTGCAAAATTGCTTGGTTTTCCCTAAGTGTAACTAATATGGAGGCTGAACTCCCTCAAATTCAGTGCTTCAGTGACTAGATGTAAGCAGCTTTACAACACTAAACTGGCCAGATTAACAGCAGGCTCACAAATAATGTTTTATTACCAAATTGGTTTGGATTGAGATTGCAGAAATATATCAGTAATCACAAGAAGTCTGATTTCTATTTTATTTTAATGTCAAGTTTAATAAAGATTATTTAAACACATTTGAATACTTTGCCTTGTCCTCTGTACACTTTAATACAACTTTGATGCATTTTTCTGCTGTAATTTTCTTCATTTCTCCTGAAGTAGTAGTCAGTCTGATAACACCGTATGACAGCAATTTCATAAAGCTGGGCTCCTGGCATTCTCCAATATAATATATCTCCAGGGTAGGCATTCCTTGCCATTTGAGGCAAGGATGTCCATGGTTCCTCCAGATTTTTTTTATTGATGAATAATAGTCTGTCTCAACTAACTGTCCCAATGTAATCCTTTCTCCGCTACATGTAGTAAAGTGGATTATTTAATACTGAGAACTATGTGCATGAAAGCATAAATAGGTGGAAAATAGGAAAGTTATTCTTATTTTAGATTTATTGGTCTGTATTCTGCTTATTACACTCTATTACCAAAGTAATAGATCGTAGAGTTCAGTGAGCAGAATGGAAGACAGATAAGACTCCTAAAGCCTGAATTCTCAAATCAATACATCTCTTACCTTTGTTTCCATTTATTGAATTATATCTATCATTAAGTGTACATCATGAACAATACAGCAATGTGCTGGGATAAAGCCAGCCTAATGTGATTTCAAGGAGCATACAGGGAAAGAAAGAAATCCAAACATTTTCATGATAGCAGTGCGAGTAGGGGGAGCTTGCAGAGTTCCATGAAAAGGGTGGTAAAATTGCCGTTGGCAAAAGAAACACAGAGAAGTGGTTCTCGTAATAGTTTTTTATTTATTTACCATTTTACTGTTCTTCCTGCTGAGACTGCTAAATGCTTTATTGGCCTGAATGACATTAACATCACCACCTCTGTGATATCTGAGTTGTTATATGTCCACCCCTATTTCTGTGCTTGGGGAAAAGAAGGTTATGCAAGTGACAAAACTGATTATTTGTGCCCTGGGAGCTTGGCACATGACTCTGAAAAATCCAAGGTAATTGTCATTTATATATTGTTTTCATAGGGTTGGATTCCAGCTATTTGTGCAAACCCTGAGTATCTCAGTGGGAAAGAACTTACCTGAATGCATGCTTTTAATGTTCCCAATATATACCCATTTTATGCTTTAATTGAGTAGTCTGTTGTAAATATGTGATAATGTAACTGAAAATGTGATTTTTACAGAGGAGAGTGGTGTGTGGGTTTTTTTTTTTGTGCCTCCTTTCCTACTTTTGAATTAGAAACACCAATATTTTCAGAACCAAGAGGGGGAGGCTGTCTTTTGGCTGAGACACAGGTGTAGCTTCACAAGTTTCTCCTTACCACCGTTTGCAGTTACATTCAGAAGAATGAATGTTTTCCTCTTTATCACCAAAGATTGTGTTTGTTAAGCTTTGGGACCCCCAGTGACACTGAGGCTAAGGTGTAACAGCTATTAAGAACTGAACTAACTGGCTGCAGAGCTGGAAGGTATGGTGTGATAATGCCATAGGACATAATGGGTTTAAATTATAGGCTGGCTGTTTCTCTCTTTCTCTCTCCCTCTCTCCATTCCTATTCTGGCATTCCTATTCTGGTATGGAGAAATAGGGCTGTGTCATTCTCGTTCATTCCTCCATTTCCCCTTCACTTACACACTCTTTCTATCATCAGGGTGAGGATGAGTTGGAGAACAGGAACAGCTCTGGAGTTCAGTTAATGAAGGAGTTTCCCACTAGGTGGTAGTGAAGAGAATCATGTCACACAACTGGTCAGTGCACATTTTAATTATTTTCTCGACAAGGGGAATCCCACAAGGATCTTACAAGCAGAACAGCCTAGCATAGCTGTGAGCTATACTGTCAAAACTGGATCTCTTGATTTTTGCATTCCCTAGTTGTTTCCATGCCATTTGCTGCTCCTAAAACCAAGCTGCATTAACAACTCTACCTGTCCTTTCCTGAAAGGTGAAGTGAATCTACATGAATCTGCTCTGGTTTTCTTTCCACCTCCATTATAAAGGCATCAAGACATGGTTAGTTAAATGTCATCTAATGACATTTAAGCTCTTTGGAGCTGAGGACTCTTTGTAGCCAGTACTTTCATCTGATTCTCCACCATACATTCCTGTGTTCTGGGAACTACATAAAAGAAAATACAGTATTTTTGTTTGCTGCTAGTTTTGAAATACTTTGACAGGTCTAGGTAGTGCATCAGTCTACATCCAAGACACCAGAAAGAACAGCTATTTTGGAAGTGCTTTGTAATGCCAGAGTAAATTGTCACTGACATTCAGAGTAAAGCTCTCCTGTAGGTCCAAAGAAAGTATACACAAAAGAGATGCTGGGAAAGTTATCTGCAGAATACAAGCTGTGCTCCCCTTTAGAGTGAGGGCAGATGTTGAGTCTGCAAGGAGGAGTAAGTTTCTCCTGTGAATTCATCTGACCACTGTAACATGATAGAGCAAGCTTGCAAAACCATTCAGTAATTTACACACAAAGCCTGAGATGCCTGAGAAAAAAAAAACAACTTTAGTGCTCATCAACTAAGAATCACTTTTGTCAAATTAATGTGTTGCAAATTTTGCAAGACTGAGAAACTGGAAGCTGTTTCAGTAAGGACACAAAGCAGGGATATTGTTTTATAGATATCAGTGTCTTTTACGTTGTCTCAGAAAAAACCTAAGAAAGGATATTTAGTATCAAGACAATATTGAAACATTCATTTATCTTTCCCTGCATTGATTCAAAAGTCTTTTCTCTTGCATTTATTGTATCAGAACCATTGAAAAGGGTAGCATAAACACACATCCAAGATACTGGGATAGCACTGCAACAGAGTGAAGATTCTAAATTATTTGTCAGTTTTCTAATTGTTACTGTAGATTCTTCTGCTGCAATGAGGAAGGAGAAAGCAAGGGGACTTCTCCATTGTGCAAGTCCTATCACCAGTCTGAACATTTTTTAATTAGAAATGGGGAAAACTATAGTTTCCACACAAAGTGATTAACTAGGCTATGTACCCTACAGCTCAGGGTTTTATGCATGACTCGCTCCTCTCCGTTTATATCCTATCCACCAAAGCTTTAATTCTTGAGATAAGCACAAGTATTGTGTATGGGGTGTACATTGGGAGATATATATGGTCAGAGAATTTTTTGCAAGGTAGCCTAGCCTGAGCTGGGTGAGAGATGTTAGTGTTGCTGCCTAATCCTTCCCCTACACATAGCAGCCATGACTGACCCCAGCAGGAATCCCACTAAGCCAGTCAGTCATGATGATTATTCACACCGCCTAGTTGATAAATCCAATTCCCAAGCAGATTTTTTAAGTGTTGATTATGTCGGGAGCTCTAAGGTCATTCCTGTCCACAAGGCCAAAGGACTATGAAAAGTGCAGAGGATTTGTGTGTTGAGGTGTGACAACACCCTAAAGCTGTGAATCACTTGTAAGACTCCAGAAGAAAATAAAGGGGAGAGAAGATGACTTCCTTTCTTCTCCAGGGCAACTCCTCACGATGTTTTCAATGCACGCACAGTGTAGAAGCTTGTGAAGCTTCCTACTAAAAGCTTGTTTAAGTTAAGCACAAGAATCCCTGGCATTCCGTCCACCAAGAACTCTGCATCTGCCCATGCAACATCTTCCATCCACAGTCCCCCCCAAACTTCAGGTGGCTGGAACACGATGCATTTCCTCTTTACTGATGAGGAAACCAAGCTAGCAGAGGAGAAGTGAACCACCCAGGATTACACAGAACTGAGAAGAAATTATTTGTTCTCAACTTTTAATCCTGTCTTGTGACTACACACAAGCCTAAGTTTTTTTTTTTTAACCTCATTTAAGAGAATAAACAAGGTGAGCAAAATTAGGTCATATATTCTATCCACTACTAACAAAAATAAGTTCAGGTGGGCTCTAGAGGCCATTTTGGAGCCATGTGATGCACCTGTAGATGCAAAGAGATTGTCCTAATGCCCATTCTGGTTTTTGAAGATTTTTCGAAGTTATATTAAGGCACAGAATTTCTACATACCTCAAAAAAAAAAAAAACAAAACACAACCGAACACCTATTTTTACCAGACCTGGGCGTTATTCTCCTACTTCTGTTTCATGCGGTTACCTCACCTCCAGCTGCAAGCTAAAATTGGCTCGCCTCCCTCCCACACTGAGAGGAACAATGAGTGAGACCGCGTGGCCACGCTGAAGTCAACTGCTCCAGTGAACGACGCCCCGCTCACGGAGACGTACGGGACGTACCGGGGGGGAGGATCACGGTACCCCCGCGGGTTACCCGGGTGAGCAAACCTAGGCTGGGCCCTGGCCCTGCGCTCGGCAGCGCCGTCACCAAGGACCGAGGTGTCGGCAGCAGCGCTGCTGAAGCTGCTCATTTCGGTTAGGTCGGGCTCTTGAGTGTTATTTTCCCTGCTGCGAGCTTTCCTAAGAAAGAAAAAAGGCAACAAAACCGCACAATTTTATCATTGTCAGATTTTTTTTGCTGTTCGTGACCTAACGCAGCCCAGACGAACGAGCCTCCGCAAGCACCCCACCACGAGGGGGACACCCGAACCCTTACCACCCCCTCACGCCCCCTCCGGGCTCCCCGCCGCCCGCAGCCCCGCAGGGGCCGGCAGGGGCCCCACACCGCTGCCTCCCCCGTGGTTCTCCGGCGGAGGAGCCCGAGCCGGCCGGAGGAGCCCGAGCCGGCCGGGGCTGCCCTCACCCGCTTCCCCCCCCCCCCCAAAGCCGCCCGCCCGCACAGCGGCGGCGCGGCCGGGCCCGCCAACCGCCCGCCCTGCGCCCGGCCGCACGCAGGCGCCGTGCCCGAGGGAGGCGGCGGCACGTGAGCGTGTTGTGGGCACGTGACGCCGCGCGGCCCCGCCCACGCCGTGCGCGAGCGCGGGTTCGCGGCGAGGCCCGGCCCGGACCCCCCCCGGCCTCCTCCTCCTCCTCCCTCCCCCCCCCCCAACCTCGCCCGGCCCCGGCCCCGGCCCGCCCCTCCCCGCCGCCGCCTCCCCGCCGGCCATGAGGCCCCGGCGGCTCCTCAGCGCGGCCCCGCGGCGCGGCTGCTGAGCGTCCGCCTCCCGCCGCCGCCGCCGCCACCGCCATCGCCCTCCCCGCCCGGGCGGGGACCCCCCCCCGCTCCCCTCCCTCCCTCCTCACAGCCGCCGCCATGTTGGGCCGCCAGCCGCAGCGGGGCCGCCGCTGAGCCCCGGAGCCTGCGAGGCGGCGGGCGGCCAGGAGGAGGAGGAGGAGGAGGAGGAGCCCGGGGCCGGCCGGCCTGCCGCAGCCATGGCGGAGCAGACCTACTCCTGGTGAGGCGCCGGGCCGCGCCGCGCTGCGGGCCGCGGGGGGGGGGGGTCGGGGGTGTGGGGGGATCTGTGTGTGAGGGGGGGATCTGTGTGAGGGGGGCGATCCTGTGTGCGTGAGGGGTTCTGTGTGTGAGGGGCGAACCTGTGTTTGTGAGGAGGGATCCTGTGTGTGTGAGGCGATCTGTGTGTGAGGGGGGGATCCCTGTGTGAGAAGGGATCCTGTGTGTGAGGGGCGAGCCTGTGTTTGTGAGGGGATCCTGTGTTTGTGAGGAGGAATCCTGTGTGTGAAAGGATCCTGTGTTTCTGAGTGGGGATCCTGTGTTTGTGAGGAGGGATCCTGTGTGGGGGCTGCTGCGTGTGTGGGGTGCTGTGTGCGGGTGGAGGGGTGCTGTGTAGGGCTGGTGTGCTGTGGGGGGGAAGGTTGGGGTGCCCTGTGTGTGTAGGGTGGCAGTGTTGTGTGTGGCGTTGGGGTGCTCTGTGTGTTTGGGGTGCTGTGTTTGTGTGCATGGCGTTGGGGTGCTACGTGTGCGTGTGGGTGCTGTGTGTGGGGTTGGGGTGCTGTGCTCCCAGGTTCTCTCCCGGCCCTGGTGCCTCGCCAGGTGCTGGGGCTGCCCGGAGCAGAGGATCTCCTCCGGCCTCCCCGTCCCGGAGCTCCTCGGGGCCCCGCTGCGATGCTCGCAGGTCCCCAGGGGCTGCCCGAAGCTCGGCACCTGCCCTCCCCGGCTGTGTGTAGGGCTGGCTGGGCCCTGTGTGTGTGCGCGGGGGGGTTCGCCCGGTGACAATGGGCTTGTTCTGTGTACAGGAAATAGAACGAGGAGGAAGAGACCAGTTCCTGTGGGAAGACATCGAGTATAGCAAATCAAAGCAGAGGGCATTTTTTTCGGCGTCCTGACACTGTGTTGGGCCTAGCCGGCGGTGGGTTGAGGAGCCAGGGTCTGTTTTCTTCGTGTAATGCTGGATTTTTGGTATTGTCGAGGATCGCAGCCGAAATACATCAAATAATTTACAAGTGCATCCGCTCTCTTGACCTGGCCACTGCAGTGATTTGATTGTGATGCTCTCACTGCATTTAAAATTCATTCTACTGATAACATCCAGGGTTGTTTCTTGCATTTTTTTTTAAGAGTTATGATATCCTTATTAAAAAAAGGAGTTAAATCTCAACTTTTGACCTTGGTGTGTGCTGGATGTGCAGAAGGGATTTCTATTCTGAATAGTTCTGGAAATCTTTCCTATTACTTTTAAAACTTGGGAGTCAGCAGGGATTTCTGTTCTGCCACATGTTGAGACTTTGACAGCCCCCACTCCTGACTTCCGTCACTTCTCTCTCAAGAACCAGTAGATGTATGGGGCTTTTGCTCCTGGCTAGGAAGAGGATTAACTCTTCTTTAGGTCAGGTTCATTAGGGAAATGAAGCTGGGATTTAAGTTTTTCTTCACTGCTTGTTAGACGGATCCCAAGAGCAGCAGCTCTTTGTTGCAGATCAGGTTTGTAGCAGAGCAAGGATGTGAGGCTGACATCTCAAAACACTGTAATTTTGTCGTGTCTGTATTCACTGACGTGTCCTCCTATTTCTGAGGTTTCTGTCATTTCCCATTTAGCCTTGTGATCAGTATTATCTGGGGGCTGCAGAAAGATCAAAAATCCAGTTTCATCCTAAGGAATCCTGCCCTGTAACTTGCGCGCTCTTGTGTGCGTACGTGTTTAATTACTTACACTTCTAGCAATACTCTAGCATTTGCTTATTTTTAATTATGGCAATACAGCTCTGCATAAAATTGGCTAGTGCTTTAGTGCTTTTAGGAAAAGTGGGCATGTTAAGTTGTCAGCTAAGGAAACCGATAGTTCTATAAAGGAATTGTGCAGAACCGTGTCCAGTAATTCGTGCTGCTGTACAGTTTGGAAGTTGGCAGGTTTCATCCTGTCCATTTGCTGGACCTGGTCCTTTTTGTGTGTTGCAAAGGCTGCTTTCTCAGAACGAGTGCTTTTCGTGGTGCTCAGTGTCGTGTGTAGCAGCTGTGAAGATTACGTGTTTTCAGAGATGTCAGATCGGGTATTTGACATCAAGAAAAATCCTTTCACGTACCTACCTTTGGACAGACTTAAATTGAGAGTGAGGAAATGGGTTCTTGGCCTCAGCAGTGCTTCCCTTTTGTCCAGAAGTCTGAGGCTTGATTGCTCCTGTTAGTGCAAAGCTATCAACATTCATCATCAAATCACTGCAGTTTCATAATAAAGTTGTTACTTTCCTTTTCTGAATTGTCTCTGATGTGTTAGGAACACCTCATAAAAATGTACTTTCACACTATGATTGCTGGACATCAGCACTGCAAACATTTACACAAAATAGGCCTTTCTTCAGTGACTGACGTCTGCTAGCAATGTTATTTTGAAGAGCTGAGAATTAATTCTGATTTTGCTATTTTTTTCTATTTAAAAATCTGAGATGTTAAGGTGGGTTTATATCTTTAAATTAATTACTAAGTGAAATTGATTGCAAGTATTTTCTTATACTAAGATATTGTAAGAAGGAGGTACCTGTACTTTTCTCCCATGCCTCTCACAATTTTAAATAGATAAATTGTCTTCTGGCACTACTCTTGTGTTACTTCTTGCAACAACCTCTTTTGTTTCCTTTTTTTCCCAGTAATGCCCACACCTATAACCATCCGTACTTTTACTTAGCTCCTTTTTAAATCTCTTGCCAGGATCTCAGATACAGATGTGTTATCCCTGACGAGAGGAACTACTGAGAATTTTGCCAGTGAGACTGAGTGCTGTCACCCTGGAAAAACTAATTTTAACATGAAATGTGGGATAAATGCCAGATGGAAATGCTCTCTCAAAGGATATGCACTCCTTTTTAAAGAGAAGGTGTTTGAATAGAATGCCTGTCAGTAGTGAATAGAGACTTTTTCTTTGCCAAGTACCTGCAATAATAGAAGGAAGTTAGGAGAGCTGCGTATGGTGCTGCTATTACTCAAATGTGTAAGCCACAGAGAAACACGACTGCTGCATCATAGCGTTGCTACAGTTTTCTGTGTTAAATGAGAGCTGAAATGAGTTTTTTGCAAGTGGAATGGATTGGGAGAGGAAGGAGGTCGTGGAATACCCACCTGCCCGCTGCCTCCTGTCTGGGTTCCAGCAAGGAGACGGGGCTGGGTAGTGACAAAAGTTCCTGCTGCAGCAGGGTCAGGGGGAATAATTCGGGAAGAGTTCACCCAGTACCGATGTGGATGTGTGTGGATAAGAGGTTTGTAAATGGCAAGGATCTGATTTTCAGACACCCACTGTTGGAAATATTACAACAGATGAATCTGATCTAGATCACGACCCTGTGGAAACCTTGTTGTTCCTTTATTTCCAGCGCCTTGTGGTGACGTTTTTGCACTAGGTGCCATTTAGAGAGCACAGCAGCACGTGTATCTTGTTTGTCTTCAGTCAGAAGGTGTTCAGTGTTCTTCAAGGCCTGATGTAACACCCCGTCCCTTTTTACTGTTGCCCAGCCTGGCAATAGAGATTGCTTTGTGTTTTTTGTTTTGCCCTTTGAATGCACAAAAGATTTTCACAGCTTCTTTCATCTGTGAAGAGAGGAGGAGAATGAGAATTCTCCAAAACCAAATATATTTTTAATTTGTCCTTTCCCAGAGTGTTGCCTAAGAGTAATACGGGTTGCAGCGTGTGCGAGCCCATTGGGGTAATGATTGGGGAGACAGGGAGGCTCGGCTAAGAGAAAAGGGAGCTGCTGTGTTGAGTCACTAATCTCAGAACCGACTGAACTCCCTCTTAAACATTTTAACCAGTGGAATGATTCTTGTGTTAGCCATCAATTGTTTGATGACTGAAATGGTGATATATTTGGAAACTTCTCTACGTAATGCAAAGGGTGTGGGAAATTAAATGTAATGATGTGTCAGAGTAATCCATAAAGCTCCCAGGTTCTGGGCTAAGTGTAGATGTACAATGCCATCTTTGTTCCTGGGAGAACTCCTATCAGTTGTTGCTAAATGTCTTTCTAGGCTCAGAGGTCTGAGAATTTGCTTTCCTTGCGTTTAACACACTACTGCTGTGAATTAAAATGTGATCTCCTCCAGAAGACTGGGGGTTAGTGCTTCGAAGTCTTTGCTGGCTGGCTCGGAGGTGTATGTGGGAGGGCAGGGAGTAAGGGGAGCTGCAGCTTGTTGGCAGAACTTGTCAAGCACTAGTAAGATCATTTTATGCATTCAGGTTTTTTACTTGCCTTGCTCTGTTTAGGCTGAGAGGCCCTAACCATCTAATTAAGGTGTTTTGAGGCTGGGAAGCAGCTTACATCAGAAACAAACAGAACCGTTCCCCTGAATTTTCCAAGTGTTGCACTTTTTAGAAGAACTGCAGAGCGCCCAGGTGAAGTTCTGTTGGGGCATGCTGTCTAAAATCTTTTCTGAGAGCTTGGCATCCAACCTCAGAGGTTGGCCTTCAGTCTTACCTTTTTCAGGGGCTGGCCATGTCCCATTGTAACGCTTGTCAGAAGCCTCCTGAGGACAAGGATGTCCCTATAAGGCATCAGAGAAGTGACTTAACCGCGGTGGATTTGAGGATGTCGGATTTATGGTTAGTGCGTTTGTCTTTCGGTACCAGGCTCACTTCACTTGTTTGTTCTCCTCCCTCCAGCTTTTGATAGCTCAGACAGTACGTCGTGTGGGCAGGGACTGTCTGCAGCGCTGGACTGAAAGACAAACAAAGCAAAGAGCGTGAGATTAGTTGCAGTGTACAGTTACTCGAATGTCTGTGTATGTACAGTGACTGGTTAGCAAAGGGAAGAATCTTGCTACATCAATGCAAAGGCTGCATTTGGTAATCTAGTAATCATTCTTCAGGAAACATCTAAAAGTGGAGACCATAGACCGATGTGTTCTTGGTGCTGGGGTGCACTCCGTGTTTTGGTTTGGATTTACGTCGGTTCTGCCTTTAGCCTTTTTGGAGCATTGTGGCAGTGGAAGTTACTGATTCCTTGCTTTTCCCCAGTGATTTCCCAACTCAGCCAGGACGCAGGAGATCAGTTCCGTCCCCGAGGGTTTTGGAGCTTGCATCCCTCACCTTGCGAGTGAGTGCTCATCACCGAACTGTGGTATTCAGAGGCCGGGCTTTGTGTGTCCTTCTACATCTGTTCCATTTCACAGGGAGTACTGTGAACATGTGCTGGGCCGGGAAGCAGGCATCGGACTTAATGGCTAAAATACTGATTTGGGATTGCCGGGGACCTGGGCTCCCCTTCCTGCCTTGATAAAAATTATAGTTTGAAAGAGCGAAGGGGCTGTATTCTGTGGGGTAGCTAGGCTGCTTCTCTCGAGATGAAGCTTTGGATTCCCACTGGCAGAAGGCAAGGCGGGTATGATTTCCTGTGGCACAGGTAAGCGAGCTGGTAGGTGTGGGGGCCTACCACAGTCACTACTTCTCTTCCGGTTTTGTTTTTGTCAGGCTAGATGAAGCCTGGGAGCTTCTCTTTCTTTTACTGAAGGATGTGATCCAAAGTAATTGCTTTTTTGTGAACTTTGCGATTTTGGTATGAGTTAAGCAACCTGATGCTGTTGGAATTCGAGGGATTGTGGGGAGGATACTAGGTAGGACAAATTAATTGAGGATACTAATTTTGACAAAACACATCTGATCTCAGAAGAATGCCACAGTTTTAAATATTAGATCTAGGCGCTGAAGTCTGTCATTGTTTGTCACTGAAACGCAGTGCCAAAAAAAATGTATTTTGAACTGTTTTTTAAAATATGGTGATGTAGACTTCCCGAAATTTGGAAGAAGAGCAGAACCGATTCTGTTCAGATACACAAAAAACCTACTTTATTTCATTGTTTCAGTGATGTGATGTATCATCATCTTCCGCATAAGTGCCACCTTTGTTATGATCTTTATTGCCCTTTGGCATTTTATGATGATGATAAACATTATAATATACTCCAAAGCAAATAATTGACACAAGCCATTTAGTCAGACAGTCTGATTTAATTCTGGTGACATCTGAGTAAAGTTTCCAGGAAGAACCAAGGCTGGAATTGGTTAAAAGAGAAATTGTTGTGCACATTTTCTTTTTGCAGCTACATTGCTTTAGTGTAACTGATGAGGATTAAAATTGGGAATGATTCAGTCATTATATGGGGTGAGCGAAGCAGAGTGAAACACAAGTTAGTGCGCTAGCTGAACTGGATCGAGGCAATCAAACTGACTTTGAAAGGTGATGATTTAATAAGATTAATGGGGCATATGTGTCATTACAGCCCTTCCTGATCCCCTTTCTCCCTCTCTAATTCTTCCAAGGATGCTAACATTGGTGATCTTTTCTCCCACACCTCTCACAAGTGGTGTCTGTGCTTGAAATGCTTCGATCTGCCACGTCTCCTCTCTACAGGAACGGCGCTCTTGTGACACAGCAAGTGTCTTTCTGTCCACCAGAAGTGCCACAATGAGATTATCCTGGAACTCATTAATTGTGTAGATTTTGTGCTGTCATCTTCATTATCAGATTCTGTTGAGGGTTTCTTTTCAGGGCCAGCTCTGAGCCTCAGGTCCTAACTTCACTTGGATAGCCTCTGTGTCTGTATGTGACATTAAATGGTGTGGAACACACGGGAGCGTAAGAAATAAGGATGGTTTGCTGCCTTTTTGGAAGTCTATTCGGTAACAGATAACTTACATGTTAGAATGTTTTTTAATAACCCACCACAACAAGTATGCTAAAGTAATATATATATTAAATGAGGCTATCCTTGTACTTAGCTTGTGGAGACAGGGATTAAGGATGGAGTGACTTATTTTTTCAGGATGTCAGAACAGAGATTCCTTAAAATCATCATAGCCAGCCTCCTCAAGCCAAGAACACACTAAGAAAGGCTGTGCAATAGCGAATCATTTGTGCTCAACATGCCTCCCTTGTTCCTGAAGTTGCCCACATAGAAGCTGGAGAGAGAGAATCATATCTTACAGCTTATATATGTTAGCATTTTTCTTTAACCAGCGGAATCTGAAGGAAAATGATGGTGTTGGACTCACTTTTTCTCTCCTTCTGCCTTCTGAAAATAGTATTTTCTTTTGTTTCTCTTTCTGCCTGCTTTGGATGCTCTTCCTTTCCTTTCCATAGCTAGTTCAAAGGTTTTTACCCAAGAAAGTATTTCCTTGTGCAGCATGGCTACGGAGCTGAACTGTGGAATGACTCCTTTCCATTTTTACACCGTAGCTGCCTTTCTGCAGAGGTGGCGTGGGGGAAGCGGGAGGGACCCACAGGGTTCCACCCTCTGTTCACACAGAGTCTCTGACTTCAGGCATGAGCTGGCAAGCTTATCTGAAGGAATAGACTTGAATCTAGGTTGGTCTTCAGTTCAGCTGCTAAAAGAAGAAACTGGGCTGTGCACTGGGAGCCACTGGTTTTTCCAGCCCCCAGTCCTCTACTGTTACCCGTTAGTTCTACCCTGTCAGGCCTTTTCTGCTTGCAGCTTTTTGTCTTGGACACCCAGATTTACTCCCTCACTCACATGGACTCTGCTGTACTGGGACAAAGGTATCTTTAAAAATCCTTTTGTTATCTGATAACTAGCCATAAGATGACTTCTAGTAAGCTTGTACTGATTTTTCCTAACTCCATACATCATTTTAAATAGCTTTAAAAATTTGGCAGAAGTTTGCAGAGATGGTTGCTAGTGTTCCACTGAATCCCAAAATTTGGCAACTGCTGGCACGTGCCATTTTTCCATATCAATATGTTCCCAAATATTGCCACAAATAGCAGCTTCAAGCTGTAAGAGCAGAAGCACTGCACAAATGGATTCACAGCGCAGCCTTATTTCGGATGGTAGCAGAAAACCGAGTGGTCTCACCCATGCGTTTGCTGCACCCGTCTCCATGGTGGCGGTGCACAGGTAACGTTGCAGGGGGGTTTCCGTGCAGTTGCAGCTAGCAGCAGGTGACTTTATTTTAATTTCAGTAGATACTTGCATTAGTAAGTTCACTTTACTCCACTTTAAAGCTTGATTTAAATCTCTTTGGTAACTTCTAGGGCGGTTAGAAATACAACGTGAATTCTGAATTGTGTTAGAATAAGCCGGTAGGACCTTCTACCCGTAAAAACTTTGCCAGCTGGTGGTGCAGATATGTTGGACATAGGAGACCAGAGCTTGGTGGTAGTGGTTATACAAAGGGCCATTTTTACGAGTCCAGTTTTTCTGCTTGCAGGGCTACAGTGGTGGTTTATCTCAGCAGCATCTGTGTCAGACCCATTTGGCGAGATAAAATAGGTGTAACATGACTTCAGCCTGGTTAGTCATTGGGAAGTCCATTCTGCAGGTGACTGTTAGCTAAAGGTGAGGTTGGCGAAACAGCAGGAGACAAACAGAGCTGGGCTGGATGGATTTCTGCAGCCAGTACTGCCAGCTGGTGAGGTGAGCGTGTCTTGCTTTCGAGGTTTGAAGGCACAAGGTCATTCTGGTCCTTTTTGGACGTTCAGATTGGTGGTGGTTTGCTGGAGGGAAGATTGTCTGCTCTGTGAACCCTTTTCTTGAGATGGCTGATCCTATGCCTTCACTTGAATTGCTGCTCCGAGAAGTTAATCACAAAGGGCTAAAAGCTCTCGTGGGGAATATTATGAGCTCTGTACGGTTTTGAAGATGAAGAGTAGAATCTAATTAAGCTTTTTGGTTGAACATAGTTTAAAGAGCTTTATTTTTTTCTTGAAAAAGGAAACTTTAAAGCTAAATAGCGAAGAGCTTTTTTAAAAAAAATGCTATGAACTTGCCTACTTTTTAGGCAGATGCAGCTGTAAGCAGTTACAGATGGTACAGAACAGAAGGAACCTCTTTATCATACTTAAGTGCCTTACAAGACCCCCAGTGTTAGTTTTCCAACTAGTTATCTTTCTCTTTATTTTTTTTATGTTTTTGCAGATGGAGCATGGGAAAAAAAAAAGCTACCTTAAAGCTAAATCAAAAGATGAAAAGTCTGCCATAAAACAGAAATACTTCTCTGCAGGGTGCTTCTCTGCAAGAAGATTCATAAGAATCCCAAAGCACCATCTCTAAAGAGTGCTCCTACTTGTTGTTGTTGCAAGCAAAGTTTTTTAGATATTGGGCTAGAATTTGTTGAAAGCCGTCCCCATCTGCTCTCCTGCTGCCTGTTTCTTGCACGTGCGACTGAAACCTGACAGGCAGCGTGTCAGCGCACTGTGCTGCTCTGGTGTTCGGGCTGTAGGGCAGGAATCGGGCCTGGCCCAGTCCTACCCCGAGACAACTCCTCTCATGCACGTGGTGTGCGTATCTATAAACTGGCCGCATTTGCTCCTCCCGAGACTTAGTTTTTAAGTCGGCCTCTCTCATTGGAAGCAGCAGGACCAGGGTGCCTGTTTTGGTGGGCTGGTGCTTTGTATTCTCTTGGCAGCCAGAGCCCCTCTCTTTGCCAGTTGCGGGTGGTCTCATTGGCTGCAGAGTGTCCCCAGCCGCTGTCTGACATTGGTTTGTCTTGGTGCAGGCCTGGTACCAGGAAAGCTGCCCGACCTCATCTAGGCACACTTCGGCTACTCTGCGGCTTTGACTCGTACGTTAACATGCTATCAGCATTGTCGCTGAAGGTTCGTGGCTTGGTGTTGGTGGTGTCAAGTCGTTCTTTTATGGATTTCTTTATGAAAATAGGGTTTAATTCTATCCGTGCAAGTCATGATAATGTATATACCATAACTCTATACTCTGTGGGTAAGTGAGCTCATCAACAGTACACACAGCTGCTCATGCTGTATGACAAGGTTGTATTGATCAATTTGACTTTGATTTTGGCTTGTTGATTCTAAGACCTAATTGTTAAACACTTTGATTGAATGGTTGGCTGGCTTTACTATTCCTTAGTACTCCTTAGTACTCTTTAGATTTTATTTGATTTTGGTTACTGTTTGTCTCCAATACTGTTTCAGTTTTCCTAGGCGACAGCAGACTACTGGTGTTCCTTTCTGTTCTGCTGTGTAATCTGAGTAGCGTTGAACCTGAAGACTCTTGTTCATTTGCCTAGCAATAAAACAGAGTGGTGGTAGGGACGGTGGGGCTGTTTCTGGTGTCTAGGTGGGAGTAGCACAGCAGCTTGTCTTGGCTTTATGCTCCAATGTGCAGTTCTGCAAACATCAGGGTTACAAACATGAAGAAAAGTCAGAATCCTTTAGGCTATTTTAGTACCCTACATCTCCTTCCCTTTGTTTCTCCATGCCTCTGGGAAATTAGTTCCTCCCAGTGGTGCCTGCAGATGTATGTCACACGTTTCTGTAGCAGTTGTTACCAAAATATCAGTGTTTCATGCATAAACCAGATGTAAGGTTCTAGTACAAATACTCTTGCATTTTCTCAGTCTCTGGACCGCTGTGAAGTGTTGGTTGTTGCACTTCCTTTACATGCAGACAGTGACTGACATGGAGGTGGGATCTGCTGTGTGCTCTGTTGCCAGAGTTCAGTTCCGTTTAATCAGCTTTATCACTTCCAGAAAGAAGCGTTACGAACATGCATAAACACCTATTTTATTGGGCTTTGGCTCCAAGGAGTGTTACACGAACAAGGCTAGTGGCCGAGTATCTGCACTGCTGCACCTGGGTGTGTTGGCAGTTACAGAGTCCACAGCTGGGTACAGATTTACAGTGGCCTGGGGCTGCTGGCTATCGTGGATTGAAGCAGGACCTCGGGATGCCCATGCAAGACGAGGAGCAGTGCTAGAATGGGAGCCCAGCGACAGAGGGTGGAGCTCATGAGGGAAGTTGGGTATATAGAAACAGGCGCAGGACGTTTTTAGGTGGGAACTTCGAGAGTGAGTTAGGCTGCTCAAGATGGACTCCCCTGTACAATGTATGCCTTGAGTGAAGCTGTACAGGTAGAAGAGGACCAGCTTAGTCTTCTGGCTCCTGATGAGATCAGATATATCATTCAGTAGTGGTATTCCTTTGTACATGTGTGATGAAACCTACATTTTTTCTGTGTTTTTGTCTGTGTTGCTTCAGATGGGGATAACTTCCTCCCTTAGGTCCGACCTTCTTTGCTTTGGTCTGTTACCTGGCTCTCTGGGTCCCACAAGAAATCAGATTAAAGGTTTGTTAGAGGTTTATTGTCTTAAATACTTAGATATTATTTTTGCTCAGTGTCTTGTTCCCTGTCCAAGCACAGCTGCCAAAATGAGTATATATTTGTCTCAAAATGCTTTTCAGTAAGATTTTCAAGGTGAAGTCGTTTATTAGGTCCTCAGAGGCAGGACGGGCTGTCCCGTGTAGTGCTAGGTGATTTGTGCTTAGCAGCCGAGGAGTGCCTGGTTAGCTCTTGCTGTACCCAACCAAGACTCGCTCTGATCCACGTAATTAAGCCACGGGGCAGGTGCCTGACTGCTGTGGCCATGCTAAATCCACATGGCGTGGATGGGCTGAGGACAGGCTCTGCACAGAGGTTCTGGTGTGGAGCTCTGCTCTTCGCCCTGGGATTTCTTTTGCACGCTAGCAGAGGTCCAAGAATTTCCTTGAATATCCTGAGTCCTCTCTTTTTGTCACGTAATTAACCTGTTTTCTTTTGTCATTGCCCTTTAACTACTTGCTGGCACCATGACAGCCATGGCCGTGTTGATAAATACGGCTGGGACGATGCGCAGTGCGTCAGCTGCGTGGTCAGTGAACTTAGCCCTGGATCTTCAGAGGAAGTTGGGTGTTTGTGTCCTAATGGTGTAAGAGGAGGAAGGTGAAATGAAGCTACCAGTTGTATAGGATATTTATCTTGAACAACCTTCTTCGGAAGAATGTCGTTTCTGTACTTGGGTGACTGACAGCCTCCGAGACAGGCTGAATTGCATTACTAGAAGACAGGCTGTGCTTTCTAATGTGGAAGACTCTATTTTCTGGAACCTTGTTCAAATAACTTACTGCTTCAATTTTGGAAAACACTAATACAGTTTCTTTTCATCATGGTAAAGCGTAAACATTTGTTATCCCTTGTTACTAATAGTAGCCATGAATTTGCTATTTATAGTTGAACTGTTGCGGGGCTGATTTTTTTTTGTAATGGAAGTTTTCAGTGCTATTAGGAGACTTGCTGTTGAATATCCTGTATCCTGGTAATGCGAAGGAAATGGATAGCTTTGGATGAAGAGGGTTCCAGAACTCCGTGGCAATTTATTAATAGGCTGTAGATGAAGAATGTGGAAAGGCTGCAGTGCCATAGTCTTTCAAAATTTAGACCTGCTTGTTGAAGTGAGATAATGGAATCTTCTGACCCCTCTGGACATCAAATAAATTCTCCAGTCATCTGAAGGGATCCAACATAGTCTCCTTTTCTCTGCCTTACTAATTCTTTTACTGGCAATTTGTGCAAGAGAAAGAAATAAAGGAAGTAATTTAAAAATAGTTGTAGGGAACTACCTGAACTTATGATTCTTAGGAAGTGTGGTGCCTTGTCATGGGAGTGGATGTCCCATAATTTTTCCGTGCAAGCTATTCAACACTGTAAAATCAAAGTACTATTTAGGTTTTCTTAATGCGGACACCTGAGGACAGTGACTCTGCAAAATGCCCAACTAATAGAAAGCCATGGTGCTCTCTTTTTTTTTTTTTTTCCAGCGAAGGTTGCTTTGAGTAGTAGATGTTTCATAACTAAAAGTCTTGGGTCTTAATATGTTGACATATTTTTAGAAATCAATGCTAAATGGACTTTTTCTTGATGATACAAGGAACTCTTCAATTAAATGTTTAGCACATTGCTAACAAAACATTTTTATTAGTCTTGGGATACTAAATTTAAAGCCCTTCTCCACCCATTTCTGATACAAGGCAAGTAGGCAGCATAAGGCAAAGTAGTAATAAAAGGTCTGCATAGCTCTGTAATATCATTTGCAGTTTTCATAATAAAATTCCTCTTTTCAGATCTTTTTGTTGTGGTATAAAGATACCAGAGGCATATCTAGAACTTGCTTGTCACTTAGCAGTTAGGGCAGTGACCAGCCTTTGTTGGACTGGGGCCCTCTCTCTGCAGGAGGACAGATCCCATGAATGTGAAGGCGTGCGGGTAAGGTTCAAGAAGCGTGCTGTGTTTCTGCTGGCATGTGGTTAGCTGCAGTTCCTAGTTCTTCTTAGGGTGTTGCTCCATTTTATATCAGCTACAAAACCTTGCTACCTATGCCTGCTGTGCCCTACCCACAGGGGAGTTGCAAAAACTCTAAATTTCTCCAAAAAACCCTTTAAGTAACTGTTTTGGTCGGATTTAAGGTCTGCATTGTTGTTTTCATAATACTAAGAGATGGGAAGTCTGTGATCTGAGCAGAGTTTAATGGCAAGGTAATCAATCAGTTACCTGCTTTGCTAATTGACCAAGCCATTGCGTTCTGTGCCACGTGTAATTGTCACCTTCAGGCCTGTTCATTGCTATAGGTGAAACTATACATTGTGTTTTGTAGAGGAATTATTTCACTCAGTGCAGTAGTCTAGGCCTAGAAATGGTAGAGATGCTTATGTTTTTTCTTTGTCCTTTTACTAATAATTTCTCAGGTGGTGTATTTCTAGCCAGTGCCTTCTGTTTGAACTTTCAGGGAAATCGTCATTCTGTGCACTCATTCCCCTATTACCAGGGCAAATAATTCATGCTGCTAATTATGACACTGTTAGAATGGCACAGAAAAATGGGCAGGGAAAGAATACAGCCTAATTATACTCACAATTTATCTGTCTTATAAATTTGTAGAATTCATGCCAAGGTAGCTCAGAGCTTACAAATTAAAATACAACCTTCTGACACGTGATACCTGCGTACTGAAGGTAGAAGAGAAGAGTCCCATATTCTGAAGTGTCCCCTTTTGCCTGGTACATATGGAGAGATGTGGTAAGGAGCAACACCTTGCATGTTGTGCCCCGAACTAGATTCACGTTCCACCAGGGGGAAACAAGTTCAGAGAGACCCTTCTGGTTAGCGGTGAGGGCCTGAAACTGGGAAGGCCATGAGTTCCCTAAATAGCTGGCTGCTGGCAATTTAATGCTGAGCAGAGTTTACCATGCAGGGCTCAAAAACCACAAGGAACCATTTTTGTAGTTGTGAGATGAATGGGAAGCCATTGCAATGTCTGGAAGTAGATAAGAAATCCTATTTTTGTGTTGGTTGGAGTTCACAGAGCTGAGGAGGCCTAATTAAGGTATGTGCTAAGCATCTGGGAAGTAGCAACAATGAGGAAAACCGATGGTAGTGTCTTCACTGTCCACATCTAATACTGGAGACTCCAAAACTAATGGTAGCTCTGTGCTGTGTTGGGGCTGCAAAGCAGATAGCCTCTTTTCTTATCCTCCTGTTATAAGTGGAGTCAGTTCCATCTTGTCTGAATAGTGATGGATCATTTGTGTCCTCTTCCCCATCTTCATATAACATTATTTGTAATTCTTTTTTAATATGAAAATTTGAAGATCATCAGCATTGCTAATGCCCCAGAGTCTAAGATGTCCTCAGTGTAGGAGTTCACACTGCCCAGGATCTGCTACTGGGTATTGCTGCCTCGTACAAACTGCCTGGTGCAGGAGAAAATACGATGTCTGATGTTAAAAAAGGAAGTGCTTTTCTAGTCTGTCTTCTTCTTAACAAAAGATACCTGTTCTCCTTTGTTGAGGACCTATGTGATCAGATATTTATCCTCTTTCATTCCCAGGAGAGTGGACACTGTGGTTCATACTTCTTTAGTCCCTGTGTGTGAAACTTGATTTCATACAGATAATTACATTTCTGGAATCTCCGCAGCTCTCTTCCTAACAGGAATTGATAAGCTAATTGGCCTTCTAAAACATGAAAGAAGCCTAGAGCAAACGCTTCATCATCACATTCCTGATCGTGTCCAGCATTTGCCTTCTGCAGAGTTCCTGGTATTTAGTAATGTCTGTGGTTTCCCATGGGGCTGCTTAGCTGAACATAGGAATTGAGAGCTGTTCAGAGGGAAAAGAATGAAGAATGACTTCACCATAAGTTAAACTGGGTGAAAACTGTTTTGGATTGTGTAGATGTTTTGTAGTTAGTTTTGTAGTTTTCCAAAATCGTACTAATGTAGACCCGTATGTTTCTTACTTTCACGGTAAGTTATTCATCAGAGAAAGAAAATACCAACTATTATACAAAGTTTATGTAGATAAATTGAATTATTACTCATATCTACTTCGGAAATTATTCACATCATCTAATTTTAGACTCCAAATTTAGGACTGTATAAATACCTGAACTGAACAGAGAGACCAGAGGATAACACAAAACCCTCGGTAGCAGAATGCCTCTGCACTGACAGCTTGGGGAACTTAAATGGTGAATGAAGTGCTGAAGATGCCCTTTGTAGGAGGACTTGAGTAACTGCTGTATCCATTTGCTACAACTCTGTTTGAGTGAACATCTCAAACAAGTTCATAGAGAATATGACAGTTGGAAAAAAAAAAAAAAAGTCAAGTTTTCCCCTTTGTGTAGTGAGGTGTCAGCAGGTACTAATTAGTCTGGAAACCTTGCTCCGATTTGCACAAATGCAGTAATTTAAGCATCTCTTGTAGGGTCACAAATAAATGTGGGCCCTTGTCAGAAGAGATGGGCCTTGTATGTGGCCCTGTAAATGTTTTTAATATTTTTAGAACTAGTTTGGGGATGAAAATGTGCTTCCTAAGAATTGTGGTGCTGTAGTGATTTTTGGAGAGATTAGAGGAAAACACTTGAACAAACCAGCGTTACATCCTGGATAAGGAAAAGTTCAGTTTTTCATCCAGAAATCCCATCAGCCACTTTTTTGTCACAAAGATGTCTCCCAACTTTATTCCTTTCACAGGAAGATTTTTTTTTTTTTCTTGCATTTCAGGTACCTTGATTTAGATCACTTTTAAAATACAAGAAACCAAACAGGCAGGAAAAATATCTTAAGCTTTGTGCTGATGGATTTCAAACTGCTTGAGCCTGTGCTCTGCCTCATGTGAAGTGCTGGAGCAGCTCGTGCCTTGGTGGCAGCCTCTGCTGGGCTCCAAGGTGTTAGAGAGAGAAGCCTAAAGGGAAAGTCTTTGCGCGTGTGTGTGCTTCTTTCCAGATATAGTACCATGGGACTTCAGTTGTGGTTTGTGCCGGCACTTGGGGAAGCTTCTCCAGCCCTGCTTTAGTCTGCCCCTGGACTAGCATCACTTCAGTCTTTATTTGCTGCTCTTGGCAGAAATCTGGCCTGAATGATCTGGGATCTCTGGTGTAAGTCTCAAGCGGTCATTTGGATCTGGGGAGAAGTAATGCTTAATAGAGATGAATGCCAAAGTGCCTTCTGCTTCTCACCCAGAGGCTTTTGTATTGCCATACAGCAGCTAAGCACTAGTGGAAATTAAGTGGTTGTCTAGTACCGATTAGTACTCATACATAGACTGATTCACGCCTCCCATTGTTTTGGTTTGGTTTTTTCCCCAGCTTGGGATGAAGATGTGCAGAGCTGATTTTTATTTTTTTTACCTTCTTGATAATTTAATTTAGCATGAGTTTGTTCTAGCTAGATATTACTTAGAAACTTCTTAAAATTATTTTTGAAGGTTGAGAAGCAGCAGCACATTTCTTCTTCTGCGTTCTGCATCTCTGCTGCTGTAAACTTTAGGAATTGACATGTGTGAATGAAATGTATTTAATTTACTTTTCTGTCTCTGATTGTAATATTTGATTTATAACTTCAGGCATGGCTGATGAAAGTTAATCACTTACATATGGATGAAGATCATTTTCTCTTCTTGCATTTCAAAAATAGCAAAATCTGTTGCTCATGTGTAGACTCTTGTAACTTTTGTTGAGCTGAGGTTATCTTCCTGTAGTTTTGAACTGAGCACTTTTGCCTTGGGGGGCACACTTAGAGTAAAAGAGTGTTGCAGGGGTGAAGTGTGTTATTTTTAGGAAGGTTAAACGTCTGGATGTTTACTACAAAGCCTTTCCAGGAAAGCATTTTGTTCCTGAGCAAGAAATATCAGCAGAAATATAAACGTAGTACAACAGCGTGTAATCTCTGGCTTCCCAGGGGACCCCGGTGTTTTCAGAACAGACTGTTGCTTAAAGTAACTGAGAATTACTGAGGGATATCGGGAGGATTTACCTCTGTAGTATTTTTGTAGGTGGCTTTGAGACATAGCAATCCAGACCAGCTATGAAACTGAGCTCACGTGCCAAGTGAGACGGGAAGGGCTGGGTACAGGAGACACAAGAAATCCAGTTGTAATGTTTCTGAGACTCCAGGTGTCTGCGTTCTGGCTGACAAAGTTAGATTTTGATTGAGATAGGTTGAAAAATGTCCTTCATCTGTTTTCTGGATTCAGAAAATAGGTACGATGTAGGACTGGGGAAGGAAGTCATAGAATGACAGGACCACAGAACGGCTCAGGTTGGCAGGACCGTGGGCACAACACCTTCCCCAGCCCAGGCTGCCCAAAGCCCCATCCAGCCTGCCCTAAAAGCTTACCTGTCTCTCCAGTTGTGTGTTAGCTGATCCACTGGGAGGTTGCTCCTCCCCACAGATACCTGCCTGCATTGTGATGGCACCAGACTGTTCTTGAGTTGTGTAAATATATTGCAGGTACTTTCTTTAACAAGTCAGTTATGTTTATTTGTCTCATTCGAATCTGGTCACTTTCTTTTTTTCTTTTTTACTACATATATTTAAAGAAAATGTAAATTTAAATTACTGCTGAAAGATCAGTATTTAGGTTTCCAGCAGGTAAATTTTCCTGGAAAGCTGAGTCCTCTATTATAGTATCTGCAGCATGTCTACAAAACCAGGCCGTATTTGTTCTACAGCAGCTCCTAGATTCCAACCATACATTACGTCCTTCTGAGCCTGCTGGTACATGGACAGCCATACCAAGCCCAGTGGTTCTGTATTTTTCCTAATAGTATTGAGCTGTTATTTTCCTAATCTATAATTACTGTAAAAATTAGAAACTGCATTGTTTCAGTGGGCTTCAGGGTTCATGCAAAAGTGCCAGCTTGTGCTTTTCAAAGCAATTCTGTTAAAGATGGGAAAAACAGAAGTTAACCTGACTAGTATTTGTAAATTTTCCTTGCCCTTGTGGTTGGGTGTGTCACAATTTTTAATAACACCTGAAAATCTGATATGTCTGCTCCTAGAACTGCTGGGTTAGCCTTCTGTCTGGTTAGGGTTCCGTTGTTGGAGATTTTATCTGATTCTGCTGTAACATGTAATGAATGCATAAGCAAAAAATGGTTTTGGAAGTGGCTCACTGCTCTGATGTGTTCCAGTTTGTCTAGCACTCAACGCCCATTCAATTAGAAAAATTTGAATAAATAAAGTAAAAGGAAAGTTACGCTAACAGGCAGATGTGGAGAGAAGTTACCATCTTTGGTCCTTTTGCGTCTTTTCTGGTTTGGGGTGACCACTGCAAGTTCAGAGATGACCTCTGAAGAGAAGGGAACTTACTGCCCTGTGTAATGTTACCTGGGTGCCCTTTGCCTTTAAAAAGGCAAATGTTACACCCAGTAACAATTTGAACCTGCTCTCCTTTGAAGTTTCTAGGAGCTTTTGAGCCAGTTCCCCCTCAGCCTGCAGAGGTATTACAAGCTCACCCTCTGTGTTGTCTGACTCTGGATTTGGCGTGCACGTTTCAGTTGTGCTTGTAGAAGACTGGAAGGTAATGAGATGACGATATCACTGATAAAAGTAGGTAAAGTTGCAGGTGGGTGTAGTAATGGTCACGTTCAAATTTCACTTGGTCCTATGCATGAAGATCCATGTACTTCAATTTGTCCGAAAAGGTGATGTGATGTAATATTGCAGACAGCTGTTTTATGAAAATTTACTGTTGGTAAGCATTGCAGCTTTCAGAGGGCCAGGTTAAAGCTGAACATGTGAGTTTCCCCTAACAATCCACCCAAACATTATTGCTTCATTAGACCTCTATTAGTTAGAAGAAGTGGGCGCAAAAGAGCGGTAGGGCATGTTCTCCTTCTCCTTCTTGTTTCTCAGGATGGAAAAAACATACTGGGTAATATGGTTGGAGTGGGTCCAAGTGATTTTTTTCCCCTTCTTTTTTCTCCCAGAAAGCACAGTGCACAGAACTGGAAAAACTGCCATCTCTCGTGTTGCCACTAGCGCTCGTGGGACTACGGAGATGTTAATCTGAAAATTAACTCGGATTTGACAGGGTGGGGGGAATTGTTCAACTAGATCAGCACTTTGGTTGGTGTCAGGAAAGTGTGAATTCCCCTATCGCTCACAGAACAATTTGGGGTCATTCTAATCCAGTAGTTGCCACATCTAGTGTTCCTTTTTGCATGCGTGCCCGCTTGTCCTCTTACTGTGTATTTTTCTAGACTAAACAAACTCGGTGCTTATCTCTCCTAATCATCTTAGTAACTTTTCTGCTCTTGGTCCAGTGGCAGTCTGATAATTCTGCTCTCAGGAAAGCTATACTTACACTGAAGTACCAGTGGCTGCCTTCCCCTCCCTAGCCCTCTTTCCTTCCTGTGCTGTTTTTATTGTTTGCTCTTACGAAACAGGATTAAAAAGAGAGAAGATGATGAGAAAACACCTCAGGAAAAATGTGAGTGCAGAAGTGTCTATCCAAAATACTAACATTAGGATCCGTGGTATGGGGAAATAGTAATGCTCCTAAGTTAAAACTAAATTGACTTCTGTACTGAATCATATGCAGTATTAACGAGTTAATTGCATTAGAGTCTGTTCAGATGCATTTAGTACCAACAATTCAAGCCCACGTTCTGTTTTCTAGCTTTATGCCACACCGAGTCACCGAGCCTTCGGTGCAGGTACCTTGGAGACGTGCTGCACTGATTGCTTGTTTCTTTGTGGTGTATCATTTTGGTGCTTTATGCACAGAAACGGTCTTCCTGTAATAAATACACATAGCCCTCTGATTCACCTGCTTCTGTTTTATTTCTGTGCTAAGTAAAATAGTCATTCGTTCTCTTTGTGGTGTGTTGTGTGCTTGTGGGTGTGAGAATTTTATCTCCAGTTAATTGAGAGTCAGTGACTTGCATCAGAACAAGAGCAAAGTTCCAGTTTTAAGCTTAATTTCCCTCTCCACCACCTCAGTTGTAACTGAGCTAATCATGGGAATCAGTGTGTGTTGAGGTGCAGCTTTGTGTACGTCTTTGGAGGGAATCCATTTAATAGCAGAAGACTGCTCTTTGACATACCGGTGATGTAGATCTTGATGGTATTTCATTCCTGATTTTTTTTCCATTTAAAGGAATTTATTCTTTGTAAAGAGTTGCCTTACATTTGCTTTTTGAAATATGTATAGAAATAAGGAGTTATACTTCTGATTTTGTGGGCAGCAGAGCATTATTTATCCACAGCGTAGGGGGACCATGTAATATTACCATTGCAGTATTACAGAACAGGGGTGTTATTCTCAGCCAATGCTTTTGCTTCAGTGGATGAATTAAACATACCTTAAATTTTCTGGATTCAATTGCTGTTCGTTTCTTGACTCACTTATGGCTCATTTTTTCCGTCTAGCACTTTCTTCCTGTATTATCAGGAGCAATGATGATACTTTCTGCTTATATCGATAGGGCTTTTGATCATACTGGTATGTTTGGAGAATAGATTGATTCATCTTCAGTGTTTGATATTTGCACGTGTGTGTGTCCCCATGTCTGCCAAAGTCCTTTGATGCTGTTGGAGAGCTTTCAGTCTCTTACAGACCCAGGGAGCTTCTCGCTGTTCTTGAGCTGGACAAGCACAGAGCTGTCTTACTATCACCTACTTTCCTAAATTTAGAAAAATGTAAAGTATGAGTGGCATAGTTTTACAGTACTCAAAGGTAAAGCTAGTGCAGCATGATCAATTATGTGAGCTTATTTTTGATGCACTGGGAATTGTTGATTCTTCGAATGCGTGGGAGGCGAGGTTTGCTATTTATTTATTGTTATAATTTTAGGCAGCCATGGCTTCCCTAATACCTTGTTTAAGCTTGATTTTTTTTTCTTCCAGTGAAGACATACATTAATTATTTTTTGTGCAAGACACTTTTACAGTTCATATTATTGTTAGAGGCTGTATGCAAATTCTTTGGCAATAGCTTGAGAAATCAATGTGAATCTCTTAACATTTGCTCGCCATGCTCTTCCTGATCCAAACAGAGCAGCAGTGAAGATTTGGACAAATACTTGCTTTCAAATAACGAAAACTCCCCTGTTTCTCAGCTGACACAGCTTCTAGTTACGGCTTGGTTCCTCTGAGATGCTGGTGGCTGAAAGCACCGACTCCTGCTGCAGCACACGTCGTGTCAGCGGCGCTGGGTCGTGCCCCAGCCTAGCTGTCAGTGTTGTCGCTGCTGCAGCAGCTTCTGCCCTCCTCTGAGCAGGTCTTCCTGCTCTGGCAGAGCAAAACACCCCACTGCTCTGTGTCGTGGCCATCTCGCTGTGCCGCTGAGGACCGGGCTTTGTGAACAGGTGGCAGTTCTTGTAGGAGAGACCTGGCCTTTGAGCAGCGAGTGGATTTTCCTCCAGACAAAGTAGGAAGCATCCTCGTGTTTCAGATGATGAGAGTTACTGTTAATGAGCTTCTCTGTTAAGTAGAAAAAGGCTTACAGAGGTCAAAACGTACAACGTGGGAGCCAATGCTGAAGACTTTGAGGAAGTTTGTAACTTGTCATTACTAGAATAAAATTAAATCTAACACTGCACCGTCTTATGGCTAATGCAGAGCTGTGCTACCAAGCGACTGAGAACTCCAGCTTGCATATGTGACAAGGATATAAATGGATACCTCTATAGCCCCCAAAGGTCTCCGCTGTCAAAATTCCACAAGACTTTCCTGCACCGGGGATAACCATTAACATCTCCAGCAGCTCCTCCTGGAAGTGCAGTGTTGCTTGGATCATGGTGAGGCTGTCTAGCATAAAAGCGTAGGCTGTCTGCACAGTGGTTCTCTGTTGATTTTAAATTACAGTAACCACACCCTTGATTTGCCTTTTTTTCTGATGTAAAAATAGGCTATTTATGGAAAATTCATACAGTTGCAAGTGGTAATTTAGTCAGAAGAGCTGTTTCAGCAAAGCTTTGGGGTAGGCTAAATATTGGACTGACCTTTGCAGAGTTCACTGCTCTGGTGGAATCTGAAAATTTACATAAAGAAATATGCTTGCGGCTGTGATGAGAAGGGATTGTGCGTAACAGATCTTGATTTGACCTCTTCCCCCTCCTTCCAGTCCTTCTTTTGATTATTTGTGGAAAATGGAAACAGTTCCACGGGAGGAAAGTATTCCTATGCGGATTGTGCAACTTCACTTCATTCTTGTGGTTGAGCCATAACCATCTTGCGTTGTCAGATAGATCATGCATACGTGTACGTATGTTTTCATCTTTATATGTTTACTTCTTGTCCTGATACTTGCTGGTTTTCTCCTTTCCCCGAAAGCACTATATTCCTATTTTGGTTTGGCTGCCTGTGTGATGCTAGGGCAACACTTAATCTGTCCTCTGCAGCACGAATTCTTCTTCTTGCAGCTGAATTCTTCTATAAATCAATAGACATGAAGACAATTACAGGTCGTACAAGTGCTCCACTTATTCAGAGATCAGCAAATGAGTCTAATCTCTTTCTCTCGTTCTCATAAACACTTTTTTATTTAACATACTGATGGTTTGTCCTTTGCAATGCACTGTGGTTACTTTTCATGTCCCACTGTATACTCTGCATGCCGGCAATGCCCAGGTTGACCTGGCAGTCTCCTTGCTGGGTGGCTGGCACCTCAGGGTGCTGTGTTGTGGCAGCACCCTGCAGCTGCAGTAAAGGGATCTGGAGAGCTAGGGGTCGGAAGCCTCTGTGTGCTCAGAGGGCTTATGTGGACAGATAATTTTATTAAAATTTTCAAGAGTAAAATGGATGTTGCTGCACACTGCAACTAGGGTTTACTAGCGAAAAAAAATGGGAAAGGCAGCCGAACCCAGGCTGTTCCAAAGTGCCATAGGTTGCAGGAACCTCAGTACCTGAAGTCTGTTTTGAAAACTAACTTAATTAAAGCAGTGTTAGTTTCTGCGTAGGCAAATAGAAGTAGGAAGGTTAGTTTTGTTTAATTTACTTAGCTCCAATACCGCTTGGGTTACAGATGTATGTATTACAGTGTGCTTAATCAGACCTAGCTGTGAGCTGCTCCTGGAGGAGTTTCAGTCCCACCTTGTCCCCGGCCACGTTGACTCCTTTCATCTTTGTTTCACGTCGAGTAATTGTGCAAGTGCTGGCCGGAACGAAAACCTTCACAGGAGCGATAAGCTGTCAGGGTGCCTTGCTGTTCTGCTGGTGTCATTTTTCTACCTTTGTCATTTCCTTTCCATGAGCAAAACAAGTTTTTTCTAGAGAAAAAAAAAAACACTAACATGTAAGGGCAAAGATGTGAAAAGGGGGTTTTGTTGGCAAAGCTCTCTTAGTGCTGCTCAAGTCAGAGGTGAGCTAACCTAAGGCAGCAGAAATCTACAGTGTAGGGCTGCTTCTGAGTCTCCTTTGCCTCAGACATCTGATTTTCAGGCCAACACAACCCAATCCTGTCTTGAGCAGGAGTCCTTTGCTGCAGCAAGTGTCAGGAAGGGGAAGAAGTACTACTTGTTTTCACTTGGAGCTGTCTCGGCTCGGCCGTGTGCTGGGGCTGCTCTGCAGTCGGGAGCCAGCACCCTGGGACAAGTTAGGTGGTCTGGAGCAGCTCAACTGAAATAAACCTGACACTGCGAAAATACGGAGTTGAGTAAAACATGCACTGTTATCAGGCTGTGTGTTTTGTTATGAGATGTGTTTTTCCATATGTTCTTGTTTGGCTTAACTTATTGAAATGCTCTCTATTTTCTTTGATAGGAATCCATTATTGCAGACATCGTTGTATAGATGTTTTGCTTACTTTTTCCAAAAAATGCCTGCAGTCATTTATACCTGTGATAAAACTGTAAAATCTTTTGTTGGAGAGGATTCCTTGGCTTGTGGTGGCATATTTGGCAGTAGAAACATGCCCTGTTTATCAGGACATCTTCTTTTTTCTTTCTTTGAGAAAGAAAGAAGGGAAGATTCCCTGGTCTTTTTTTATTTGTCCATTTTGCAGCAAAAAACAGATCAACCAACCAACCAGCCCTCCTTAATAAAACAACCGCACAAAAGTTGATTTCTTTTTATGTTTAGGAAAGGGGTGAAAATCCCCCCATTCAGTCTATAAATACATAGTATGAAACAACAAAAGCCTGTATTTTCTATTGCAGCAACGTGAAGGACATTCAGTGTCTCGTGGATGTTTATTTGGCTGCAGGATTCTCACACAAATATGTACGCCCAGTACAAATTATTTGAAGATGCAATTTTTCTCCCGAGTTTGGGGGGGCATCACTGGGGAGGTCGGCAGCTGATGGTATTAGCATGCTTTTGGGGTACGGGGATGCCGTTCTGTGCTGCTTGGAAATAATGCTCTTCTTAATGAGTATTCTTATGCGTTCGCGCAGCGAGTGGAAGTTGTGCTCTCATTCCTGCCTGGAAGTGAGTGCTCCAAGCTGAATGTGAAATCTGGAAATCTTCCAGTTGCTGTGATTCTTAAACACTGTGAAACATATAATTCTTTGTTCTGTTGGCAAACAGTCTGCTGAACCAAAAGGGTTGCTCAGATAATGTTTTTAACAGAAAATGTGTTTTTGCAAGATCGCCTCTCCTGATGCCTTTCTGAATGTACACTTCAGTTTCATGTCACAGTGAGCTCAGAGCAGTTTCCTCTTAGCAATTTAGTCGGGAGCTCAGCATTTGTTTGGAGGGGGAGAGCTTTAGCAAAGCAGCTTTCTGTAAAGGATAGAAGAGGGAATTGCTTTTCTTAATTGGATGTGTAAAAACGTAGGTTTGGTACCTAATAATGTGAAAATGTTCAGAGATCCATGTGTGATAACCAGCAGGATTATCTCGTTTGATAACTTAGAAATGCCTGCCTGCGTCCTAGCCGGGCCCGCATAGGAAAATATGGCTTAGTGGGATGTCTCACGTTACTTGTTTTCACTTCAGACTTGCTTTAATTTTTTTTTCCCCCGATATGAGTTTCAGTAAATTACTCAGACTTCGCAGAGCTTATCTGTACATGACAATGAGATGAAATGGTAAGCTTACTTTAGAAAACAAGCTATTCCTTTAACGTAAGTGAAGCCATAGCAATTTGCTTATTTTTCCTATGAATCATCCTAAAGAATGGAATAGTGTTGAGATATGTTTACAGCTGTGGGTGCCATGACTTCACGCTTAAAATTATACTTTTAACTGTTACACTCAGATTTAACTTTGGTTTGGCATCAGGCCTAATGGAGGCTCTTAAATATGTATATATCTTGCACATGTAAGGCGGTTGAAAGAGGCTTTTTAGTTATACCTTCGACCTGGAATCCAGTAAAGGAAAAAAGTCGTGTTGGCTTTGCCTATGGAGGGAGTCCGCCCCCAACCAAAGCGAATATTTGCACAATGAACTGTAAACGGTCTCGGTGCAGCAATGGTGTTCTTCTTGAAGGTGCCCCAGGGCTCTGCTCGGGAGCCCTCGAGTTTGCTGTGCCCCTCTTAATAAATTAAGGATTAATTATTATTAAAATAATTGTTACAGGGGCTGCTCACCAGTGACTTGTGCTGTAGCATGGAAAACGAATTGCTCTCAACAATGAGCTGTCCTGATCACTCTATTCTCTCGTCCTTCTTTTAAGGAATGAAATAGTAGAATGGTTGACAAATGTCGAGATGAAGAAACAGGGAAAAAAACGAAACATTTCCTCTGTGAGTAGCATACTTCTATATGATCAAAGGTGCAGGATTGCTGCAGCCAGGTGAGGTGCGGGTGCAGGCTGATTCCTGCCGGCAGCTGGTGGCTCCCAAACCAGGGGCGGGGCAGGGGAAGCGCATTGTGAAATGTTCTGCTTCTTGTCTGGGATTTACCAACGAGTATTTCTTGACTTTCTGTTCACGTTTTCTCTGTTACAATAGCAATCACTGATGCAATAAGTGCATTAAATGGCTTTTGAAATAGACGAAACCCGTGGAGGAGGGGGAGGCGGGAGCTTCTCCCATCCTTGATTTTGTCACTGCACACCAGCTTTCCAGCAAATCTTTGTTTCCTGGTTCTCTTTGAAAGAACTGTCAGCCTGCTGAGACAGGACACCCAAACTGAATGCTGGCATTCAGCAGGTTTTGAAAATGAGTGATGAATGATAGGGCAGGGAAGGAGATGCTTCGTGGCTGCCCTTTCCGTGCTGGTACCCGCCTCTGAGGAGTTCCCTTTGGAAGAGAATGGAAATTGGAAAAGGAGGATATGTGTTTTGATGGGCATGGGTTATTACCACTTACCTGGCGAGGAGACAGTGGGCATTTGATAGAAAAGTAATATTTTAAATGTGGATGAAAAGTACAGTGTTGATTGAATAAATAGTTGTGGCTTTTCATGTGGGCTGGAGAGCCTGTGAAGCTTTGTGTGGCCACTTCTCAAGTAGCCACATCTTTCAGAAGCTAAAGCATGCAGATGGACTCACGGCTGGATCCTGCTTATCCTAGTTGTGTCTGGTATGACATGGCCCCCAGGAGTGCTGAAGGATTTTTGTGGAGGAGAATTAAGTATGGACTGGAGCTGTAGTCAGAAGGACTTCCATTAGGTGTCAAGACAAGCCTTGTAATTTCACTGGTGGGTTGTTTCAAACAAGAGGTGAGATAAGTTGTGACGGATCGATTGTCTTCCCCCAAAATAAGGTCAAATTATAACTCAATGAATTAAATGATCTGACATTCCTATCAGTGCCAGTTTCTGTGATTCTATCACAGATGCCTCCAAGTTGTAGATTTGGTCCCTTTAAACAAAGCAAAAGCTCCGTCATATTTTAATCCATCCTTACGCTAGTCTGTCTAGCACGTTTACCTTCCTTTTGTAGTTTTGTTTTCCTTAATCTTGAATCTGGACATTACGATCACTGACAAAGGAAAATACCTGATGCAATGCAGTCTTCTGTCTCCATGCAGACTGGGGTGAAGTTGGTCCATCTAGTGCACTTCTCAAGTTGGGGTGGGTTATTTGCTGCTCTGTTGTTAGTGCTCTGGTGTATGTACAGCAAATGCAGTTTATCTTGCTGCTGTTATAACAACTTCTGTGTGAGGATGATTCACGTCCAAGGCCTTTGGTGTGCATTGCTATGGAAACTTCTCCCTCCACCTCAGCAGAATTTTTCACAATGATTTCTTGCAGCTGGAACTCAGAGGAACGGCTTTTGCTCCTGAAACATTGTCCAAGGGGCTGAATTTATTTGATTCTACATGTAATTGATGTCTCGTGCAAACAAAAAGAGTTTTTTGTTTCAATTACACAAAACTTTTCCTGATCTCTGAGGAGTTTTGGGGTACTTAAGTCAACGTTGCTGCTGAAAAGTTTTTCCTCCTTGATTTGTATGTCCAGCAACATGCCAGATTAGGAATCTAAAGCATTTGAGAAAACTTTCCCATCCTTTCCGTTACTATTCAAGCAGACAAGTCCCTGATCTAGTTTTCCATATAGTTTTGCAAATACTTGTGCTGGCACATGTCAATGATGGAGTAGAGATGACTGGTGAAAGTTGAAAATAAGCTGCTTTTGCAACAGTGGTGCTGGCTTGTGGTCACATCAGGCTGGCCCACGGCAGGCAGGTTACGTAGCAGGTAATGCCCCGTGCTGTCATCGGGACACACGGAGTTCCTGCTCCTGTCTTTTTTGGCTCATCGCTGAACAAACGCTCAGTGCTCAGCACAGGGCAAAAAGAGGTCCCTGGCTTTGCCTTCAGAAGGGCTGTTGGGACTCTTGGGAGAGTCTCAACAACTCTTATTTTTTGCTGGTAAAAGAGATCTGCAATGTAAAACCCTAATATTTTAATATATTAAATTCCTCAGCAGCCAGCCGGCAGAGCCCCCACAAGGTGAAGGCTCACAGGCGTAGAAGACAGGTGATGCTGGATCTGGGGCTGCAGGGCAAAGAGAGCTCACAAGTGTCTGTAACCCAACGTTGCTGCTCTTGTTGCCGCTTGTATGAGCTGGTTGCCGTCCTGTGGAGCTAGGAGTGAAGCGGGTCTCTGTTCCCCTGGGAATACAGAGGTTCTTCTCTGCGTCCCACAGAAGAGCAAGGGCTGCGTGGCACGCCAGCTGTGCCGGGGGGATGTTTTGCGCGGCCACTGGGCAGCGGTGGCGTGGCTGGGCGTCCCTGGGATCCTCTGTAGGTAAAGGCCCATGGAGCGGCCCGTGCCAGGCTGGGGGGCTCGCTGCTTGGATTGTTGTGGGGACAATGCTGGCACTGTGGAGCTGCGAGGCTGACCCGCGGAATATGTTGCAGAACAGTGCTTGCTGTGTCCCTGTCTTGGCACGCCTAAGCAGGCTCTGTGCTGGAAGCACTTGCCCGTGGAGCTGCCAGGAATAGTCCTCAGTGGCAGGGAATTCACTGCAATCACACTCGGCCCCGGAAAGGTGCGGGGTCAGTGTAGGATCTGGAGTCCTGGAGTAGGTCTTTGGGAAGTCCCCTCTCTGCCATTGACCGGTGTAAGGAGCTTATGGAGAAAAGTTCACCACCAGTGTGGTTGGTTTTATAACGTCCTTGGTCTGACAGTTGGTTGTAGTTATTAGTTACTTCACTGATGTAGCAAGAATCTGCCCAATAGCCCGATTAAATGACTTACTTCTAAACCAGCTTCCTCACAGGGATGTCGAATTGTGGGTGGGCTAGTCTGAGAATTGTAAAATGTTCTCAGCTGGGAAAGTCAGCGGTGTCTTCATATTTTGAGCAGTTCTGCATATGTAATAGAGTTTAGAAATGGGTTGGTAGTTCTTGTATTATGGCACAGAGGTGAACTGCACAAAAGTAAGTCTTTCAGAAGATAGCAGCCCTTAGCATAGTCTTAGCCAGGATTAATTTTCAGAACAAGAATGAAGAACAACAATCATTGCTTTGTATAGTAAGTACCAAGAATTGCTTTTAGAAGTAGTATTAAAGTCAAAGGACAACTTCGATGCACAGGCATGCCATGGGCATTTTCTGTGCATGCTTCCATTAGTTCTGAGAACAAATTCTTCATTTTATAAAAGTACCGTAAAGGAGGAAAATGGTTTCATTTTTATATGCACAGTGAAAGGCAGGTAAAATGTTAATGCACAAAGTATACTGCAGCTCCCCAAAAATTTCCTAAGTGTGGGGTTTTTGTTTTGTTTTTGGCTGATACCATTTACGAAGAACGTGGCACTGATGCTGTGCTTGGCAGTGGAAGTATGCAACTCATGTACTTGAAATGTGTTTTAGGAGAATCCAGTTTTATGCGTATGGAATCCGTTGGATGGTTGAGCTGTAGATAATCACTTAAATTTCAGTTAAAAATGGGCTTGCAGATTACTGTCTGGCATTTTATATTATATTCAGTACCTTGAAGTAATCTTCTTTCTCAAACTTTCACGTGATTCTGTCACCTACTGATTCTCTCGAGTCCAGATTAATGGGTTAGAAAATGTTTATTTGGGATCAAGGTTTCTAGTCTGCTAGTGAACTGTCCAGTGCTTTAGGATGCCAGATTTTAGGAAGCAGTTCTATTTTATGCAAAGCCTTTTATAGTTTAGGGAGACAAAATATTAAAAAACCCAGGGTTTTATTACGATGAGACCCACTTCAGCACTACAAACTTATTCCTGGAGTTTGCTTGCGGGCTGCCTGCACGGGACACCTGGAATGGAAGCTGGATGTTCCCAAGTTGCTCACTTCAGACCCACAGCTCAGGTACTCCTAGGCTTGCCATGCTGGGCACTTTGCTTTGCTCTTTTCCAACTGCATCCTGAGGAAGGGAAGTACGAGTATTTGCTGCCTTGACAACGAGCAAGAGCTTTCCCAGGCCGTATGTGTGATACCAACAGTGAGATTTTAGGATATCCTGCTGCAGGTATCTTGAGAAGTCAGGAAATATCACTGAGTCTGCAGTGGGCGGATCAGTACCCTACTGCACTTCTCTCGTGCAGAACGAGAGGACTTGAATTCTGGCTTCTCCCTTGCACAGAAGCAGCAGATAGCTGCCCTAATCACCGCTGCAGCGTATCAGTAGGGTTATATTGGGTCATAGTGTAGAATGGGTTTACGTATATTTGGTTTCTTTTGTTTTATCAAAGGGCCTTCATTTTTTAATACAAAACTCCATGGATTATTCCAGGACTGATCCACGATCCACATATCATCATTGTTTTATCTGTTTTACCATTCTTTCTAATACTTAAAACCTTGTTTTGACTACTGTTTAGTTATTAGGATGAAATGTAATTTTAATTATCATAGCTTCCGAAGTTGCCACTGAATGGTGAACTGTACAGAAAAAAGTCTTCTCAAAAGCATGTGCCGATTTATGGATATAGAATTTTATGAACATCAGTTCATAAGTGTAGTGCATAACCTTGGACGTGTTTACACCCAGCTGAAATTCCATTCCCTCATTTCGCTTTTCTTACACATTTGGCGTTCCTGAGGATTCTGTTAAGGGAGAAGTTCCGCTATTAATTCTCAAATCCAGACAGGACACAGTTTCCTTTGCCTATAGCTCAGAGTTGGGTGAGGCAGTGTTTCGCCCTGAAATTGAAGCTAGTAATAGGACATAGACCTAGTACATTCATCCGTCAGCTGTTTCTTCTGTCTGCTTGCTTCCAGTCATTAGCTAAAGCTAATATGCTCTGATCTGTATTGTCTACCACCTGAAGGCCATTTATATAAACTAACTGTAAGTGCTTATTTACATGCCGTATTTGCAATTAACTGTTTTCATCTTTCTGGATGCTTTTAAGGTTTCTGATGCACAGCCTTGAAACTAAAGGTCAAACAAGACTGAAATGAATATGAAGATGATCTTAAGCTTTATAGATATCTGTTGGTCTACTATGAGCAAATAAGACTTCTGTTTTTCACTCTTACTAGGGGGTAACATTGAAGTTATTCATGGTAATTAACAAAAGCAGTTGGGTTCCTGTTTTGTAAAAGCTTACTGCACAAGCATACAATTTCATCTAGAAGAGCAGTCTTTTTCAGCGATGTTTAATATTAAATTTCTTTAGTAGAAGATCATATTTGTGTTTATATATTAAAAAAGTATTTTTATGTGTCTGTCAAGTGGTATAATTTTCTCTAAATGACTTCTAGATTGGCAGCAGAATTGCCTGATTCTGTAACTGTCTTGTATTGTTAGTTTTTATTTGCTGACATATTTACTTTGGAACTATCACATCATTCAGCTGTCTTTGTTCCATATCAATAATCTTGTGGAAATTAGGCCTTTTAATTGGCTTTCAGAAAGGTTTAGTGATCTTTTTTTGTAGTACGAGACTAATGCAATTAACATTACTCCTTATTCTTTTCCGTTACTTCAGCACAAGCGGCTGTAAAACTTCTGGGAGTTGGACTGTGGCTCCTGAGCCTCTCCTGTCACATTGTGCCCCGAGAGTCTTGGTGCCCCTCTGCTTGGCTCTCTCCAGTTATTGGGGCTTTCTCTTTGGGGGCCCCCAAAACTCTAGACACAGCTTCACGAGTGCTAAGTAGAGGGTGAGATTATTTCTCTTGACTTGCAGGCTGTGTTCTTGTTGCCTTGCTCCTCAAGGCCCCTCTTAAAGGTTTCTCTGTCCTCAAGTCTATCATGCCCGCTCTTCCCAGCTGGGAACTTGCTGAGGTTGCTTTTGTCCCATTGTACGGGTCAAAGAAAGTTTTGGTGTAAGCTACGGAGTACGGTTTGGTCTGTCAAGGATAGGAAAAAAGGGGAAAACATTAATATTTACATTTCTGTGCATTAAACATCTAAGTACGTTATATTGGGAAATCCATCTAAATAAAGGTGGATTTTAAGTCTCCTGCTGAAATTTCTATCAGAAATCCTGTATCTAGTGGCGTGCAAGATGTAATAGGGAAATAACTGCGTGTGGTTTAATAAATGCAGATTGCAGCTTATTTTGTTTGTGTTTTTTTTCTGTACTGAGTGAACCTTGACCTCAACTGCCATATTGCAACTTAACTATTATCAGTTAAGGCATAGGAGAAACAGAGATTAGTGTTATTTACATGCAAGATGGCATGCTGAAAGCAATTCTAACATGTTTGTGGAAAAAGGAATCTCAATGCAGTGAGTTGAGAACAAATTTCTACAAGGCTTTTTGAGCTGTTCATTGACTGTCGTACATATTTTGTATGCTGCAGTCTTGAATATAAAAAGTTAACTTACAAGCTACATATTTTATATTCCTAAATGATATGAGAACTTTAGAAATAGCTGCCATAAAGATGTCATTCAGTTCTCTGTTTGTATAATTCTAAGAAAAAGAATTCACAAATGGTACTGGAGAAACGGACACTCAGGATAACACACCTGCCTTCTCTCTTCCCATTCCAGGGCATATTCCCTTGTGGACTCCAGTCAAGTCTCTACTTTCCTGATTTCTATTCTCCTCATAGTCTATGGCAGTTTCAGGTAAGATTATTCTTTAAGGCCTTATGGATTTTTTCTTTTTCAAATAAAAATGTGACTACAAGTGATGTTTTACAGTTTATGCCTTTTGTTTTTGTTGTATCATTGTTAGATTGATGGCTGATGTAAATGCAATATTTCTTGGTTCTGAAATGGAAATAGAGAAGGAAGAAAAAGAAACCAGTTGAGGTTTCTGAAAGACATAATTGTATGACAAGTTACAAGCACATATAAAATAGCTGTGAAGTCAATCCTTGAAGACAGTTCTGTAAAATTGTGTTTTGGAAGGTATAAAGGACCTGTTGAGAGATATATGGACGTAATGTTATCAGTAGCAGGCTTTTAGATACAGTGTTTCAGTGTTGTTTGATTCAGAGTGTTCTTGCTCTGATTGCAACCAAATCTCGTAAAATAGAGATTCCTGAGTGTAACAGCACAATAGAGAAGTGAGAAACACGTCAGTGCTGAACTGTAGCAGTGCCTGAGACCAACTGCCGATTAGGTTTGAATCTTCAAAAATCAAATTTGCCCCACTTCAGGAGACTTGAGTATGTTTAGAGAAAACTTTGTTGTCCCTCTAAGCTTGCATCTTGTATCATACCCAGCTTTTTATGTAAGGGCGTATAAGGAAAGAGGTTCATACTGACATATCAAAAACAATTTACAACTTGGAAATATTATTTCTTTAAACTTAAGTTCAGGATGTTTTTCTTCTCCCCTCTTTTTTTTTCTTTGAAGAAAATTGCTTCATTTAATAAGTCTATGATAACAAGCCATCCATATAGTATGAAATCTCTCCACCACGTTGAATATTCCTGAAATAGATGATAACCGTGGTCGTAAGTATGATGTAAGCTGCAGCTATTAGGATAAGAGGCTTGAAATCCCAGTCATAAGTTAAGCAAATCATAAAATGAAAGAGCCAATTTTTGATAAGAGCTGTCTGTTTTTGCTAGTGAGTATTAGGTAACAGCACTGCTGATTAAATTAAAATAGAAAGCTTTAGGAAGACAAAATCTAGAGAAACTGCAAATAAAGAAATAAAAGGTTGCATTTGAATACCAATTGACAGTGTTTTTTTTCTTTTCTTAAAGTTCTGAGTCAGTCTAGCATGTAGTTGAGGGGCTACTTCAATCTTTAATTTAATTCATGCAGTTGAGTAAAAAGGAACTATGCATATGACTGCAAGACCTGTAGCTTTTATTAAAATCAAAATTAAATTGAGAAAACATAATGCAATAAGAAACAGCAGGAGTGCTTGAACGTAAATTGCCTCTCCTCAGAGCTTCTAAGCTTTTAAGAATTTTCCCTTGCTCTTTCCTGTCCTGTTGCTATATACACGTGCTCTTTTACCATCTTCTCCTGTGATTACATTTAAAACCGCTCACCTTACAAGGACTGCAAACTTCAGAAGAACCTAATCTGTTGGAAGACATGGTAGAATGGCGATGGATACAAATCAGTTGAGGAAATGCCCTCTTCTAGCCCACTTCTTTTTCACGTACCCTAAGGACTCCAAGACGCAAGCTATTGCAGACCAAGATAGGGCCTGATAGTTTTGAAACTGATTTCTGATGAATGACCTATATTTAGCTTCTTTAGTAGATGTCTGAGCTGAAACCCACAGTTTTGGTGATGACTTGGGTAAACTTTCAAGCTGTTTGGTCAACGAGTGAGGTCAAAAGCAGTTTTTTACAGAAGATTTTGAAGTGCTGTTAACAACAGCGCCCAAGATACAATTCAGATTTGTAAGAAATTTAAGTGTGGTGGTAAGTTGCAAAATGATGCTTATCTGGAAATTCCCAAAGTAGTAAAATAAAAACTTCGGGCAGTGGGTGGATTTTCTTAGAATAGCGACTTGCTGGAAATACAAAAGTTACTGCTTAGGGTGCTCGTTCTCAAATGAGAACAACATCTTCATCTAGATTTGAGTGCTTCATCTCAAATGGAGCCATGGTTAGACAGAAAGAAAATGGCACTCCTCACATAACCTTCATGTTGTGGAAAGCGGGCATGGTTTCCAATATCAGTCTGAAAAGAAACAAGTAGTTATTGTAGAGTTATTGTGATACTGCTGGCAAGTGACATAAACAGAAGTTCAATAATAGGATCAGAAAGAATTGGGTGGGTGAGTCATTAGGATAAAATCCTTGTGTGTGGTGGATCTAATCTAATGCAAGAGGTTTCAGGGGAACAAAGGAAAGCCTGGTCCAGTGTCCTTATTCATACAAGTAGCATTTGTCCAATGACAATAAGTAAATAAAACCCATACCAAGCAACAAACAAACAAACTAACAAAAACCACCAAAATACTCAGAAGAATGTCTAATAGATCCTGGGTAAAGTCTGCCTCCAGAATGAAGGACAGTTTATACATTTGAGATCCCACTTCTCTTACTATGGCTGGAAGAGCATTTCCTTCCTGCATTTGTGCAGGGTCAGGAATTTTAGCTTCAAGCCCTTCTAAACATCTCCCATAAATGTTCTTACCATCTCTCAGCCCTTGTACTTGATACGCTTTGTTGTTGGCTGTCAGAGAGGCAAGTGTAATCTTTCAAACATTTACAAGATGTAAACAGCAGCATGCAAATGTTTGTTCTAGTTATGGATTTTTAAAGAGATGAGCTTAGCTGGAAATGGGTTGTTTTCTGGGGGTTCTTCCCATACAGTCACCTATTGTACAGGTGCTTTTCTGGGACTGAAATGTTGGAGTTACTTTGTAGGCATGTAGCACCTAAATCTTTTTCTGTCCTATCACGTACTCAAACGTGGTTATGTAAAGCCTGATTTAACCCATGCTCTACCTGTTCTAGTTCCTGCTTTTAAGCTAAACTGCTTCTGGATTCTCCTCGATCAAACCGAAGCCCAGTTTTATTCTGCAAGTATTTGCAGAGTATTGTTTGCCCTGCTTTTAAATAGTTTTTGTTTGTTTGTTTGTTTTCAATGCTGCAACATTTACTGTTTATAAGGTGGTTTGCTCTCCACTTCAGAAACAGGGACTGCAGGTCCTCACAGATCCTTGCTGTCATCTTTAGCTAACGCAGAACTCAGGTGCAAGCTTTATCTCCTGCCTGCAGATGAAGACTGACCTTCCTGTACCAAAGAGTCTCCAGTCTTCCCATATTAAGTATGCCATGCTTGAGGGCCCTCAAGACCATAGAATAAATCGTGGTACTGAAGAACAATGCATATTGGTTTTATTTTCCTATTTTTTTCCCCACTCTATCTTGCTTATTTAAGTTGTAAGTTTGGTGGTCCTTCTCTTTGGTGGTTCGTAAACAGTGCCAACAACCACGACGAGTCCACCTTCCTAATCTTCGTTAGTTAGCAGGGTGTCATGCATGTGTGTTTGAGCTGAATACGAAATTTCAAAGTAGGTGTAAGAACCCTAGATTTATCTCTATGGCAGTGGCTCGAAATGTTCAAATAAAACGTGTGACTAATTCTGGTAATAGTGTGTGGAGTAATAAAAATAACTTCTTACTAAGAGAAAGGGTGTGCCTGGAGTTCACAAGCATCTGTAGCCACAGCGCTGGCAGGGCGGACGAGGGGTCTGGAGAGCCACAAAGATACCTGCATGCGTGTGAAGCACCTGCTGGGGGTGAGATGCTTGAATCAGTGTCCTGGGACTTTGGCATGTGTGGCTCTGCAGGCATAGTCAGGAGCCAGTACTCCATCTAGTCAGTGAGGATATTTTTGCATGGACTTTCTGCTACTGTTTCCCCTGTTCTTATTCCCACTCCAGATCTTGCATTGCAACTCGTTGTTTAATCTCACAGGAACACTTTATAGGCCACTGTGGCAATGTTAGATCGCATAATGTGTTCTAGCCTCTCTCTCCATAATACACATAGAGATTTGATTCATTTGAATTAAACTATCTCAGCTCAGTGTCTGACTGTAATTTTTTATGTAGAGCAGTTGAAATCTGGCAATTCTTAAAGTCACAGAGCTGTTCATAAGGGTGACTGTCTTCACTGAGCAAAGCAAGAAGGAACTTCTCGATGTATTGCCTCTCCTGCTGACTCTTTAGAGATACGCTTGCTTTCAAATTTCCTCCTTTGTTTCATAAGAATATTTTCCTGCAGGGTTTCCCTGAAGCATTATTGCAATGGAAGTGATCCATAGTTGAATCTGAACTTTCATGATAATAATGTGCCAGCAGCTTACTCATTGCTTTGGCCTCAGCGTAACCCTACTGAGTGCTTCCCTGTGGGAGGCTTGCTTTGAACCACTGTGCTAGAAATCCTACCAGCTTGAACTGCTGGGGCCCCCAGAAGAGACAACTGTAGTTTATTGCCTGACAGGAGACGCTGAGTGAATGCTGCTTTTGGAATCCAGGCGAAAACTTGAACAAAAAAGCAAATGCTTCTCGACTTGCTGTTTCCTTCCAGAGCAATAATTTTCAGTATGTCTTGTTTTAAAAATACAGTTTTTAACTTTCATGGAGGATGTTCTAGTGATTGCTTCTCTTTTTTTTTTTTATCATGTTAGTGATAATTTGTACCAGAGATAAGGGGCAAATCATAAAATGGGTGCTGATGATTCAGAAGTTGGCTTGGCTCACCAACTGTGTTGCTAAGTGACCGTAATTTCATAGTTTATGCTTAATTTTGAATTGAGGATGTTACAGGTAATAATGTAGTAATTGCTGATTCTATTGAAATGAAAGCAAATGGGCTGAAGTTGTTTGTGAGCAGTAGGAAAAATAGTTTATTTTCAGTTTCCTTTGCTGATAGCCCCTTAAATTGTGAGGAGTTCCCCGTTGCCACAGTCAGAATGATGGTGTGATGCTCTTGCTAAGCTGAGCTAATTTACAGAAGAATGAAATGCTGCTCTGAGGAAAAAAAAATATATATATATATATTGTTTGTCTGAATCTTGGATCCAGCCCTGAAGGGTTGTCAGCCATCTCTTGGATTTTTATAGCTTGAGAGGAAAATTGTGGGGATTTATGGGGAAAAAGGAAATGTGAATGAAAGATAAAAGCACCCCACCCAAGCCAGAATCATAAAATGTCCCGAGTTGGAAGGGACCCACAGGGATCATCAGGTCCAACTCCTGGCTCCCCACAGGAGCACCCCAAAAACAGATCTGCCCTGGGCAGCCTGTACCAGTGCCTGGATAACAGACATATTTAGAACTGATCCATTTGTTAGAATTAGTGTTCTCTGTTGCCTGTTTGTATTTTTGCTAACTTTTTAGCTGATGCCTGTGTTCTGTGTAGAAGTAAGT